>NW_024412377.1:84140115-84571135 GCF_014898765.1 Herpailurus yagouaroundi
TTGAGTTTCTTGAGTGATAAAAATAATAGTAATTTTATTATTACTGATTTTTGTTAGCTTTTAACTCATACTATGTATAATGTTTTAACCATTGAAAAGCAATGGGAAAAGACTATGTTCTTTATTATTTTTTTTTAAATTTTTCTTTTCAACATTTATTTATTTTTGGGACAGAGAGAGACAGAGCATGAACGGGGGAGGGGCAGAGAGAGAGGGAGACACAGAATTGGAAACAGGCTCCAGGCTCTGAGCCATCAGCCCAGAGCCCGACGCGGGGCTCGAACTCACGGACCGTGAGATCGTGACCTGGCTGAAGTCGGACGCTTAACCGACTGCGCCACCCAGGCGCCCCAAGACTATGTTCTTTAGACTGCTTTAAGCGGCTCCAAGGAAAGTTAACTTTCAGCGTACCCCAAAAGTTATTGTCATTATGGTTCTTTTTTTGTTATAAGACCTGCTTGTATAGAAACTTTGAAGCATAATACTTCTTTAGTTTTTTTTAAAAAAAAAAAAAACACTTAAAAAATCCAGTGCAAAAATGGCACACATTATTTAAATCTGTGCATCGGTCAGCAAACTGAAAAGTGAAATGTTTTCTAACTGACCTTTGATTCATGTTATAGGAAATCATGCAGTGTATACATTTACTGACATGTTTAGCGAAAACATGAATGTGAGAGAGCTAACGAGAATTTTAACTTTTGTTTTTTTAATATTTCAGGCTATGGCATTTGCTTTCATTTTCTTCATACATTCGTGATATCTGTGTCAAAGTTTTATCGACTTAGATTTATAAATATGTATTACATTAAATGCACTTGAGTATAGTGTATACATTTGAATATGAATTTGTGCATGGATACAATAAGACACACATCACTTAATAAGTAGAAAGGGTTCAACAAGATAACAGTCCAAGGTCCTGTAGTTGTCACTGTTCCACAGTGATGTGGAATTAAGAAAAAAAAGCTCCATTTTTTATCTAATTGAATTTGCCAAGGGAATATATTTCATCCACATGTTTAAAACAGGGGCATGTATTCTCTCAGAATCTGTAAACCAACTAGTTGAAAGATTGACAGCTCGGTGAGGAGAACACCACCTTATATTTGGTTTCAGGCAGCCAAAGTTTTAATTACAGCTCTGAGGAGGAGGAGGAGAATGGGAACGTTTCACACAGCAACCTTAACAAACAGCGTAATATCTCCGTTGTTATCCATGTTATTACTATTTCGGCATCTTTTATATATGTCCTACATATTGCATTAATAGAAACTCAACTAGAAACCTGGTCTTGGAGATACTTGGTGTCTGTCACAGTCTGTGGTAATGACTACTGAGAATCAGTGACACATGTGGAAGAATTAGAGCTTTAAAAAAGTACTCTACTGAGGGCCTCCTAGGTGGCTCAGTCTCTTAAGCATCCAACTTCGGCTCAGGTCATGATTTCTTGGCTTGTGAGTTTGAGCCCTGCATTGGCCTCTGTGCTGACAGGACAGCTCAGAGCCTGGAGCCTGCTTCAGATTCTGGGTCTTCCTCTCTCTTTGCCCTTCCGCTACTCACTCTCTCTCTCTCTCTCTCTCTCTCTCTCTCTCTCTCTCTCAAATAAATAAAACATTAAAATATTAAAAAAAAGTACTCTACTGAATATTATAAAATTTTAAGAAGGGCTACATTTTAGAAGTACATTCATTTGGACAGAATATTTCAGAGTCATTGGGTTTCTTCTCATGTAATTTTTTTCTGTATGTAAGCTGTCTTACTGAAAATTGGCACGGTTTAATGAAGCTGTGTGTGTTCACAGTAAAGAGGAAGCTAACTAAAGGAAACACTTAAAAAGTGACCTATGTACTTGCATATATATCCTTCTTTTTTCTGGCAAGAAAGTGACTGTCTCTTTATCACGCATCTAGGGATTTTGAATCCTAGAAAGGGATCGGAATCAGGAGAAAAGTTGTTGTGCTTTGAGAGACCTAAGATGAATATTCACTTAATACAAAAAGAGAGAAATGTCACAAAAGTCATGGTATGTAAATTAATAGTGCCTGGGAGCAATTATTTTATATGGCAAAGCCAGAAAGACATTAAAAACACCTTATATTTCTGTTTTCAACTCATGAACAAATAAATGTAGAAAACATGTTTATTTAACAGTGCAAACAGTTTCCTTAATGCATAAATTAAGAGGATGTCTTACTATTTCTGAATACTCAAGGTAGAGAGACATCGTAGAGAAAGAAGGGAATAATAGCCGAAGTGCTTGAATAACAATTCTGGCAAAAATGGGAGTTCTTCCAATAAGGACCAAGACATCCCATATTCCCAATTCTGATTATTGATTGGATAGATTTCTTGCAAAAAATTTATTTTCCCCAGACTCTAGAATTTATAGGATGGGTTTAGCTAGCGTTAGCAACATAGCAGTTTCTTTTTTTCATAGATAAGCCTGGTTGATCAAAGCAAGATATAAACAGCTAGAATGCTTTCCTTAATATTTACATAAACACAAAATGAAATGTGGGTTTTGTGTTTATTTCATATTACTATGAATGAATAAAGGAATTCAGAGTTTCTTTTTGTGTGTTTCACTTTGATTTTATTGACTTTTAGGGAAACCTACTGATATTTGAAAAAGAGATACTTAGTCTTGGAGAAGTAATTCATTTTTTTCATGATGGGAGTACTGAATTTCTTCTTTATGTTCAGGTCATAGTCATGTTAGCAATAAAACCATTTATCTTCTATAAGAATTTTGAGAAATGTATACTGTATTTGATTTACACTACCCAAAAACATTCTTTATTTGTTTTTTTAAGTTTTATTTAAATTCCAGTTGGTGAATATACAGTATAATATTAGTTTCAGGTGTACAATATAGTGATTCAACACTTCTATACATCACCCTGTGTTCATCTCAGTAAGTTCACGTCTTAATTCCCATTGCCTGTTTAACCCATTCCCCTACCCACCTCCCTTCTCACAACCATCAGTTCTCTACAATTAAGAGTCTGTTTCTTGGTTTGCTTGTCTTTCTCTTTCTTTTTTTTCCTTCTTGTTTTGTTTTTTAAATTCCACATATGGGCAAAATCACAGTACATTTGTCTTTCTCTGACTTATTTCACTCAGCGTAATACACTCTAGCTCCATCCATGTTGTTGCAAATGGCAAGATTTCATTCTTTTTTTATGGCCGAATAATATTCCATTGAGTGTGTGTGTGTGTGTGTGTGTGTGTGTGTGTGCGTGTGCATGTATGTATGTGTATGTATATATTACATACATATGTATATATTACATACATACACATACATACAGCATATCCTCTTTATTCATTCATATTTGATGGACATTTGGGGCTACTTCCATAATTTGGCTATTATAGATAATGCTGCTATAAACATTGGGGTGCATGTATTCCTTTGAATTAGTGGTTTTACATTCTTTAGGTAGATACCTAGTAGTGCAATTGCCAGATCATGGGGTAATTCTATTTTTAACTTTCTGAGGAATCTCCATACTGTTTTCCAGAGTGGCTGTACCCGTTTGCATTCCCACCAACAGTGCAAGAGGGTTCCTCTTTCTCCACATCCTCACCAACACCTGTTGTTTCTTGTGTTGTTGATTTTAGCCATTCTGAAAGGTATGAGATGGTATCTCATTGTAGTTCTTTACTTGGTTTTAAACTTGTAAAATAAACTCAGCAAATTTGTTTCAGGAGAGCATTTCCAAAATAATTCATAGCTAATAGAGTTAAGTAGTGCTTTGAAATAAACTTATTTTCTCTTAAAAATTAGATGTCCAGTAATAGCCATATTTATATATACAATTATACCTTATTATAATATTTTATATAGTACAAACATTTATATATTAAAGATTAAAAACTTTGGGAATACATTTTTCCCCCAAGTAGAAAACAAAGGTAAGTATTAGGATTCTGAAATTACTTGTTAGTTTACATGGACTTGACCAAGCCTAGGTTCTCCTGTTTCTTGGTGAAGAGTCTGTAAACATTTACATTTCATTACAGAAACTGTGTACTTTTAAGAATGACATCTTAGAATTTTGGAGAGGTCCTCAGTCTGTGCATTTTCCTTATGCACTTGGCTTTATTTTATCACTTTAAAATAATTGTAGTTTAATGGTAGATTTAGATGTATAATTGTACTTTTTATTAATGAGAAAAGACAAAAATGAAGCATTAGAGATTAAAATAGAAAGATGGGCATCATATATGAAACGCTGTGGAGACTGTAGATTAAATCAATGTAAATAACAATATCACTACTTGAAAAATGCATAGTGTTTGAATCAAAGAAAATCATAACAAACCTTACAAGCAGTTATTTAAGTAGACCATACAATATGTGATCTTTTGTGTCTGCTTTCTTTCACTTAGTGTAGTGTTTTTGAGATTCATCCAAGTTGTAGAATATATCAGTTCTCTTTTCCTTTTTATGTCTGAATGCGCGCGCGCACACACACACACACACACACACACACACACACACACACACACATATGCAATACATACATACCTCAATTTGTTTATCCGTGTATCCACTTAAGGGCATGTGGGCTGTTTCTATCCTTTGGCTATTATAAATAATGCTACTATAAACATTCACGTACAAGTTTCTGTGTGGATATGTGTTTTCATTTCTCTTAGGTGTATACCTAGGAGCAGAATTTCTGAATCGTATGGTTATTCTGTGTTTGCCTTTTTGAAGAATAGCCAAATTGTTTTCCATAGCAGCTGTACTATTTTGTATTCCCAACAGGTATGTATAAGGGTTCCTGTTTCTCTACATCCTTGCCAACACTTGTTTTTTATTAATTTATTCTTTGATTAAAGCTATCTTAGTGGATATGAAGAGTTTTTTCATTATGTATTTCTTCAGTGACTAGAGATATTGAAAATATTTTATGTGCTTTTTCTTCTTTGGAGAAACTATGTACGTTTCTTGCCCATTTTTTATTTGGGTTTGTTTGTCTGTGTGTTGCATTGTAAGGGTTCTTTGTATATTCTCATTTTTAATCCTTTATCAGATCTATGATTTGTAAACTTTTTCTCCATTATTTAGGTTGTTCCTTGGCATTCTTGATAATGTTGTTTAATGTACAACAGATTTTAATTTTTATGAAGTCCAATTTGTCTTTCACTTTTATTGCTCATGCTTTTGGTGTCAAATCTTAGAATCTTTTGCCAAATCTGAGGTTATAAAGATTACCCCTGTTTTTTCTTCGATAATTGTATAGTTTTAGCTCTTATATTTAGGTCATTTATTTGAGTTAATTTTTATATAAGAAGTGAGGTATGGGTCCAACTTCATTATTTGTATGTTGTTATCCATTTATCCCTGAACCATTTGTTGGAGACTGTTCTTACCCTGTTGAACGGTCTTGTCAAAAATCAGCTGGTTATGAATGATTGGGTTTATTTCTAGACTCTCATTCAGTTCTATTCTGTTGGTCTCTATACCTATGCTTATGTCACTGCCACACTCTTGCTTAGTGTGCTTTGTAGTAAATTTTGAAATTGGGAAGTGTGAGTCTTTCAACTGCATTTTACTTTTTGGATATTATTTTGGCTATTCAGAATCCCTTGTAGTTCCATATAAATTTGAGAAATTTAGTTCACTTTGAGGAGTAGTGTCGTCTTAACCATATTAAGTCTTCCAATTCATGAGCATGGAATGTATTTCCATTTATTTAGGGTGTTTTAACTTCTTTCAGCAATGTTTTATAGTTTTCAGTGTGTAAGTCTTTCACCTTCTTTGTTAAATTTGTTCCTCAGCATTTTATTCTTTTGAATGCTCTTGTAAATGGAATTATTTTCTTAATTTCCACATTGTTCATTGCTGACATATAGAAACACAACTAGTTGTTGTGTGTTGATCTTGTACTCTGCAACTTTACTGAATTCATTTATTAGCTCTAGTAGGTGTGTGTGTGTGTGTGTGTGTGTGTGTGTGTGTGTATGGATTCTATGGGAATTTTGTATAAGTAGAATCGTGCCATTTGCAAGTAGAAATACTTCTACTTCTTTCTACTTCTAAAAGGCATTATCAATTTGGATGCATCTTATTTCCTTTTCTTGGGTAATTGCTCTGACTAGAACTTCCACTACAAAGTCGAATAGCAGTGATCAAAACATGCATTTTAGTCTTGTTCTTGATCTTGAGGTTAGGCTTTCATTCTTTCACTACTATGATATTAACTATGGGTTTTCCGTAAGTTCCCCTTATCATGTTGAGGGAATTTCCTTGTATCCTAGTTTCTGGGCATTTTTATCATGAGAGGGCATAGAATTTTGTCAAATGCTTTTGTTTTTGTTTTGTTTTGTTTTTTCTTTTTTTTTTGGCATATATAGAGATTATAATGTAGTTTTGTTTTTTAATTTCTATTAGTGTGGTGTGCATTACATTGATTGATTTTCATATGTTGAACCACCATTGCATACCTGAGTTATATCCTGCTTGGTGATGATGTGTAATTTTTTAAATGTGCTCTTGGACTTGGTTTGCTGGTATTTTGTTGAGGAATTTTGTATATATTCATAAGAGATACTGGTCTGTAGTTTTCTTATGTTATTTTTATCTGGCTTTGGTATCAGTTTAATGCAGACCTCATGAAATGTGTTAGAGTTCTCTATCTTTTTGGAAGAGTTTGAGAAGGAATGTTGTTAATTCTTCTTTTAGTGATGGATAGATTTCACTAATGAAGCCTTATGATCCTGACTTTCCTTTTGTTGGCATATTTTTATTAACTGATTCAATCTGTTACTGGTCTGTTAAGACTTTTTACTTCTTGAGTTGGGCTTGGTAATTGTGTTTTCCTGGGAATTCATCCATTTCATCTAGATTGCCTAATTTGTTGGTATAAAGTTGCTCATGGTATTTTCTTATAGCCCTTTTAGTTTTGTAAAACTGAACCACTGTTCCTCAAATTTATGTGCAACTTCAAGAGACTCCAAGTAGTCAAAATAGTATTGAAAAAGTGAATGTAGTAATGTCCCTGCTTTCATCTATTATTTCAGTTATTTTCATTTTCATTTTTTTTTCTTAGTCAGTCTAGCTGAAGGGTTCTCATTTTTGTTGATTTTTTTCAAAGAACCAATCTTTGGTTTTATTGATTTTCTTTGTTGCTTTTCTCTATTTTGTTTCTCTTGGCTATAATCTTTATTATTTCTTTCCTTCTCCTGGCTTTGGGTTTAATTTGTTCTTTTTCTGGTTCCTTAAGGTGTGAAGTTGGTTTGTTGACTTGAGATCTTCTTTTTTAAATGTAAGTGTTTGCAGCCATGAATTTCCCTCAGAACACTTCTTATGCTGCCCCTTGTATGTTTTGGTATGCTGTGTTTTATTTGTATTTATTTCAAAGTTTTTTTTTTTGTGCCTAGTGAATCTTTACTTGTTCTACTGGTTGCTTGCTTAAGAGTATGTTGTTTAATTTCCATGTGTTTGAGTTTTCCAGTTTTTCTTCCAGTATTGATTTCTAGCTTCATACTATTGTGCTCAGGGAAGATACTTTGAATGATTTAGATATTTTTTTTAATTTGAAAATTGTTTTATGGCTTAACATATGGTTTATTCTAGAGAATGTTCCAGTGCAGTTGAGAATAATAGATATTCTGCCATTCTTGGGTGGAGTATTCTATATATGTCTCTTGGTCTAGTTGGTTTATAGTATTGTTCAAGTCCTTTATTTTCTTATTGATTTTCTTTGTACATATTCTATCCATTATTGAAAGGGGCTGTTTAAGTTTCCAACTATTACTGTAGACTGTCTATTTCTTCAGTTCTGTCACTGTTTGCCTCATATATTTTGAGGCTTTGTTGTTTGATGTATATATGTTTATAATTTTTTGAAAAATTTATTTTTATTAAAGTATAATTAACATAGTGTTATATTAGTTCAAATGTACAGTATAATTATTCAACAATTCTGTACATTACTCAGTGTTTATCATGGTAAACATACTCTTAATACTCTTTACCTCTTTTACCAATCCCCCATCTACCTTCTGGCAACCACCAGTTTGTTTTCCTTATTTAAGAATATTTTTTGTCTCTTTTTTTCTTTGTTTTGTTATTTAAATTGGACTGTGAGTGAAATTACATGATATTTGTGTTTATCTATCTGACTTATTTCACTTAGCATTGTACCCTTAGATCCATCCATGTTGTTGGAAATGGCAAGATCTCCTTCTTTTACATGGCTGAATATGTATGTGTATACATACATACATACATACACATACACACCACATCATCTTTATCCATTCACTTATCTTTGGACACTTGGGTTGCTTCCATATCTTGGCTATTGTAAATAATGCTGCAATAAACATAGGGGTGCATATATCTTTTTGAATTAGTGTTTTTGTATCCTTTGGGTAAATACCCAGTAGTGGGAATTACTAGATCATATGTTAATTTTACTTTTAATTTTTTCAGGAACCTCCATACTGTTTTCCATAGTAGCTGCATCAGATTGCATTCTCAAGAACAGTGAATGAGAGTTCCTTTTTCTCCACACCCTTGCCATTTATGCTTATAATTCTTATATCTTTGTGATAAATTGATCCTTTAATCACTATAATGTTTTTCTCTGTCTCTTGCAACAGTTTTTTTTTAATGTTTACATATTTTTGAGAGAGAGAAAGAGACATTGGGAGAGGGGAAGAGGCCAAGGGAGAGGGAGAGACAGAATCCGAAGCAGGCTCCACCCTCTGAGCTGTCAGTGTAGAGCCTGACGCAGGGCTTGAACTCACGAACTGTGAGATCATGACCTGAGCCAAAGTCGGACTCTTAACTGACTGAGCCACCCAGGTGCCCTCTTGCAACAGTTTTTGATGTAAAATCCATTTTGTCTCATGTTAATACTGCCAGCTGGGCTCCCTTTTGATTACTATTGGTATGTAATACCTTTTTCTACCCTTTCACTTTCAACTTATGTGTTTGGGTGTAAAATGAGTCTCTTATAAGCAGTTTATTGTTGTATCATTTTTTAAATTCCTTTTGCCAGTAGCAGTTTTTTAATTGGTGAGTTTAACCTGTTTGCTTTTATAATGATTATTGATTATAATTATGTGATTATAAAAGTGATTATTTCTGCCATTGTTCTATTTGTGTGCTCTATGTCATGTTTTTTTTTGTTGTTCCTCACTTCCTTATGTGCTGCCTTCTTTTGTGTTTGATTTTTTTCTAGTATACCTTTTGATTCTGTCTTCATTAAATTTTTTTGTTTTATTTGAATATAGTGGACAAACAATGTTACATTTGTTTCAGGTGTATTCATTTCTTTTTATGTTTATTTTTTAGTTATTTTCCTAGAGGTTACAATGGGGATTACAGTTAACATCCTAAATTGATAAAAATTTTGTTTAAGGGTGCCTGGGTGTTCAGTTAGTAAAGCATCTGAGTCTTGACTTTGGCTCACGTTATGATCTCACAGCTCATAGGTGCAAGTCCCATGTTGGGCTCTGCACTGACAAAGTGGAGCCTGCTTGGGATTCTCTCTCTCCCTCTCTCTCTGCCCCTCCTCCACTCAAGTGCACACACTCTCTCTCAAAATAAATAAATAAACATTTAAAAAAACTTATTTGAATTGATACCAGTTTAGCTTCAGTTGAAAAATTAAGTCTACTCCTTTCTAGCTTTATCCTCTCCTTTATATTGTTAGTGTCACACATTGCATCTTTATGCATTGTGTGCCTATTAACATAGACCTATAATTATTTTTTGTGCATGTCTTTTAAATGATACGGAAAATAAAAAAAAGATACCAAAAATTCAATAATACTAGCTTTTATATTTACCTATGTAGTTACCTTTACCAGTGATCTTTATTTCTTTGTATGACTTTGAGTTACTCTGTAGTATCTTTTCATTTCAACCTGAAGGACTTCTTTTAGCATTACTTATAGAGAAGATCTACTTAGTAGTGAATGCCCTTAGCTTTGCTTTCCTGGTAATGTTGTAATTTCTTTTTCATTTTTGAAGCATTGTTTTGCTGAGTACAGAATTGCTGATTGACATTTTTTTCCTTTCAATTTCTAAAAATATGTTGTCCTCCTGTCATTTGGCCTTCCGAGTCTCTGATAAGAAATAGGCTGTTAATCTTTTTTCTTTTTTTAATTTTCTTTTTTTAAATTTAATCGAAATTGGTTAGCATGTAGTGAAACAATGATTTCAGGAGTAGATTCCTTAATGCCTCTTACCCATTTAGCCCATCCCCTGTCCTGGCTGTTAATCTTTTTTGAGGATGCTTTGTGTATTATGAGTTGCTTCTCTCTCTCTTTTTTAAAATTTTTAAATTATTTATTTATTTTGAGAGAGAGAGTACAAGTAGGGGAGGGGCAGAGAGAGAGAATCCCAAGCAGGATCTGTGCAGTGAGTGCATGGAGCCCAATGCAGGGCTCAAACCCATGAAACCGTCATGACCTGAGCTGACGTCGGATGCTTAAATGACTGAGCCACTAGCCACCCTTGAATTACTTCTTTCTTTCTGCTTTCAAGATTTTTTGTCTTTCAACAGTTTGTTAATAATGTGGTGTGGATTTCTTTGTCCTCCATAGAGTTTGTTGAGATTCTTGGGTGTGTATATTCATGTCTTTCATCAAAATTGGGAAGCAGTATTTCTTCAAAAAATTTTTTCTGCTTCTTTTTCTTCTCCTGGGGCTCCCTTGATGTGCACATTGAGATGTTTGATGGTGTCCCATAGGTCTCTTAGGCCCCTGTTTATTTTGCTTTATTTGTGTTTATTCTTTTTCTCAGAATGTGCAGTTATAATTGCCCTGTTTTCAGATATGATGGTTATTGCTTTTGCTTGCTCATATTTGCTGTTGAATCCCTTTCATGAATTTTTTTATCTTTTGTATTGTCTAGCTCCACAATTTCTACTTTTATCTGTTTAATAATTTCTCTTTGTTGATTTTCATTATTTGTTCATATGTTGTTTTCCTAATTTCCCTTGGTTCTTTGTCCATGGTTTTCTTCAGTTCATCAAACATATCTAAGGTAGTAAATTAAAGTTTTTGCCTACTAAGTTCAGTGTCTAGGCTTTTAAAGGATGGTTTCTGTCAATTTTCTTTTTTCCTATGAAAGTAATATTTTCCTATTTGTGTGCTTTATAATTTTCTTGTTGAGATCTGGACGTTTTGAATATTGTAATGTAATTTAGGAAATCAAATTCTTCCCACTACACCAAGTAGTGCTGTTGTTACTTGATGAAGGTTGCAATAGCTCATTTGTTTAGTGACCTTTCCACAGTGGATTTTGCAAAGACTGTATTTCTTGTCATGTGTGGTCACTGAAGTCTATATTCTGTTATATCTTTGGTCAGCCAGTGACCTGACAGAGATTTCCTTAAATACCTGGATCCAATGAGAGAACAAAAAAAAAATTTTTTTTTAATGTTTATTTATTTTTGAGACAGAGACAGACAGAGCATTAACAGGGGAGGGTCAGAGAGAGAGAGGGAGACACAGAATCAGAAGCAGGCTCCAGGCTCTGAGCTGCCAGCACAGAGCCCGACGCGGGGCTCGAACTCACGAACCATGAGATCATCACCTGAGCCGAAGTAGGAGGCTCAACCAACTGAGCCACCCAGGCGCCCCGAGAACAAAAAAATTTTTAAGGGTATTATGTCTCTGTGACTTCCTCCATTGATGGTAATGAAGCAACCTGATGGGTTGAACCACTGGCTATCTCTGTCTTGGCCCCTCAGTGAACTGCTGAATAGGTCAAGACACAGAACTTTGGTTTTTGGAGGAGAAAGTCTCTACTGCCCACCCTTATGCCAAAAAGCTGCGTCAGGAATTTAGGCCATTGTCCCCATGGTTACTTTCAGCAAGGTTGTGGATTATAGCTGTCATATGTAATGCTGAAATTCACCAAAACTTACCAGTCTTTTTCTTTATCAAGTGTTCCCTTGGATGCTACCAGTGTTCAGCTAGACTCCAGAGTTCTGAAATAGTTGATTCTAACAGGTTTTTTGTTTGTTTGTTTGTTTGCCAGAATGATAGTTGTTTTGGTGGAGGGACTGATTCTAGAGCTTCCTACTCTGCCATCTTCCATGACACTGCTCCCTGCCATGTCCACTCTTAAAAGTGTTCCAGTTTGGAAATAATTTTTTTGGTCACCCATTGGTAAGTAAATGACAAGAGCAAGAGAGAGAGATGAAAAGAAAATATAAACCATGAGGATCATCAATAAATATTTACTGACTGCTTAAGGAAGATAAGCTGTTAGATGAATGCTATAGAATTTTCCTAGTTTTAGTTCCATTTAGTTTGTGTCTGTTGGGAGGTTTTTATACTAGCTTAGCATGGGTACAGTGAATGCCTTTGTTGGCAGGGTTGACAAAGCACGTTGATTTGTATCCTGAGTTTAGATAAGGGGTATTATAACATGTAAACTAAGAGATGGAATGAATCTGTGGGACAGCTATATCTCTTGTTGCTGACACGGGTGCCATGTTGTCTGTCTTTCTACTTGTTCTACTTTCTCAAATCTGTAGGTGGGTCATGAACAATTGCTTCATGGCTGTATGCAGTCTGCAGGCCTTATGTTGTGTAGGCCTGCTATAGACACTACTCTTTAATTGGGCAGAAAAGTTGCTGCATTGGCTTCCCTCCCATTTCAGAAAGCTGAGTACATGCTGTTACTGCAGCAGTTTGTCTATGCCATCTTGAGGAACAAGAACCTGAGATTGGAAGTCAGACTAGGGGCTCCACAGGGTGATAAGGACCATTGCATTTTGACTGTTGAGTCTGATTATATTTATAATCATAGGGAGGTGATTTTTTGAACATGGGTTAATGTGCATTTGCCCCTTTTGGAAAATCACTAGACTTTTACAGTTCCCGATTAAAGTTTTTGGTAACTATTCGGAAAAGACTAATAGAGTACATTTGGGGAAAATGCTTTCAATGAGTGATCTTGTATTGACTGGCTGGCTAACTGTCTCTCCATCACTCTCATACATACTCAGAATGCTACAAGTGATAGAAATTTAATATTTTCAAAATATAAATGAATAAAAGTAGAAAAGTGAAAATGTTTACTTTTTTTGTTCTGTATTAAATGTTCATTAAATTAATTTTGGTAAAATTAAGTAAAATAATTTCCTATTGCTATAAGTAGCCACATTTTATGGTTGAATTTAAACTGTAGAAAGGGGGTTGTGATGGAACACCCATCAGAATATCTGCTGTCTCATATGAAAGGACTGCATATAGTGTCTTGATAGTATAAAAACTTCTTTAACATACTTTTAATTTTAATTAAAATGTCTAAATTATAATATACCAAAGAAAATAGTTTTAATTTTTTTCCATAGGTCTCTGTGTGATTTTAATGTTGTGTACATTATTATTGGTGCTTGAGTTTAATATTGCCTTCTGTAGCATTAAAATTGTTAACACTGTAGCTTTGGTAATGCACGTTTGAATATTATGTTGCTGTAAACAGCTTCACTAATGCTATATTTTCAGTGAATATTATGGGCCTTCTGTTAGTGCTGGCATTTGAGCAGTTTTGCTTTCTATTTTTCTGTTGTGTATACAATGCAAAGTATTCCCACCTGAGATTTCCCCAAAATTTCACTTGGGAAACAGAACAAATTTGAAGGATGTTTTCTGTATGTTGCTGAAATCATGCTTTGCTTTGAATCAAGCCAAATGATGAAAACAGAGTCTAGCCTTCTTTCCAGCAAATTGCAATTACCTCTAAGGCCTATAGTAAAATGACCAACTAATTGAGAACACTTGTCTTTGTTTTCAGTTAGCAAAACTTACTAAGAATGTCCATTTTCTGAATTCAAAAAGGTGTGTGTATTTTTAATGAATTAAAAGTTGGGAGCTCTGAAAATTAAAGCATATGCAGGTTACTCTCTTCCTCAAGGGGACATATACTACTGCTGTGCTCGTGTGAAGTAATAATGAGATACCATAAGCAAACAGTAGATGATTCATGTCAGATGGTTCTTCAATAACATTAGGGGGGAAAAAGCAGCTGATGTATGGGATATTGAAGGCAGATTAAGTTGTTAATGTATATTAGTATATTCTTAATTTCCTTTTAATTGAAAAAGACATATTGACTTTAATTAGAACCATTTCACAGGAACTGTCAATTAGCACATGTCAAACTAGTTAATTCAGAACAGAATTCTTTTAATTAGGGTCTGCTTTCCTTTAACTATGGGGCCAATGAAATCAGCCTTTCCTTATCTAGATTTTAAATGTCTCTAAGACATATAATACAAATGTAGACTCTTATCTATTATTAGAAGCCCATATGGATAACATTAAAATGATGATGCTGGCATTGTTCATGCAGCACAAATCAGAGTCCCTTTATGACTGTTAGAAAAAAAATGGCTTTGAACAAAGACTATTTTAAATACCAGATTTATCCTACTTTAAAGAGACTACAAAATTTATGACATGCATGTTCACATTTAAAGTATTATTTAATACGTCTGCTCAAATAAATGGGCCTATTCAAACGTTTTGTGTGTTCTATCAGCCGAAGACACATAAAACATTGTCAAGCCATACAGCAACATTTTTTCCTTAAATGAACTGTAATCAAAAAGGGAAAACAGACTGAATGATTTTTTTTTGCACAACATAAAAATAGCATTGTTAACTTTCATTGCATCCAAAGATTTAATACGAATAGTTGATACGGTGACTAAACCACTGGTATGAGCTAATGTAATCTTAGTAATCAAACTGTAAAATCTGAAACTTGGCTTTTTCTTGATGTAATGTTGTGGAATTGCAGCATGTTAGTTACAGTTGGCATGAGGATGAGCACGTAGAGTGAGTTTGCTGGGGCAGGACTCTATGGTGTTCACCTATGAAATAGGTATACTCAGTATTAAAAGAAGATTTAAAGTGGCATGTAAAAGAAAATTAATTGGAAGTCTAGCTTACTTTATCATGTAAGATTTAGCCGC
The DNA here is from genome assembly GCF_014898765.1 of Herpailurus yagouaroundi. Classification (NCBI taxonomy): domain Eukaryota; kingdom Metazoa; phylum Chordata; class Mammalia; order Carnivora; family Felidae; genus Herpailurus; species Herpailurus yagouaroundi. The sequence goes on from NW_024412377.1 coordinate 84,155,085, forward strand.
TATTTTAATGAGTTAGAGTAAGCAAGGATTACAGAAATCAATAAAAAAGAATATTTAATAAGCCAGTCTGGATTCCAAAGAGAATTATCTAGTATGTATCCTCATATTTGTTCATTTGTGGTAGGTACATTTAATGATAACTGTACTGTTCCTTACTAAAGTATGATGTAGTGTAGATGTCTCAGTAGCTGCATTTGTGACAGTCGAATTAAATGAATAATTGTTGTAATCTTCTAATTTTGATTAACAGGCAAAACAGAGTATACAAAAAGATGAAAAAACAACCAGAAAAACCCTTTTCCTTCTAGAGTTGACCTCATTCTTCTGAACTGTTCTTAGAGGGACCTCAGCTCTCTACTGTGTGTTTGAGAGACACAACTTACATTTAGCATGCCCATATTTGTTTCAATCTGTAGCTTTTAATTATTTTTGGTGCCATATAGTCACTTGAGTCTAGGATAAAAGATATTAATCCTCTTCCCAGAAAATACACATAAGCAGACGTGCACTTAATGTTCAGGGTGGGAAAACGTTATGAAAAATAATTTGGTACAGGCTGCTGAAAGATGGAACCTCAGTTTGATATAATTGACTACTTGTAGTGTTGCAGACACTGTGCTTGGTCTGGGAAAATAACAATGAGCAAGATGAGCAACCTTAACATCTGAGTAACTGTGACAAATTATTAACACATTTTCAGAAATTACTCTGTGATTATTAAAAATTTTTTTTTTTTTTTTACTTTCTGAACTGGTTAAAAATTGACCTATATTTACAAATCTTGGACAAATTTTATATGTGACAAGATTGACAATTTTACATAAAAATTGACTGAAAAATACAAGTATTGAAACAGTAGATGAGACTAATTTTATAAGTTTAATTCAACAGATTTTATTAATCATTTCCATCCTAATTATAATTCCATTTTGGTTAATAATCTTAGGTGATTTTAATTAATGCTATAACTTTGATCCATCTTTTTGTTGTTTATTCACTTAAATTATATAATTTATAATAATTTATGAAGAAGGCATAAGGCATACTAATACAGTTTTAAGAATTAGTCTTAAACTCTAAACTGTGTAAAGGATCTTGGGTGGGGTGCTAATTAATTTCTTGATTATCTTTGAGTCACTTATCTGTGCTATGCCAGGGTTTAAATTCAAACAAACTTTTGAGTAATATCAACACGTGCAGAATCTGTTATTCCACTAGATAGTATTAATTCCTTTGTAACTTCAGAGGGGTCATTTGGGTGTCTGTGTGTGTGCATGTACGTGCACATGTTTAATCTTTGGGTATACTGTAGCACTGTTGTGTATGTATAAAACATACTTGCATACTTAATGTGCTTTTAGTCCCACTTTTATCCTTGGTTGTCTCTAGCAGTTTAAATTGCCTTGTCTGTTTCAGGGGCACCTGGGTGGCTTAGTTGGTTAAGCAGCTGACTTTGGCTCATGTCATGATCTAATGGTTCATGAGTTCAAGCCCTGCTTGAGGCTCTGTGCTGACAACTCAGCACCTGAAGCCTGCTTCAGATTGTGTCTCCCTGTCTGTCTGCCCCTCCTCTCCCCTGCCCTCTCTTTGTCTCTCTTTGTCTCTCTCTCTCTTTCTCAAAAATAAACAAACACATAAATTAATTAATTAAAAATTGCCTTGTCTGTTTTACCTTTTGTAAAGTTGACCATTGGTGTATTTGTCAGCAACAAAAATTTTGGCCCTTGGAAATTTACAGGATACATGAGCCTTAACTTGGTTTAATCATCTTAATGGTATAGATGGTATAGGTTATATATATATTGATAAGAATAGGCAAAAATTACTCAGAGCATATGTTTTTGAATCAAAACCATAGCCATTTTATTTATTTATTTATTTACTTCTTTTTAGAGAGAGGGAGAGAGAGAGGATGCACGTGAGCGGCGGGGTGGGGGGAGAGATAGAGATAGAGAGAGAGATAGAGAGAGAGAGACCCCATGAGGGGCAGAGAGAGAGAGAAGTGAGGCTCACTTGGGGCTCGTGTTTTTACTTGAAACAGGGTTTGTGCTCACCTGAAGTGGAGCTCGAGCTCAGCTGAAATGGGGCTAATGCTCACCTGATGGGGGTTCAAGCTCACCCCAACTGGAATTTGTGCTTCCCCGATATGGGACTTGAACTCACCAACTGTGAGATCATGACCTGAACTGAAGTTAAATGCTTAATGACTGAGCCGCTCAGGTGCCCGAAACCATACCCATTTAACTCTGACTTGGTTAGCTGCATTTTAACAGATTATTTAAATTATTAGGAGCTGTGATTTCAAATAGCTTTATCCAAATAGGAAAATTATTGAAATCACTGGAATGTTTTATGTAAAGGGATGTAACTTTCAGATGAAAAATTTGAATTGTTGGATTTTAAGAGTTAATTGGAAATTTTCTTAATTATTTCATCTACTTTTTGATCCTTAATCAACATCATATTGATTTTAATAGGGACTAAATGCACCACCCTGAATGTGGGATTTCTGTACTCCATATGTGTGTAACTAGCCCCATGTCTGCAACCTCTGACATACACTTTTTTTCTATCTATTGATAAACAGTTGTGTAACATATTAACTACATAATTTAGTAAATTTAATTTTTTTATATCTTGAGAGTGTGTTCATGTTATCTTTTGGAAAGTGACAGGGAGTTACTGTGTGTGTGTGTGTGCATGTATTTGTGTGTGTGTGTGTGTGTGTGTGTGTGTGTGTGTGTGTGTGTGTATGTATATATATGTAGGCAGCCAGTCTCAGGTTAGTTTGGTTCAGTACCACAAGTATTTATAGGGACGCCTGGTTAGCTCAGTCGGTTAAGCATCCGATTCTTGATTTTGGCTCAGATCTTGATCTCATGGTTTGAGTTCGAGCCTGCACTGGAAGCACAGAGCCTTCTTGGGACACTCCCTCTCTCTCTGCCCCTCCCTTGCTCATGCTATCTCTCTCTCAAAATAAGTAAACAAACTTTTAAAAAATTAAAAAAAACCCCAAAAAACCAAGTATGTATTAACCACCTCTTATTCAGAAACAGTTAATGTTAGCTACTATCTTGTTGAACATTAGTTAAAATGTTTATTTGCCTTTTCCTTGACTATGTAGAATCTTGTTAAAAACTAATAATGTTCAGTAAATTATTAGTTGCCTTTTCAAAATTATTTAATACTTTATAGTTGAAATAGTTTTTTAATTTTATATATTTATTTTGACAGAAAGCGAGTGAGTGAGAGTGGGGGAGGGATAGAGGGAGAGGGAGAGAGAGAGAATACCAAGCAGGCTCTGCACTGTCACCATGGGGCTCAATCCCACGACCCTGGAATCATGACCTGAGCTGAAATCTGGAGTCAGACACTTAACCAACTGAGCCATTCAGGCACCCCTATAGTTGAAATATTTTCAATACTATTATCTAGTGCAAGATGAATAATTCCATCGTTACAGTTAATAGTTTAATTTCATTCACTGGTATCATTAGGTGTTCTGGCATATGGAAAAGCTGGGTTCAAATTACAGTATCACTGTTTAGTAGCTTTATAAACTTAGATAAATTGCTAACTTCTGAGGTTCATTTCCCTTCCCTGAAAAATGGGGATAATAACACTACTTGGTAGTGTTGTATGGATTAAATGGAATATGTAAAGGGTTTAGCATCTTGTCTTTTACATACTCAGTAAATACTTGTTCCCAACCCCTTTTCAGTTTTGTTGTACTAACTGCCTCTACTGAGAAATTTACTGTTAAATAGATTTACTCCTATATGGAAATACAGATTGTTAACATGAATGCTCTACTAATTTGATAGTTAATAGATATTAACAGGGGAAGTTACTACTATCTTTGTTGCTTCAGGAGAATCCAGCTGATGACAATCACCTACTTATGACCAACAGTCCTTTCTTCACTGTTTGTGTGAAATATATTTTATGACTATCACTAAGTGAAATGGCTTCTAACAAAAACTGTTCGTTTATAATAGTTCAATGTAGAATATTCAATTTTTTTTGTAAGCTGTCTGCCCAGTGTGGGACTTTAGCTCATGACCCCAAGTTAAGAGTCGCATCTCTACCAAATGAGCCAGTCAGGCACTCCCAAATATTCTTGAATAGCAATATTAGCTCCTAAATATGTGAAAAAGATGTATAAAAATAACCTGTAATTGTACCAACTAAAGGAAATCATTGTAAATATTTTGGCGTGTTTTATATGTATATGCTGAAAAATTTATTAGGCCATTACATTTTATTCATAATTGTGATTTAAATGGCTACACAGTATTCATTTTTTAAACTAAGTTCTTTTTGAAGTTTGCATTTTTTTCCTGCTCCACTAAGTTAGAATGAACATCTTTATATATATATAAACTTTATATGTATTTCTTAGTATTTCCTTAGGATAATTCTTAGGAACAGAATTACTGATCAAAGAGAATTAACATTAACATTTGATATATATTAACCCAAGTCGCTTTCCAGAAAAGTGTCAATTAATACTCCCACTAGCCCCAAATATGACCTTCTGACAAAAGAATGAATTGCTTTTTGAATGTACAGTTTGGCTAGTTGTTAAGTCAGTTGATTAATATATAGTTTTTGGCTAATTGATTCTTTCCTAATTGATTCAGTTTGGCACTAATTTAGGAAGAGTTCGAATAACATTATAATGACCCATGTGATCTTTCCTGGGATTTTCTAAAGATAGCTTTTAATTTAAAAGTAATGTTTAAAGTAACATTTGTTGTAAGTGGTAGCTGGTATGCCAACTTGACTTAGTCACATCTTGATTTTTATATGTGTTATGAGGTCTCTTTGGGGCTAATTTCTATAGCAATTTTTAGAGGAAAATGAGATTCTTCTAATGTACAATTAAAGTATTTGCATTATTGGCAATATATAGGGAGAAACTTAAGGGTAAAAACCAGCTCATTTTATTTTGTAGAAAAATCAGAAATAGGAAAAATATGCTAACATGATTATATCTAATGAGGGAGATGTTCCATGCAGGTGTCTTTTTTCTATTAATCCCTAAAATGACTGTATGCTTTTATTTATATGGGTAACATCAGATACAAACATGTTACTAGGAATATATTGCCACTTACAAAAAAGATACACAATATGAGTTTAGAATTTTAATAAATTCTCTTTTAAAGGTGATTTAAATCTTTAGATAATGTAAGATTTGAGATTTCAACAAAGATGTAATGTCTGTGTATGCTACTTCTGAGAGTTATTTAGATATTTTTCTTCTTGCTTAGCTGTGTTTACTGCAGCTTCTAACATAGGGGATTGAGAACTGGGTCCTGTATGATGGATCTTTTATGGGACACAGAGAAATATAATTTTATTTAGTTATATTTGAAGCCTCTATCTAGGCACACTGCAAGCAATATTATTCTTACTATCACATATAGATAACAAAGTCACAAGCTCAAGCTAACAAAAAGGGCATGTGAAAGGAAAAGAGACATTATTCTTGTTTTTGCTGTTGTCAGTAGGAATTTTTACATTTTCTTTGTACATGGGCACCTTTTCATGTTTATTATACTACATTGATAGCACTGTCACATTTCATTAAGTTAACTCCAACTTAGTGAAAATGAGAAAAAGAATATTTTGCTGCTACTATTATTCTAGACTTTTTTCCTATAAATACTTACCTTTTATATAAGTTATGAGTTATTTGAGAATAAGAATGCTTTAAGGACATGTATTTTGTTTTAAGCTAGATTAGGCTGCTAAATAAGCTAAATTTGGACCTCTCCCTTCATGCTTGGTAAATATGTTGTGGTATTAATACAGACAAATACAAACATTTCTTATATTCCGTACTTGTCATTTTTTTTTTTTTTTACTGAATACATGTCAGTGAAGGCACAGCTTTGGTAAGGGGTGGGGAGACACATATACACAAATGATCCACCCTCGCACTGGTATTAGCATCCTTGGTCTTGAAACTAAGGAAAGCAGATCATAAAGTCACACTGGTAGCTACACATAGTTTATACAAAGCCTCTCAGATTTGATAGTATTCTACACCTGAATGTACAATGACAGAGACAGGGAGTGTGGGTGTGGGGAATTGAAAAGAAACAGAGAAAGGTGTAGAGAATAATGTTCTTGTCTTTTGATTTTTAATTTGTAGAATTAACTTCTTTTCTCTTAAGTCTTGAACTTATGGTTGTAATTGGAGTTAATTTAAGCATAGTTACCAAAATAATGGAATAAATCGTTTCAGACTTGGTATCTTTTTGGTCGCTGAGTATATTCATTAGCTGTAAGTAGGGCATTATGTCGTTTATAAATTTTAATGCCTTGTCATTTGTAAATATATCTCATATTTATAAAAAAAGTCCATTTCTCCTTATTTGGATTTTCTTTGCTCTCTAGGATTAATGGGCAAAACATGAACTTCACTCTGAATTTCTCCTGAAATTTTAATTTAAAGTTTACTTTTTCAAGACTCATTTTGAATTACAGAGATCATCTTCTACCTGTAGCCTCTTTTGGGAGGATTTCCAAAAGAGTAAGTTGACTTTCCGGGATATGATACTTTGGGAAACATTTGGCTTAAATAATGGATGCTTTTATGTTGGCTCCTGCTAATGTGTTAGAGATTATTCTTCAAAGAGTCCAGTTGAATACCAGTGTCTTTTGGTGAGGCGTGGGAATACAGAATCATTTATAAGCCTGATGGTAATATTTGTCAGTTTTCTTTTTCTTTTTTAAACTTTAATAGGCATCAGGATCAACTTAATAAAAAAAGGTAATGTCAGGCTTAAGATTTTAGCAAATACATTTTGGTGGATATTCCATGAGTTTTTAAATGGCATGTGAGGATAAAAATCAAAGATGTTGATTGTTTTTGTATAACCTGGTGGCTATAGTTAACAATATGACATTTCTACTTTAAAATATGTTAAGAGGATAGATCTCTTGTTAAGTGATCTTAGGACATAACAACAAAAAAAAGACACAAGAGAAAACTAGGGAAGTTTTAGAGATAATAGATATGTTTATAGTATGTTGATAGTGGTGATGGTATCAGAGGTGTATGCATAAGTCCAAACTTATCACAATGTATACATTAAATATGTGCCATTTTTATATGTCACTTATAATTCAATAAAGATTAAAATGCATGTTGATTGTATTTTAAAGATATCTTCTGGAGAAGGAAGAGAAAAATACTAAACAGATGACATCATAAAGCATTCAGTTCTTGATGTAGGAGTTTGTGAAAAGGAATAGCTTCATGATTCTTTGTTTCATTCTGTTGCCTTCATGATGAGTACTTGATACTGCTAATAATGATATTGGTGTATTCCTTGGCATTTAAAGGAATATCAAATATATTCTTTACATTAGAAAGCTTTTCTTCTGCTGAGGCTACTGATTCACAGGAAAAAAAAAACCTCTTGGGTATAATCTACAAATGAAAAACAGTTGATGACAGGAAGCAAACGTGGAGGAGGTAAAGAGATGGTGAAGAGATGGCAAAAGTGTGTAGACACTGAGAGAGGAAATATTAGAGGAAGGAAGATGAGGGAGAATGGGTGGGCTTAAAACAAAAGAGAGTGATTTTTCTTTTGGCTTAGGCCTCAACCGTGTCCTGGCTTTCTTCCTCTTGCATCTACCCTGATGATCACCCTCCAGCTATTAAAATCACTCTAATTCTGGTGCTAATCCAGTTCCTCCTGACTTTTTACGTTTGCATCCACAGGTGTCCTAAGTTCACATGGCCACCATAACTATCACTGGGCTTTGTTTTCCTCATTCCATTGTCATTTATTAGGAAGCCTTCTTTCTTTCTTTCTTTTTAAATTTTTTTGTGTTAATTTATTTTTGAGGGAGAGAAAGAGTACAAGCAGAGGAGGGGCAGAGACAGAGGGAGACACAGAATCCGAAGCAGGCTCTAGGCTTTGAGTTGTCAGCACAGAGCCTGATGTGGGGCTTGAACCCATGAACTGTCAGGTCATGACCTGAGCTGAAGTTGGAGGATTAACCAATTGAGCCACTTAGGTACTGCTAGGAAGCTTTCTTGAATATTCAAGTATTTCCACTTAGTTAATGAACAGATACACTGTGAATAATAATGCAGTGTCACTTTATGTATGCCAGGTAGTGTTCTAGGCTCTGGATATAAAGAACTTAATGAGTTGAAGTCTCAATTCCCATTGACCTTATGTTACAACACATGAATAAGTATATATTTGAATTGCTTTGGGGAGAAAAAAATGCAAATTAAGGGGATAGAGAATCACAGAGTATGCTACTTTAGAAAGGGTAGTTAAGGAAGTTTTGTCTGTGGAGGTGATATTTAAGCAGAAATCTGAATGATGTGAGGGAACAAGCCATATGAGTTTCAGGGCAGTATGTGCTTGGTGAGACAAGTGCATAGGCTTATGTTTGATGTCTTCAAGGGTCAGCAAGAAGTGCAGTGGATGGATTGGGAGAATGGTAGGAAATGAGGTTAAGAGTTAGGCAGAGGCAGATCATGAAAAGCCTGATAGACCACAGTCAAGTTCTTGGATTTTATTTTAAGAGTGATGAGGTGGATTCACTTCATGCTAGGGGTATCTTCTCAGATAAGAGCAGAGCTGCAAGGTATCAGAATTCTTACGCACTTACCCAGTTGCATTTATTAATATAAATACTGTAGTAGAAATGGGAAGTGGTTGTTCAGGACAGCTTACACTGAGTCACATTACTGAAGGTCTGTTCTACCTTCAGAAGAGGACTACAGTACCGTAATGAGATAGGTGACTGTTCTCCTGGGAAAGTTTCAGTGATAAATTCTTCTAGAGGCCAGTAGAAGTGAAGTCAGTGGTAGCCAACCCAGCAAATATTTTTGCGGGCTTATTAAATATCAGACACTGTGCTGGTTGCTTTTGCACATGTTAAGCTGTGCAGCAATTTGTCCCCATTTTACGGATCAGAATACGAAAGCTCAGAGGTCCTATTGTGCCACAACTGCTGTAATTATTCGGTTAAGTATCTGAATATTCATACTAAAGTAAGGTCCTTGCCTGAATTGCTGGGATTAATTGCAACAATGTAGATCTGGGTATTATAGTTTTAATCAGACAATGTGCTGTTAAATTTCTAAGACTATATTAAAGAGGTAATTAAAAGTCTTTTACTTTAAAACACATACTTTATAATTTTCTGGAAATTAAAGGACTATGTATGTGGTCATTTTGGAAAAATTAGAAATATTTGTTTTTTACTGTGAATAATAGCAAAATTATGGAAAGAGCCCAAATGTCCATCAACCGATGAATGGATAAAGAAAATGTGTAACGGAAGATTACTCAGCAATCAAAAAGAATGAAATCTTGCCTTTTGCAACTAGAGTGTATTGTGCTAAGCAAAATAAGTCAATCAGGGAAAGACAAATATATGATTTCACTCATGTGAAATTTAAGAAAAAAATCAGATGAACATAGGGGAAGGGAAGGAAAACTAAAATAAGATAAAAACAGAGAGGCAAACTATGAGACTCTTAACTATCGACAACAAACTGAGGGTCGATGGAAGGGAGGTGGGTGGGGGATGGGCTTGTTGGGATGAGCAATGTGTGTTATATGTAAGTGATGAATCACTAACTTCTATACTTGAAACCAATACTACACTATATGGTGACTAAATTGAATCTAAAAAAAAAAAAGAAATACAATTTTTAAAATGCACATACCCATATACACATGCTGTGACCGCCTCTCTGCTTCCACCTTGTAAATACCTCAGATTAACACTTTTCCCAATGTAGAAAGTGGATTCTGGTGGTACTGTTATTGTATTTATTTAAATAGTTGCAGAATGAGTAATTTTACTCATTTTGTTTAGTGTTACCAATTGTTGGGGCTTGCCCTAAGATAGTTTATTACTTTCAAATGAGTTTGAGAAACTTAATAAATGTGTTTGATAATTCAACGTATCTAGTGAAATTGTTACAGAAGCCATCCGAAGAGCTTGGTTCTGTAGTCTCTTTAGTAGTGATTTGAAGTCTTATACTCTGGTAGCCTATCTATAGGGCATGTTACTAAATCTAATATTTATTTGGTATAATTCATGTAAAGAAAGAACATAAAATGCGTCCCCCTTCCCGTCATAACCTCCCTGCTTACAGCCGACTGTGGAAGTATATCTCAGTCTACAATGTCACATGTTCAAGGGATACACTTTTTGTTCTTTGTTTGAAACTCAGTTTCTATTTTGAGCTTCCATTTTGTCCAGGTGACCGAAGTTTTAATCTTGATGAGGAGTGTCTTTTTCCTTTTCTCTTACCTCTGCTAATTCTTGGATCGGGGTGGTGGGTCCTACTACACATCTTCATCTTTCCACAATAGTGGCATTTGTAGAAATGTTAGTCCTTCATTTTGTTTTTGAAGTTACTTGGCCATCATAGGTTGCTGCTCATTCCTCATTCGCATCCACAAGGTATTAGCTAGTAAAATAACTTCTTACAATTTCCATGCTAATGACAACACTGTAATCTTTCTGTGGTCTCCAGACTTTAATAAGATATGGAGAATTCTGTGAGACTGCTCCTCGTCTCAGCTTTGCTGGGCCTGAGTGGGGCCTGAGAAATTCTGAGGATAATATCTCATTTGCCCCTTACAATTATCCAACCAGTTCTGTGGGATCTTCCTGCCTCCCTGAGTCTGTACCTCGGAAGTGGGATGCAGATTGCCTCTGTTCTCTTGTAAGAACAATGTCTAAATCCATTATTCATTTTACTCTTTTTTTCCCCATTCAAGGATTTTCATCAAGTCTAGAGGGTGAGAAAATCTTTTGTCTTTGCTCATTTTGTTTTTAAGGTGTTCTAAATCTGTTTTCTGTCCTAGATGTTGCACATACGTGGGCTGAATTTGACCCACAGGAGTTCATTTTACTTGGGTAATATTTTAAAAATGGGGAAAAATCACATAAAAATCTGAATTTCCAGATTTTTTTTGATGGGGCAGGGTGGGGGGGGTGGAGAATGATTTGGCAACATTGGACCCACATTTCTATATGATAAAAATCGGTTGGCGGTGAATAGTGGCTCTTTACGGGGGTTTGCTCATTCCAGTCCCACTTCCTTGTTTGTTTTGTGTTAGTCACCTGCCTGACTTGGTTAGCATATGTTTTGAATCCTTCCCATTATTCTCAAGGCCCAGGATTTTGGAATTCAAATGTTTGGAAAAAGACTCCTTATTTCTGCTTTCTGTTGTCATTGCTTTTCCCTTAGGCAAGGTGAGCCTATCTACTACTTGAATGGAGGAAGAATCTAAGAATAAGGGAAAAAATTGGCTAGTATATAAAAAATGTTAAACTACTAACATAAAGGGTAAACTACTAAATGAAGGATATTATAAGAATTTTATTTTACTTATTTAAAAAAAATATTTATTTTGAGAGAGAGAGAGGGCACGCACATGTGAGCAGGGGAGGGATAGAGAGAGGGAGAGAGAAAACCCCAAGTACACTCCACACTGTCAGCGTAGACAATGCCAGGCTCGAACTCACGAGCCATGAGATGGTGACCTGACCCAAAATCAAGAGTCAGTGCTTAGGGGTGCCTGGGTGACTGAGTCAGTTAACCATAAGAGTTCAGCTCAGGTCATGATCTCTCAGTTCGTGAGTTCAAGCCCCACAGAGGGCTCTCTGCTGTCAATGGTGGAGCCTGCTTCAGATCTCTGTCTCCCTCTTTCTGCCCCTCTCCTGTCTGGGTTCTCTCACTCTCTCTCTCAAAAATAAATTAACATTAAAAAAAAAAGACACTTAACTGACTGAGCCATTCAGGTGCCCCTTACTTTACTTATTTAAAAATGTTTTGGGCGCCTGGGTGGCGCAGTCGGTTAAGCGTCCGACTTCAGCCAGGTCACGATCTCGCGGTCCGTGAGTTCGAGCCCCGCGTCGGGCTCTGGGCTGATGGCTCAGAGCCTGGAGCCTGTTTCCGATTCTGTGTCTCCCTCTCTCTCTGCCCCTCCCCTGTTCATGCTCTGTCTCTCTCCCAAAAATAAATAAACGTTGAAAAAAAAATTAAAAATGTTTTGGGGCACCTGAGTGGCTCAGTTGGTTAAGCGTGGGACTATTGATTTCATCTCCTCTCAGGATCTTGCAGTTCATGAGATTGAGCCCTGACAGCGCAGAGCCTGCTTGGAATTCTCTCTCTCCCTTTCTCTCTGCCCCTGCCCCTGTTCTCTGGAAATAAATAAATAAACTTAAAAAAATGTTTTTTCAAGTTGATTTTTAAAATTCAGCTTTATTCAGGTATAAGTTATATAAAGTTCACCACTTGTAGAGATATAATTCAAACTGGTTTCCAAAGTGATTGTATCATTTTACATTCCCACTAGTGATGTATGAAGGTTCACCTTCTCCATAGTCTTATTCTCATTTGGTGTTATCAATGTTTCAATTTTAGTAACTCCAGTAGATATGTTGTATCTAGTTACATACATCTCATCATGGTTTTATTTGCATTTTCCTGGTAATTAATGATGTTGAGCATCTTTTCATATGCTTATTTTCTATTTGTATACATATTTTTGATAGGTGTCTGTTTAAATCTTATATTTTAAAAAATATTGAGTAGTGATTCTTGAGTAATAAGAACTCTTAAGTATTATGGATTAAAATCCTTTATCACATTAATCTTTTGTTAAGTATTTTCTCTCATTTTCTTAATGGTCTTTTGAAAAGCAAAAGTTTTACTTCTGATAAAAGCCAATTTGCTGATTTTCTTTTTTTTACGGTTCATGTCTTTTATGTCCTATCATAAAGGACTGAGGGGCCCTTAACTGAGGGTCACAAGGTATGTTTTCTTCAAGAAATTTTATAGTTTTTTCTCTAACTTTTATGTCTACAGTCCATTTGGGGTTAATTTTGTAGATAGTGTGAGGTAAGGGTAGAGTTGCATTTTTTTTTTACATGTGACTATGTGGCTCTCTTTGTTAGAGACCACTCTTTACTTATTGCATTAATTTGATGCATTGATAATTAGTTTATCATAGATATATGCTTTTTTTATTAAAAATTTTTTAATGTTTATTTATTTTTGAGGGAGAGACAGAGCATGAGCAGGGGAGGGGCAGAGAGAGAGGGAGACACAGAATCCAAAGCAGGCTCCAGGCTTCACACTGTCACCACAGAGCCCAATGTGAACTGCGAGATCAGGACCTGAGCTGAAGTCAGATGCTCAACTGACTGAGCCACTCAGGTGCCCCTATCATAGATATATTCTGATTTATATTCTGTATCATTGACATTTATGTCTTTCTTTTATTGGTATTAGTTAGACCATCTTGGTTCTCATACCTTTAATGTAAGTGTTGAAATAAAATAGTGTAAGACCTCTAACTTTGTAGGTTTGTTTTTCCTTTGTCAAAATTCCTTTAGTTATACTATATAAATTTTCATATAATTTAATTAAAATATTATTTAGTAATGTCTGTCCTCAACCTGAGGCTTGAAATGCCCAACCCCAAGATCAAGAGTGGCATGCGCTACTGAGTCAGCCATATAAATGAAATATAAATGTTGTATGAATTTTAGAATAAGCATGCCAATTATTATAAAAAGGTTTACTAGGATTTTTTTAAAATGTAATTTATTGTCAAGGTAGCCAACATACGGTGTATACAGTGTACTCTTGGCTTCGGCAATAGATTCCCATGATTCATTTTTTACATACACCACACCCAGTGTTCATCCCAACAAGTGCCTTCCTCAATGCCCATCACCCATTTTACCCTCCGCCCTCGCCATCAACCCTCAGTTTGTTCTCTGTATTTAAGAGTCTCTTATGGTTTGCCTCCCTCTCTGTTTGTAACTATATTTTTCCCCTTCCCCCATTGTCTTCTGTTAAGTTTCTCAGATTCCACACATGAATGAAAACACATGATATTTGTCTTTCTCTGGCTGACTTATTTCACTTAGCATAATACCTTCCAGTTCCATCCATATTGTTGCAAATGGCCTGATTTCATTCTTTCTTATTGCTGAGTAGGATTCCGTTGTGTGTGTGTGTGTGTGTGTGTGTGTGTGTGTGTGTGTGTGTATATATATATATATATATATATATATATATACCACATCTTCTTTATCCATCAGTTGATGTACATTTGGGCTCTTTCCACAATTTGCTCTTGTTGATAGCACTGCTATAAACATTGGGGTACAAGTGCCCCTATGCATCAGCACTCCTGTATCCTTTGGATAAATTCTAGTAGTGCTATTGCTGGGTCATAGGGTAATTCTATTTTTAATTTTTGAGGAAGCTCCGTACTGTTTTCCAGAGTGGCTGTACCAGTTAGCATTTCCACCAACAGTGCAAGAGGGTTGCCGTTTCTCCACATCCTCGCCAACATCCGTAGTTTCCTAAGTCGTTCATTATAGCCACTCTGGTGTGAGGTGGTATCTCAGTGTGGTTTTGATTTGTATTTCCCTGATGCTGAGTGATGTTGAGCATCATTTCATGTGTCTGTTAGCCATGTGGATGTCTTCTTTGGAAAAGTGTATATTCAAGTCTCCTGCCCATTACTTCACTGGATTATTTGTTTTTTCAGGTGTTGAGTTTGGTAAGTTCATTATAGATTTTGAATACTAATCCTTTATCTGATATGTAACTTGCAGATATCTTCTCCCATTCCATGATTTGGCTTAAAATTTTTTTTAATGTTTATTTATTTTTGAGAAAGAGAAAGGGAGAGAGAGAGAGAGAGAGAGAGAGAGAGAGAAAGCAGGGGAGGGGCAGAGAGAGAAGGAGACACAGAATCCGAAGCAGGCCCCAGGCTCTGAGCTGTCAGCACAGAGCTCGGTGTGGGAGCTGGAACTCATGAACTGGGAGATCATGATCTGAGCCAAACTTGGATGCTTAGCCAACTGAGCCACCCACGTGCCCTCTATTAGTTGCCTTTTAATTTTGTCGATTTTTTTCCTTTGCAGTGCAGAAGCTTTTTATCTTGATGATTTCATTTTTGCTTCTATTTCCCTTGCCTTCAGAGATGTGTTGAGTAAGAAGTTGCTGTGGCTGAGGTCAAAGAGGTTGTTGCCTGTTTTCTAGGGTTTTAATGGTTTCCTGTCTCACATTTAGGTCTTTCATCCATTTTGAGTTTATTTTTTGCATAGGGTCTAAGAAAGTGGTCCAGTTTTTCTTCTGCATGTTGCTGTCCAGTTCTCCCAGCACTATTTGCTAAAAAGACTGTCTTTTTTCAATTGAATATTCTTTCTTGCTTTGTCAAACATTAGTTGGCCATAATTTGTGGATCCAATTCTGGATTCTGTATTCCATTGGTCTATGTGTCTGTTTTTGTGCCACTACGATACTATTGTGTGATTACAGCTTTTTAATGTCTGGGATTGTGATGCCTACAGCTTTGGTTTTCTTTTTCAACATTACTTGGCTATTTGGGGTCTTTTGTAGTTCCATACAAATTTTGGGATTGTTTGTTCTAGCTCTGAGAAGAATGCCAGTGCAATTTTGATTTGGATTGCATTGAATGTGTAGATTTCTTTGGGTAATACCGACATTTTAACAATATTTGTTCTTCCAATCCATGAGCATGGAATGTTTTTCCATTTATTTGTGTCTTCTTCAGTTTCTTTGATAAGTTTTCTATGGTTTTCAGCATACATATCTTTTACCTCTTTGGTGCAGCTGTAAGTGGGACCAATTCCTTGATTTCTCTTTCTGTTGCTTAATTATTGATGTATACAAATGCAACTAATTTCTGTACATTGATTTTTTATCCTGCGACTTTGCTGAATTCATGTATCAGTTCTAGCACTTTTTTGGTGGAGTCTTTTGTGGTCTCCATGTAAAGTATCATGCTATCTGTGAAAAGTGAAAGTTTTACTTCTTTGCCAGTTTGGATGCCTTTTATTTCATTTTGTTGTCTGATTGCTGATGCTAGGAATTCCAACAGTATGTTAAACAATAGTGGTGAGAGTGGACATCCCTGTTGTGTTTCTGATCTCATGGGGAAAGTTCTCAGTTTTTTCCCATTGAGGATGATATTAGATGTGGGCCTTTCATATATGGCTTTTATGATGTTAAAGTATGTTCCTCCTATCCCAACTTTCTGGAGGTTTTTATTAAGGATGCTGTATTTTGTCAAATGCTTTTTCTGCTTCTATTGACAAGATCATATGTTCTCATTCTTCTATTAATGTGATGTATCACATTGAGTGATTTGTGAATACTGAACCAGACCTTCAGCCCATGAATGAATCCCATTTGATCATGGTGAATAATTATTTTAATATACTGTTGAATTCGATTTGCTAGTATCTTGTTGAGAACTTTTGCATCCATGTTTATCAGGGATATTGGCCTGTAATTCCCCTTTTTAGTGGGGTCTCTGTCTGGTTTGGGATCAAGGTAATGCTGGCTTTGGAGAGTAAGTCCAGAAGTTTTCCTTCCATTTCTATTTTTTGGAACAATTTGGGAAGAGTAGGTATTAATTCTTCTTTAAGTGTCTGGTAGAATTCCCTGGAAGCCATCTGGCCCAGGACACTTATTTGTTGGGAGATTTTTGATAACTGATTCAATTTCTTTGCTGGTTATGGGTCTGTTCAAATTTTCTTTTTCTTCCTGTTTGAATTTTGGTAGTATTTGGGTGTCTAGGAATTGTCCATTTCTTCCAGAGTGTCCAGTTTGTTGGCATGCAATTTTTCATAGTATTCTCTAATAATTATTTGTATTTCTGTGGTGTTTGTTGTGATCTGTCCCCTTTAATTTGTGATTTTTCTCTCTTTTTGAGAAATCTGGCTAAGGTTTTATCAGTTTCATTTATTCTTTCAAAAAACCAGCTGTTAGATTCATTGATCTGTTATACTGTTTATTTTTTATTTTGGACTCTATATTGTTTTTTTCTGCTGTAATGTTTCTTATTTCTCTATTGAAAGGTATGGATTTAGTGTCGTTGTGTTATCTGTAGATTTTGTGCTTATCGTGATGTCTCTGGTCCTTTGCAGTCTTTGCTGCTTTCCGCTCACGGATTCCCCTTAGGATATCTGGCAGGACTGGTTTAGTGGTCATGGACTCCTTCAGTTTTTGTTTGTCTGCGAAAGCCTTTATCTCTCCTATTATAAAGGATTCTTGGCTGCATATTTTTCCTATTCAGCACAGTGAATATTTCTTGTCACTCTCTTCTGTCCTCCCAAGTTTCAGTGGACAGTTCTGCTATTACCCTTATGTGTCTACCCCTGTAGGTTAAGGACTGTTTGTCTCTAGTTCTTTCAGGATTCTCTCTTCATCTTTGTATCTTGCCAGTTTCACTATGATATGTTGTGGTGAAGACCTATTCTTTTTGAATCTAAAGGGAGTTCTCTGTGCCTCCTGGACTTGAATGTGTGCTTCCTTCCCAGATTAGGGAAGTTCTCAGTTATAATTTGTTCAAATAAACCTTCTGCCCCCCCGCCTCTTCTTCTTCTGGAACTCCTGTGATATGGATATTATTATGTTTCATTAAATCACTTAGGTCTCTAATTCTCCTCTTGTGGTCTAGTATTTTCCTATCTCTCTTTTTCTCAGCTTCATCATTTTCCATAATTTTATCTTCTCTTTCACTTATTTTCCCCTCTGCTTCCTCCGTCCTTGCTGTTGTTACTTGTAGTTTACTTTGCACCTCTTTTACAACATTTCTTAATTCATCGTGATTATTTCGTAGGTCCTTGATCTCTGCAGCAATAGATTCTCTGCTGTCTTCTATGCTTTTTTCAAGCCCAGCTATTAGTCTTGTGTCCATTATTCTAAATTCTTGTTCAGATATGCTGTTTATATCTGTTTTGAGCAATTCTGTGGCTGCCATTTCATCCTGGAATTTCTTTTGCAGAAAATTCTTTTGTTTTGCCATTTTAGCTAGTTTCCTGTCTTTTACATGTTTTAATAGAGTGTTATGTATCCTGCACCTGTGAGTAGTACTATATTAAAAAGTACTACTTTTTAATACTGGCCCTTCAGAAGGTGTTTTTAGAGTGTGTTACATGCTCACTGTTGTTGTATCTCTGGTTGCTTTATCTCCCTAGTGGTGGTTTGGACCTTCCACCAAGTGCGCTTTGATTTGTTCATTGAAGTAACTCTCTGTTCCTCCAAGTTGTCTCCGTGGGCCCCTGGATATGTTTCTGTCACTCTGTAGTCCAAATTCCTTGAATTTCAAGTGTTCTGGCCTCAATACTGCTGTGTTTGAGGAGCGAGGGAACTTTGCCCCCTCCCCTGCCCCCCCCCCCCCCTTCTCCATCATGTTGACTTCTCCTACTAGGATTTTCATTAGGGAATTGTATCAAATCTATAGATTAGTTTAGGGGAAATTGGATCTTCTCCATAAATATGGTATATCTCTTAATGTATGTAGATTTTTAATTTTTATCAGCAGTTTTGTAGTTTTCAGTGTACAGATCTTTCACACATTTTGTTAAGTTTATTCCCAATTATTTCCAATTTTTGTTGCTATTAAACAGTATTGCTTTGTGAATTTCAGTTTCTAATTGTGGTATGTAGAAATACAGTAGATTTTTGCATGTTGACTTTTAATTCCATGACCTTATTAAATTCATTTATTAGCTCTAGTAGTTTTTTCTGTTATTGTTTGTTTTTTGTAGGTCCCTTACATAGGAATAATAATACATAATCACATTCCATTTATCACAAAGGCAGTATTACTTTTACTTTCTAATTTATCTGCCTCCTACTATTATTTTTCCCTTGGAACTCTAGCACAATGTTGACTAGAAGTGGTTAAAACATGCATTCTTGCTTTGTTCCCAATCTTGGGAATAAAAAATTCAGTCTTTTTCTCATTTGTATGACTTTTCCCCCTAGATTTCCATTATCAGTTTGAGGAAACTCTTTTATTTCTAGTTTGCTGAGAATTTATTATAAATGGGTGTTGTATTTTGCCAAATGTTTTTTCTTTATCTTTTGAGATGATCATATGTATATTGTCAACATGGTGAATTACACTGCTTTTTCAAAAGTTGAATATTACATTTCTGAAATAAATGCTTTTTTCTGTATCTTTTAAGATTATTTGTTTTTTCATGTATGTCTTTTTTTGGTTAATATAATTGATGAATTACATTGACTGATTTTGAATGTTAAACCAACCTTGCTTTTGTGTGGGATAAATTCCACTTGATCATTATGTATTATCCTTTTTATATATTGTGGAAATCACTTTGCTAAAATTGTGTTAAGGAGTTTTACATTTCTTATTCACGATGGATAATGGTTTGTAGTTTTCATGTAATATCATTGGTTGGCTTTTTAGAGTGAGTTGGGAAGTGTTTCCTTTGCTTCACTTTTCTGGAAGAGTTTATAGAGAATTGATAATATTTCTGCCTTAAATGTTTGATAGAACTCATCATTGAAGTCACATGGATGCAGGATATTCTTTGTAGTAAGGTTTTAAAAGATATGGGACTACTAAGCTTTGGTAATTTGTATCTTTCAGGAAATCTGTCCATTTCATCTAAGATGTCAAACTTACTGGCATAAAATATTTCATGAATTTCTTTTACTATTGTTTTAATGTCTATAATATCTATGGTGCTTCACCTTTTTCTATTTCTGTTATTGGTAATGTGTATTTTCCCTTTTTTCTTGACTAGTCTAGACCCAGCTTTTTATTTTGTGTTTTCTTTATTGTTAGCTCTTCTTTTATTTTACTGCTTTCTGCTCTTTATTATTTTCTTCCTTCTGCTAATTTTGGATTTAATTTGCTCTTTTTTTTTTCCTTTTTCTTAAAGGGGAGGATGTTTCAAACATTTTATTGTTATTGATTTGTATTTTTAATTCTGTTGAGGGCAGATAACTTACTTTGCATAATAATTCTTCTAAATTTATTGGAACCTTTTTTTATGGCCCAATATATAAGATGTTTTGGTAGTTCATATTTACTTGAAAAGAATGTATATTTTGCTGTTGTTAGTTGTAGTGTTGTTGGTTCTATACATTGTCATTTAAGTCAGGTTGGTTGATAGTATTGATATACTTAGTGATTTTGTGTATTCTATCCAGTTACTGTGAGAGGAGCATTGAAATCTCTTACTAAAATTTCAAAGTTGTCTAATTTTTTTCAAATCTATTGATTTTGTTTTATGTATTTAAATGGTCAGTTATTAGGTACAAACACATTTAATGTTGTTTTGTGTTCTTGATGTAGTAATCCTTTATCATTATGAAGTGTTTATTTTTATCCCTGGTCATACTTTTAATCTGAAGTCTCCCATCTCTGATATCAATACAGATTCTCCAGCTTTCTTTTGATTAGTGATTATATATCTATTGCACCTTTTACTTAAGAACTATGTGTGTCTTTATATTTAAAGTAGATTTTCTTTTTTTCCCTTCCTTTAAACCCATGCTATCAAACTGTAATTTAATTATTGATATGGTTAGTGTAAGCAGATCATCTTTCTATTATTTTTCCTGTTTGTATCATCCTCTCTTATGTTGATTTATTAGCTATATACCTCTTTGGTTTTAATTACAGTGATTACTGTGGGTTTAAATTATATGTCTTTAACTCATCACAGTCTATCTTTAAATAGTATTATACCACCTCACATATAGGGTAAGAACCTCACAAATGTCATATTTTCATATATTTTACTTCTTGGTATTTTATAAATCCTATAATACATTGTAATTGTTTTGACTTAAATAATCAGTTATCTTTGAAGGGGATTAAAATACATGAAAAAACGTCTATTAATTTTACTTAAATATTTACATTTCTGATATTTTCCATCCCTTTGTGTAAAATTACATTCCCTCTGGTATCATTTCTTCAGGATGAAGAGTTTCCTTTAGCATTTCTTATAGAGCCAGTTTGCTAGCATTGATTACAAGCAGTATTTACCTGTCTAGAAAGGGTCTTTATTTTGCCCTCGTTTTTTAGAAGATATTTTTTCTGGGTATAGAACATTTTTGGGTTTGTTATATTTTCAGTACTTTAAAGTTGTCACTCCATTGTCTTGTGGCTTGACTAGTTTTTGATGAGAAGTTTTCTGTCATTCTTTATTCTCTTGCACAAAATGTCTTTTTTCTCTCTGTCCTTCCTTCTCTCTCTGTCTCTCTGTCTCTCTCTCTCTGTCTCTCTCTCTCTCTCTGGCTGCTTTTAAGACTTTCTCTTTATTTCTTGTTTCTGACAGCTTGATTATGTTGTGGTTTGTGATGATCACTTGTGGTTTTCTTTACGTTTATTCTGTTCAGGATTTCTTGAGCTCTCTGTATCTGTGGATCGATATTTTTCACTAAATTTAGAAAATTTATGGTGATTATTTAAAAAAATATTTTTCTCTTCTCTCATTTTCTTCTGAGACTCCAGTTACATGTATATTAGTCAGCATGATATTTTCCTACAGGTATCTGAAGCTGCATTCATGTTTTAGGGTCTTTTTCTATTTGTGCTTCATTTGGGATAGTTCTGCTGTCGTCAAGTTCACTGGGGTGTTTTTGTTTTGTTTTGTTTGTTTTTTGTTTTTTGGTGATCTCTGTTTTGTGATTTATCCCACCTAGTGCCATTTTCATTTCAGATTTTATAACTATCAGTTCTAGACTTTTAACTTTTTAAAAAGTATGTTATATCTCTTTTCTTCAACATGTTCATGTTTTCCACTACATTCTTTAACATATGGAGCATATGATAGTTGTTTTAATCTCCTCTGCTAATTCTACCATCTCTGTCACTCTGTTGATTTTTTTCTCTAGGTTTCGATAGATTGCTTTTTATCTGGTTATGGGCCATATTTTCCTACTTCTTTACTATCTGATTGATCAGATGCCAGACATAATGCATTTTATATTTCTGGGTGCTGGGTTTTGTTATATTCCTTTAAAGAATATTGGACTTTGTTCTGGCTATAATTGAATTACTTAGGATCAGTTTTACACTTTTGTGGTTTGGTTTTGAGTTTTGTTAGGGCTTACAGAGAAGCCTTATTCTAGCTGTTAGTCTCTCTAACTTAGACTCACTAAGTTAGTCTCATTGCAGACTCTACTGATACTTTATGTTTTAAATTATCTCTCTACTCTGACCTGTATGAACTATTCTTAGCTCAGTGAGACTGTGAGAATTGTTTGATGTGCTGTTTTTTTTTTCCCTTAGCTTTGAGGAGTTTCACTTCATCCATATGTAGATAAATATTCAGCCAAAGATTTGAGGAGACCCTCTGCATATTTTCAGAGCTATCTTTCTGTTTAGTTACCCCCTGCCCCCAAAATTCTAGATGTGTCAGATTACCCAGATGCCTCTCTTTATCTCTTAAGCTAACTGCTTTAGGTCTTATTTGGATTTACTTCTCTGCTCTTGAGCCTGGAGAATGCTTCCAGGTAGTAAGGGCAATTGGAGGGTTCATCTAGTTTGTTTGCCTTCTTTCAAGGTTTACAGTTCTATGCTGTCTGTTACCCAGAGTCAGAAAGCTTTTGTTTTATGTATTTTATCAAGTTTTCTAATATTTACAATTATAGGGCAATTTTCATAGAAGTTAATCTTTCATGGATGGAAGTTAAAGTCTTCTCAAATTGCTTTAAGAGTTTTGTTAATATTCTTCAAGAGTAACTGTGTTATTATCATTTTTGCACTTTTGATAAAAATATATTTGAATTTTGGGGCGCCTGGGTGGCGCAGTCAGTTAAGCGTCCGACTTCAGCCAGGTCACGATCTCGCGGTCCGTGAGTTCGAGCCCCGCGTCAGGCTCTGGGCTGATGGCTCGGAGCCTGGAGCCTGTTTCCGATTCTGTGTCTCCCTCTCTCTCTGCCCCTCCCCCGTTCATGCTCTGTCTCTCTCTGTCCCAAAAATAAATAAACGTTGAAAAAAAATTTTTAAAAATATATTTGAATTTTAAGGGTGCCTAGGTGGCTCAGTTGGTTAAGCGCCCAACTTTGGCTCAGGTCATGATCTCAGGGTTCATGAGTTCGTGCTGACAACTCAGAGCCTGGAATCTGTTTTAGATTCTGTGTCTCCCTCTCTCTGTGCCCCTCCCGTGCTCACACTCTGTCTCTCTCTCTGTCAAAAATAAATAAACATTAAAAATTTTTAAAAAAATCTTTGAATTTTAACAGTTATAATGCCTTCCATGCTATAGTATAATTAATTGCTTTAAACCAGTATATTTTAAAAATAGAAACAGTTTTTAGTTATCTTTATAATTGAAGACAAATGGTATGCATTACATAAAACACTAGGTAATTTAAAATTAATTTACAGGGATCTTCGGAATGCATTATGTGATTTTTGAGGCACAGTAAAATTACCTTACAATTGTGTAAATAAGTGTGAATAAAATCTTTCCCTTCAGAAACTTCAGCCATAAGCAAAGTAGAGAGCTCATTGCCCTCAAGTGTACTTAATTATGTCAAAATTATGTGTTGGTTAAGTTAATATTTAAATTACTTTGTATTGGCTGAGTATACACCATGTGCTTGTAGGGAAAAGGAAAGTATGATTCTGAAATGTGTTCAGTGGTAGGGAGAAGCCAATTTAGAATTAAAATTTGTTGTAGTCATAATCAAGAAATGGCTATATATTACACATTTAATTCACCAAGAATTCTATAGCTGTCAGTTTTCTTCAAAAACCTTCGAGGGGTGCCTGGGTGGCTCAGTCAGTTAAACGTCTGACTCTTGATCTCAACTCAAGTCTTGATCTCAGGTTTGTGTGTTCAAGTCCCACGCTGGTCTCCACACTGGGTGTGAAGCCTACTTAAAAACAAAAAACAAAACAAAAAAAAACCCCTTCTTAAAACCTTTTGTAAATTAAATTTAGATAGTTTTTTTAATATGGTTGCCAGGTTGTCATCATGTTGTTAATCAATTCAGATTTTCAGTTTGTTCCTATTTTCTAATGTTTATTTATTTTTGAGAGAGAGAAGGGGTAGAGAGAGAAGGAGACAG
Organism: Herpailurus yagouaroundi; assembly: GCF_014898765.1. Lineage (NCBI taxonomy): Eukaryota > Metazoa > Chordata > Mammalia > Carnivora > Felidae > Herpailurus > Herpailurus yagouaroundi. The sequence goes on from NW_024412377.1 coordinate 84,178,993, forward strand.
AGAATCTCAAGTAGATTCCACACTGTCATCACAGAGTCTGATGCAGGGATTGAACTCACAAATTGTGAGATCACAACCTGAGCCAAAACCAAGAGTCAGATGCTTAACTAACTGAGCCACCCAGACACCCCTGTTTCTATGTTTTAAAAAAGGAGTTATTGGTGATTCTGCCTTAACTAGGAATATTTTTTTTCTTATTTGTACTTGTATCTTTTTAAAAAATATTTTAAGGTTTTATTTTAAGTCCAGTTAGTTAACAAAGTGTTATGTTAGCTTCAGGAGTACAATATAGTGATTCATTACTTCCATACATCTCCCTGTGCTCATCTTGACAAGTGCATCACCTATTTAACCCATTCTCCCACCCACTTTTCCTCTGGTAACATCAGTGCTCCATAATTAAGTCTTTTTCTTGATCTCTCCCTCCCTCCTTCCCTCTCTCTCTCTCTCTCTCTCCCTCCCTGCTCCCCCCCTTCCTTCCTCCCTCTCTCCCTTTCCTCTCCTCTCTATTTTTTCTCTATGCTTGTTTTGTTTCTTAAAGTCCACACATGAGTGAAATCATATGGTATTTGCCTTTCTCTGACTTACTTATTTCACTTAGCATTATACTCTCTAGCTCCATCCATGTCATTGCAAATGTCAAGATTACATTCTTTTTTATGGCTGAATAATATTCCACTGTCTGTGTGTGTGTCTGTGTGCATACACATATATATACCACATCTTCTTTATCTATTCATCTATCATTGGAAGCTTGGGCTGCTTCCCTAATTTGGCTGTTGTGTATAATGCTGCAATAAACATAGGGATGCATGTATACCCCTTTAAATTAGTGTTCTTGTACTGTTTGGGTAAATACACAGTAAAGCAATTGCTGGGTCATAAGGTAGTTCTATTCTTATTTTTTTCAGGAACTTCCATACTGTTTTCCGCAGTGGCTGCCCCAGTTTTCAGGCTTACCAACAGTGCACAGTTGTTCCTTTTTCTCCACAGCCTCGCCCAACACGTGTTGTTTCTTGAGTTGATGAGTTTAGCCATTCTGGCAGTTGGGAGGTGATAACTTACTGTGTTTTTGACTTACATTTTCCTAGTGGTGATGAGCATCTTTTCGTATGTCTTTTGGACATCTAGGAGTATTTTTTAAACTACTTGACTATCCTCTTACGTAAAATATTTGCTAGGTTATTGCATTGACTTGTGACTGATACAGGTAGAAAATAAAAAATGCAGTCACTTCATTAGTGTTGGAGAACACAAAGATCAGATTTACAAATTGTTTTACAAAACACTAATGTCCTAAAACATGTAAAGAAGTTTGCTAAAAAAGAGTTCCATTGTTAAATAAGTTTGGAAAACATTGCTTCCTATATTTATCTCTTAAATATTCATTATATACATAAAGGTTTTGGAAAATCTTATAGTAAAGAAACCTTTTTGATTTTGTTTAAGTAAACATTTCCACAGTTATTTGACTGCCATTCCTAATCACTTTCTATCCATGAACTCCTCTTTATATCTCTTGAGACATTAGTGTTCCAGAGAGCACAGTTTTGGAAATGCTGCCTACATGATGATGATACATCTCATTTAGTTATGTTGTATTTGTATCTGGACCTGTAGAGTTATAAAAAAATGTTTAAAAAAAGTTGGTTGAGAGTTTAGAACTATTTTGCCAACTGTGGACTTTGTTTATTTTGATTAGTAATTAGTAATCAGTAATTTTGAATATAAGTTTTCAAATTAGTAATTAGTAATTTTGAAATACAAGTTTTCCGAGCAACTTTCTCCCTTCAAAATAAGAATGTTTCAAAGTGTTATAAAACCAAACCTCATAAAGCATTGTAGAGAAGAACTCTTATAAAAAATAAACTTTGGATGAGCAAAGGGTACATGAGTTAGAAACACATGAAATTAATTGATTTTGAAGTATACCTAGAGCATACATATTTTGAGAAATGGCTTTAAATAAACTTTGACCAAATATGTTTTGGGTTTTTCTAAATTCATACATTAAAAACTTTAGGATATGCATGATCCTCATGCAGAGTCATCCATTCGTAACTTAAATTCCAAAAAAGAGTTATAAAATGAACATTTGTATTTAGAATGTGCTTTGCAGATCTTGATAGACTGCAAAGCAAGTTTTTTGAGGTTACTACTCTACTCACAACACTTTTAATGATCTCTCAGAACTATCTGTTGATATTTCAGGTTGGGCCACTAATCACCCAGAAATATAGACACGATATTTTGTCTTTTATTTATTTTTGGTGATGAACAGAGGTAAGGCAAAGGGTCTTTAAAAAGTTGTTTCCTTTAGATGCCTCCCACTCCAGCAATTTGATATTTGGTTTTAGTACACAGCTCTAATAGGTATCTCCTTGTTTATGCAAAACAATAATCAGTGATGCCAACAGGCCTCTGGAAATAGAATTTCTTAGCTTGTGTTTACTCTGCTGTTTTCAAAGCAGTAGAGCAGAAAACACTGTAATTCTGTAGAAGCACTTACTCTTGATTTTTATAATGTGTAAGATTTACAATAAAATTATTTTATAAAGAGGTGAGATTTACAATAAATTGTCTGTAATTGATTAGTTTCACTAATCATAATACCTTATCATTATTTCTTAAGTAAAGGTGAAGAAATTTTAGGTTTAATAAACACATTAGGAGGTGAACTTTAGGAAAATATGGTTAATGAATGGTTTTGTGTGTTAGTATTTTACAAGGTTAAAACACATTTTCCTACTGAGTTATTATAGCAGAGAAGGAGAAAGCTAAAGTGATTTGCATTGTAACTGTATCTAGGTCTTTATAGCTATCAAGGTATTTGGAGTGTTAGTTGAAAGAAAGAATATTTTGGTTAAAGATAGACTCTTTTTGTGTCTGATGAGAGTGTTTGGTATGGTCTACTTTGTGATGCTTACAAGAAATGAGGGTTGTCTAGCTTTACAAAAACCCATTATTTTCAAGAAGTCCTGGATAAATTTTACCTTCTGTCATAAATATGCTTGTTTACATAATGTAGTTTCAGGAACTAATTCTCACATTGAATCCTAGTTTTCCAGTGTGTAAAATTGCTCCCTTAGATATTTCATATAAGTAATTTTTAAAATCCTAATTTTGTATCCATTTATGTAGCAGCAACAAAAATGTTTTTACAGAATATATTATGTATATGGTATATGAAAGTTCTATATTTTCTACTTGATAGAAGTATTAGTTCTCAGCTGCTTGCCTTCTGTAATGGTTAATTTTATGTGTCAACTTGACTGGTCACAAGATTCCTAGATATTTGGTTGAACGTTCTGGGTGTATGTGAGGGCTCTTTATGATTGAGATTAACATTTGAATTGATAGACTGGGTAAAAAAGATAGCTGTCTGGTTTTTCTTAAAAGATCAACAAAATTGATAAACCTTTAGCCAGACTCATCAAAAAAAGAAGAGAGGACTCAAGTAAATGAAATCAGAAATAAAGGAAGAAACGTAACAACTTACACCACAGAAAAATACAAAGGATTATAAGAGAATATTGTGAAAAATTATTTGCTGACAAATTGGACAATCTAGAAGGGAATGAATTCCTAGAAACATTACCTTCCAAAACTGAATCAGGAAGAAATAGAAAATTTGAACACACGGATTGCTAGCAGTGAAATTTTATCAGTAATCCAAAAACTGCCAGCAAACAAAAGTCCACTATCAGATGGCTACGTGGGTGGATTCATTCAAACATTTAGTATATGTGCTGCCGAAGCGAGCGCATCATTCAAACATTTAAAGGAGAGTTAATACCTGTTCTTCTCAAGCTACTGCCAAAAGTAAAAGAAGAAGGAAAGCTTCCAAATGTCTTCTACAAGGCCAGCATTACCCTGATACCAAAACCAGATAAAGAAACGACAAAAACCAAAACAAAACTACAGGCTAATATCTTTGATGAACATAGATGCAAAACTCCTCAGCAAAATATTAGCAAACCAAATGTAACAATGCATTAAAACATCATTCACTACAATCAAGGGGAATTTATTCCAGAGGTACAGGCATGATTCAATATTCACAAATCAAACAATGTGATAAATTACATTAATAAGAGAAAGAATAAAAATCCTATGATCGTATCAACAGATGCAGAAAAAGCACTTGACAAAGTACAACATTAATTCATGATAATTATTCTTAAAGTAGGTTTAGAGGGAAAATACATCAACATAATAAAGGCTATATATGTAAAACCCATAGTTAATGTCCAACTCAATGGTGAAAAACCAAGAGCTTTTCCTCTAAGGTCAGGAGCAAGATAAGCATGTGTACTCTCATTGCTTTTATTCAACAAAGTACTGGAAGTCCTAACCACAGCAATCAGACAAGAAAAAGAAATCAAAAGCATATAGATTGGTAAGAAGTACCACTATTTGCAGATGACATGATATATATAAGAAAACCCTAAAGACTCCACCAAAAAACTACTAAAAGATAAATGAATTGAGCCAAACAGTAGAATACAAATTAACATATATAAATCTTTTGCATTTCTATACACTAATAATGAATTAGCAGAAAGAGAAATTAAGAAAATAATCCCACTTGAGACACCTGGGTGGCTCAATTGGTTAAGGGTCCAACTTCAGCTCAGGTCATGACCTTGTGGTTCGTGGATTTGGGCCCTGTGTTGGGCTCTGTGCTGACAGCTCAGAAGCTGGAACCTGCTTCAAATTCCGTGTCTTCCTCTCTCTTTGCCCCTCCCCTGCTTATGCTCTGTCTCTCAAAAATAAAATAAATATTAAAAAAAATAAAAGAATCTCAGTTATAATTACATCAAAAATAATAAAATATCTAGGAATAAACTTAACCAAGGAAATGAAAGATATGTACTCTGAAAACTATAAAATATTGATGAAAGGAATTGAAGTGACACAAACAAATGGAAAGATATTCCATTCTCATGGGTTGGAAGAACCAATATTTTTTAAATGTCCATATTACCCAAAGCAACCTATAGAGTTAATGCAATCCTTATAAAAATGCCAACAGCATTTTTTCACAGAACTAGATCAAATAATCCTAAAATTTGTGTAGAACTACAAAAGACCCCAAATAGCTAAAGCAGTCTTGAGAAAGAAGAACAAAGCTGGAGGGACCACAATTCTAGATTTCAAGATATATTACAAAGTTTTAGTAATTGAAACAGTATGGTACTGACATAAAAATAGACTTGTGGATCAGTGGAACAGAATTGAGTCCAGAAACAAACTCATGATTGTATGATCAATTAATCTATGATAAAGGAGGCAAGAATATGCAGTGGAAAAAAGATAAGTCTCTTCAACAAATGGTGTTGAGAAAACTAGACAGCTACATGCAAAAGAAACTGGGCCACTTTCTTACACCATACACAAAAATAAACTCTAAAGAGATTAAAAACCCAAATATAAGCCCTGAAACCATAAAATCTTAGAAGAGAGCACAGGCAGTAATTTCTCTGACATTGGTCTTAACAACATTTTTCTAGATATGTTTCCTGAGGTAAGAGAAACATAAGTAAAAATAAACTATTGAGACTATGTCAAAAGCTTCTGCACAGCAGAGGAAACAATCAACAAAACTAAAAGACAACTACTGAATGGGAAAAGGTGTTTGTAAATGACATATCTAGTAAAAGATTAGTATCCAAAATATTTAAAGAGCTTATACAACTCAGAAACCCAAAAAAACCCAAATAATCTAATTAAAAATAGGCAGAAAATATGAACATTTCTCCAAAGAAGACATGTAGGTGGCCAACAGATGTGTGAAAAGATGCTCAACATCACTAATCATCAGGGAAATTTAAGTCACACCAGAATGAGAAATCTTACATGTGTCGGAAAGGCTAAAATCAGAAACACAAAAGACAACAAGTGTTGATGAGGATGCAGAGAGAAAGGAATCCTTTTGCACTGTTGGTAGGAATGTAAACTGGTATAGCTACTGTGGAAAACAGTATAGAGATTCCTCCAAAAAATGAAAAATAGAATCACCATATGATCCAGTAATTCCACTACTGATATTTACCCAAAGAATATAAAAACACTAACTTGAAAAGACATATACACCTGTATTTTTATTGCAACGTTGTTCACAATAACTGATATGGAGAAGCAACCCAAGTATTCATTGATAGACGAATGTATAAAGAAGGTGATATGTGTATATAAAATGGAATTTTAGCCATAAAAAAGTGAAATCTTGTCATTTGCGGCAACATGGGTGGATCTAGATAATGCTAAGTAAAGTAATTCAGAGAAAGACAAACACCATATGACTTCACTCATGTGGAACTTAAGAAACAAAACAAAGGAATAAACAAGCAAAAAGAGACACAAAAGAAAACAAAGAAAAAAAAAACAACACAGCAAAAACACCCCAGACTCCTAAATATAGAGGACAAACATGGTTGTCAGAGGGGAGATGGGTGGGAATATGGATGAAATGGAGGAAGGGGATTAAGAATACACTTATCTTCATGAGCACTGAGAAATGTATAGAATTGTTGAATCGCTATAATATACACCTGAACCTAGTATAATACTGTATGTTATTTATACTTGCATAAGAAACACTGTGCTCCCTAGTTTGGGTGGTCCTCACCTAATCAGTTGAAGATATGAATGGAACGAAAAAGATGAGTAAGAAGGGGCTCATTCTGCCTGACTGCTTAAGCTGGCACATAGATCTTTTCCTTTTGAGACTGAATATGAGAAATAGGCTCTCTCTTCTTGGGTCTCAAACCTGCTGGCTTTCAGACTAGAACTTATACCATTGGCTCTCCTGGTTCTTAGGCCTTCGGACTTGGACTGGAACACTGTTGGCTCTCCTGAGTCGATGCTTGCTGACTACAGATCTTGGGACCTTTCAGGTCAATTCATTATATTAAATCTTTTCTCTTTCATTTATTCATTCTGGTTTTTTTTTTGAAAACCTAGACTAATACATCTGCCTTCCTGTCTTGGTTAAGCCTAAAATAGAGCTATACAAGTAGCACACTTAAGCTCTCACGTTGTTATGAAGAGTTGAATTTTGCATATTATTTTGCTTAGCCATCCCTATCATTACTTTTAGCTATGTCTAGTCACTATGGAGGATAGATGAAGAGAAAGGGCCATGAGATTAGCCATTTTGTTTATGAAACTTAATATACTGCATTTAGTAACAGTTTTAAGTATATTGAAAATCATCCAAATGATATTAACTTTTTTTCACCCTATGAAAACAATTTTGGTCTATCTTGTTGGCTGATTTTGGACCCCATGAACAGAAAGCCAAGGAAGCTTATCTGGTTTATTCATGTTCTAAAAAGAGATAATGTTTTACTTTAGAAGTTGTAGTGAAATCTGTGTTATAGGTTTTCTGTAAAGGCCCAGATAGTAAATACTTTAGGTTTTGTGCAATATATGGTCTCTGTTGTAACTTTGTCATTTTTCTCTCTGGTACTTTGTTGTTATAGCACAGAAGTAGTCATAGACAATATGTAAACAGGACTGTGGCTGCGTTCCAGTAAAGCTTTATTTATAAAAATAGGTGGTGAGCACATTTGGCCTGCAGGCTCTAGCTTGCTAACCCCTGTTATAAAGAACCTTAAAAAAATTATCACTACTGGAATGCCTGGGTACCTCAGTCATTTGAGTGTCCAACTCTTGGTTTCAGCTCAGGTCATGATCCCAGGGTCATGGGATCAAGCCCAGCTTTGGGCTGTGTGCTGAGTGTGGAACCTGCTTGGGATTCTCTTTCTCCCTCTGCCCCTTTCCCCCACTTGAGTGTGTGCGCACGCTCTCTCTCTCTCTCTCTCTCTCTCTCTCTCTCTCAAAATTAAAAAAAAATAAATATTATCACTGCTATTTATTGAGCGCTAACAGCATAGTGGGTAATATTAAAGGCACATTGTATTGTTATTTATTTAATCCTCACAACAAAGGGTAAGCTGAGGCTCAGATGGTTTTAAATTATTACTCCAGATTCATGTAGCAAGTTGCATAGTCATTACTTGAGCCCAGATTTATCTCTATATGTGATGCTTTTCTTTATACAAAGGAAAATATTCTCTGGTTTAAGAATTTTGTTTTCTATACTCTAAAAGAACCAGGTTGTAAATTATGAAGCTCAGTGACAGTGATCTTATTGGAAATCATTTTATATGATGGTTCAGATATTGGCCAAGGAAACTCTGAAAATTTAAATTGGGATGACCAATTTCCAGGTCATCAGTTTCTCCCTTAGCTATTCATACTGCTGGGATCAGAGGTATTCTTGAAATCTGCAGTGGTGTGCCAGTTGCCTTAAAGGCCTCTTCTTTTTACTTTGTTGGAGGGCTACACTGGCTGTTCTGGGTTAGGTCTTGGAAGAAATTTTAGCAGCATTCTGAGTTTCTCTTCTTAGAATTTAGAACCAGAGGCAAGAAATACTTCAACTCTTTGGAGAGGATAGTGGGCAAAGATGATGCTATTTGATCCTAAAAAGTTGGTGAAGAAATTGTCCAGGTCAGAGACTCGTAATGATAGGGAACAAACTGAGGGTTGATGGACGGAGGTGTGTGGAAGATGGGTTAGATGGGTGATAAGTATTAAGATGGACACTTGTGATGAGCACTGGGTGCTGTATGTAAGTGATGAATCACTAAATTATACCTGAAGCCAGTATTGCACATTATGTTAACTAACTAGAATGTAAATAAAAATTTGAGGGGTGCCTGGGTGGCTCAGTCGGTTAAGCATCTGACCTTGGCTCAGGTCACGATCTCACAGCTTGTGAGTTCAAGCCGTGTGTCGGGCTCTGTGCTGACAGCTCGGAACCTGGAGCCTGCTTCGGATTCTGTGTCTCCCTCTCTCTTTCTCTGCCTCTCCCACTCACACTGTCTCTCTCTCTCTCTCTCTCAAAAATAAATAAACATTAAAAAAATAAAAAGTACAAAAACAAAACTTCTGATCACCCTTAAAATGAAAACCTAGGAGTGGGAGGACTGTTGAAATTATAGAAAACATCAGTGACATGGCATGTCAGTGTGTATGAGTATGTGATAGGAGATAAGAAAACTCTACAATCTAAATTACTCTCCTTTTTTTTAAAAAGACTATAGTTCTCTTTCTGATTTTTAAAAGCCTGATCTGATTATTCACGTATGCCAAACAAATTATGTGGTACTTTCTATGTTCCAGCCATGATGCCACCACTGAGGGTACAATGATGAGTCTGACACACCATCTTCAAGGAGATTGCCATCTAGTTGAGAGATAAATATACAGATGATTTTAATACTGTGTATTAAATGCTGAAACATGAGTAACCACACAGGAAAAACATCTAACCCTACTTTGGGGGTAGAGAAGGCTTCCTGGAAGAGAGAATAGTCTAAGTCATGAAGAAGAGGAGTTTTTTTTTTTTTTTTAATTTTTTTTTCAACGTTTTTATTTATTTTTGGGACAGAGAGAGACAGAGCATGAACGGGGGAGGGGCAGAGAGAGAGGGAGACACAGAATCGGAAACAGGCTCCAGGCTCCGAGCCACCAGCCCAGAGCCCGACGCGGGGCTCGAACTCACGGACCGCGAGATCGTGACCTGGCTGAAGTCGGACGCTTAACCGACTGCGCCACCCAGGCGCCCCTGGAAGAGGAGTTTTAAACCAGACAAAAAGCCAGGATGAAGCTCATCTGAATTTTCAGCCCAATCAGCATAATTTACATGAACTAAGTGTGTTTAATATCCGGCATTTAAAAAGAAAAGACCTGTTTATTGAGTGCCATGAATCAAAAAGAAAAGATAGATGTGAGACCAATCACCCATCCCAAGCCTAGTCACAAGAAGGCAATGTTTGCTTGCAGCCTGAACATTGTCTTCATCAGAATAAATGTGGCTGGCAACCAATAATAATGAGAAATAACACAAGTGGGGAAGTTTGTATACAAGACATGAAAGAACATTGTTTCAAAACTTCCACAGTCCATTAGAAATTATAAGGGGTAGTTATAGCATAGAGAGCAGATAAAGAATGAAAACGAACTTCATTAAAAGTTTAATAATGGGTATATCGAAATGAATAAGAACAACAGTAATGCTTACAATGTACAGATGATTGTATGTACAGGAGCTGTGGCTTTTGGGCAATTTGGAAAATAATGAAATGAAAAACGACTTCTTATGAACAAAGGTGATGCAGGGGTAAAAAACACAATCGCTATAAAAATGGCTCTTTTTGAGAAATTAGGAAAAACGTAAGTAAAAAAAAAAGATGTTAAATGGAAAACAATCTATAATTTTCATCTCTGTGGACCTGGTATGAGAATAGGTGCAGCTAACTTGAGGAGGAAAGCTTGTTGACAAAAGGAACAATTTAGGCGGCATATGAACAGGCTCTGTCCCGGAAAAAGAGTGAAACATCAGTGGTGGTGGGAATAAAGCCAGAGAAGAATATAATTGAATGACCACTTATAATAGTCGTTACTCTCTGATTTGGGATGAGAAGAGCAGCCAGATCTAGTGCTCCACAACACGAGGTGGTTGGCTGAGTCAGGAAGAAGTGTTAATGTAGTTGGTGTAGCCTTGCTTAGCTGTGCAGGGACCCTCTCTGTTCCAGGTACTATCTGTTGCTGTCTGCAGAATTCAGACATGGAAGGGCCAGTGGTGTGCTGGCCTTTAGAACATTCTGTATGTTACTTACCGTTATAAATGCTTAGAAAATATGCAGCAAATACAGACATGTTGGTATTTCAGTAGAGCAATGATCACGTCTGTCTTTTGATTGGTGTTTTCATTTAAATCCTGAGGCCTAGTGATGATTTCCCAGTCACATATTTTATTAAAAGGATTGACTGCATCTGACATTTTTGATTCTCTTAATGGACTGGATTTTAAACACTGGAACCACAATTCTGCCCAGTGAAAAGCACAGGTGTTCTGACAAGTAATAACAAATAAGGTATAGTATTTTTATTTTGTAAAGTAGTGTGCATACATACAGTACCTGCAAGGATCTGGAATATAAGGCTGATTCAACAGCAATCAAATTTTAGTAGAATATACTTGATTGTTATGTCTTCCTTTTCAGCTGGAATATGGTATGTTAAAGATCAGACAAATTACTCATTCTGAGAACAAAGACTTTTGAAAGCTGTCAGCTAACTGACAGTTATGATGAGCATTTATTTCAAGCTTATAAAACATATTAATCAAACTTGTTCACAGCATGGTGGTCTAAAGAGGGTTATTTTCTTTTTGAGAGATACTTTGAATAGCTGGAGAGCACTGGTAACATGAATACAAAGCTACAGTGTTGTTGTTGTTGTTTTTTTCTTCAAAGTGAGTTAATACTTTTCTCAGGCTTAAAGAAGGAAACATACTGCAGGAATATGTTTATTACAAGACTATTTGCAAAAGACCTATGCACCATTCATTGAACCTTGAAAAACACTTGAAAATATGGGTTGCATTTGCAAACTTCAGTGTATGACATGGAAAGCTGGCAAGCTGCCTGGCTTCTACTTAAAGGATTGTCATTCTGGGAAAAATAAATTTCTCTAACTAGACAAAAGTCAATGTTTTCATGTTTTACTGCAATCAAACTGATAGAGCTGACAATTTAATGTCTCAACACTTAAAATATCTGTGGATAATCAGTTACCTCAATCAATCATAAACACAAATCCTTCTATTTTCGAAGCTTGTGTCTGTGACTGAGATGTAAAACAGTTTGGTGAGCCCCTTCCCCCACAACACCTCATCATCTATCTCCCCCCCCCCCACCTTCCCAATATTCCTGATTTGTCTTTAGCTATGCAGATATTTATACATGTTATGCATCTGGAAATAACTTTTAACAACTCAAGTGTGATCAAATTTAGAAACTTTTCTTTCACTGTCCTGTTTTATTTAATTTTTATGGGTAGTTTATAGACTGTATGCCTGTCAGAAAAATGTGGAAGTGTGCTGGCATTCCAGTTGAAGACATCATTACGAGTGAAAAAAGTGCTCAAGGCTTTTTCAAAGTGGGTGCTGAAACATACATTTCCTTTTTCTGACTCCAGGGGATGCTGGTAGCTGCCCCAAACAGACAGGTATCTCGGGGTCAAATGGTGGTGTGCTGGCCCCTTAGGACTTCCTGGCAAGCACACTGAATGGCTCACTTCTGGGAAACTAATCATAATGATGATGATGATAAAGCAAGGGAGGCACTGACAACAACATAAAAAGCTGCCTGAGGAATTGGATTCCAGGTTGCTCTACACTTGGCAGAGCTGACAGGTTCAGTTCACTAAGCTTTGGTATTGATAATGACGGGAAACTTCAGACAGTTTTAGAAATCTGTTTCTATTAAGACATGTCATGGTGTTTCTGCAACTCAAGAACAAGTTTACTGGGGCACACTATTCTTTCAACATTGATGTGAGTGGTTTTACATCCCTACCAGATAATTACTCGGAGCACTCAATAAGCCAAATTCCTTGCTTCAAGTATTCTTCTATAATTTTTTTTGTATATGGTGTATATGTGGCTATATGTATATATAGACATATAAATTCACTACCACTGCCTCCTTTGTGTTTCTTTGATTATCTGGGGCTTTGCAATCAAACTGAGTAGAATTTTAGGACCCTTGGGGCAGCATCCTTTGGTTCTGTGTCAGGCTACGTTGGGAAACAATCAATCTTGCTCTTACACTCACTTGGCGGAAGTGCCACGACACGGATTGTGCAGTGCTTTGCTCTTGCCATGAAGCCTGGGTGACAAAAGTTTTTACAAGAAGCTGACTGTATTTGGGGTTATGAATATGCAATGACTCTCATTAGTATTGAAGCGCCAGAGCAGGGGCTGACATCCCCCGCCACTTTGAGCTGCTGCAGAATCGGCTAATGAATTGTCTTGCTCCTTCACGCACACAGTCTGCTGTTGTGGTTCCTAAGTTCCAAGGGGAGCTGCCCAGTTTGTGAAGACCATTGACTGTAGAAATCAATTGTCAAGAACTACTCTTGGTTTTGTGAAAGCATGTTTAGACAGCGCTTAGACTGTCAAAACAGGAAAGTGCTGAACTTTGCATAAGGTGATACCACGAGTAGGAAAATTTAGAAAGGGACATGACAAGGTGTATATGTTCTCATATACACCACTGTGTACAGATATGCTTCCATTCTGGATCATTGTACAGGAAGTGTATCTATATATAGGTGAAATCAAATCCATAGAAATCTGACATCCTTTTGGTTTGTCTATTATCCTTCCAAATAGAACAAACAGATGATAGAAAATTTCCAAAATGAATAGGGTTGAAATACAAAGCTATTCCATCAACTCTTTACCATATTTTTTCTTTCTTTTTTATTCCTGGGCCTCTGCCAAACATTTTGCAGCTCATACACATACCATCTTTCATGAATAAGTTACTGATAAGGATATGTTTCTAGCCACTGATTAAGATATCTGAGCTGATTTGTAGTGTGTAAGAAGATGCAAAAGTGCGCAGAAACCATTTAGAACAGGCCCTTTTCAATAGCATAAATTAAATGTGTTTTTCCACACCCCTCCTCCCTTGAAATTTCCTTTCAACTAACTGGGGAACTTCTGTGGCTTGCTGCAGATTGTAAAGAATGGATTGAATTGAAACGGATAATATATGCTAAAAGGTAAGGGATATGTTGTAAGCTGTGCAAATAAGGCAACAAACAAAGAGTAAGTCCTTACATTAGGTGCTTGCCCTACAGTCATTTATTTTATCTGCAATGTAAAGGCATCCTTTGCAAGAAAGCAGGTACGTTACTTTTGTAGAGTTTTTAGAAGGTAGTGTTATTATAATATTTGTTTGATGCATTGCTGGAAACAAGAAAAAACTAAAGCCCAAGAACATACACGTAGAAGAGTACCAAGTATGAGTATAGCTTAAAATAAATGCAGTCTGACAAAAGTGGCTCAAGTATCATACATCAAACACTTGTTACCTCTGCTGGCCTTAGTGACTGCACATGACTAAGAACAAATCAGTGATAAAATCTCAAGAAAGATGAAACCAGTCTGGACCTTTGCAAAGACCATCAGTCATTCTACAAAGCTGTAATATTATTTCTTCAAGTAATCCTTGGCTTCCTATTTACTGGACGTAATATACCCTTTACTTGTAAATCAAAGCCACCAAGGGACATTTTTTTCTTTTTCTGGTTTTAATTGGATACATCTTAGAACCAATGAGATCTGATCACATGACAATGAACTGAATTATTCAGTTGCATTCGTAAATGTGCATTCTTGTACTTCACTATCAGCATAGGTCTTAAAAACTTCATGTTTAAAATTTTTTTTAATGTTTATTTATTTTTGAGAGAGAGAGCGTGCGCGCGTGTGCGCGCGCACGAGGTGGGGAGGGGCAGAGAGAGCACAGAGCTGTCTCTGTCAGTACAGAGCTTGATGCGGGGCTCGAACTCAGGAACCATAAGATCGTGACCTGAGCCAAAGTTGGGTGCTTAACTCACTGAGCCACCCAGGCACCCCCAAAACTGTGTTTTAAAGTGCCTGTATAATCAGAAGTAAAAGACCTTTATAATTACAAGCACTTTCTTATTTAGGCCTTTTTCCTAGGTATCCAAGCATTTTTCATCACAAGGCAAGGTTTACCTGGGTACCTCAAAATAAGCAAATTCCACGTTCAACTCATACAGAATACACTGAGATTTTAAAATATAAAAGTGGAAACAGATCAGCTGAAATAATTATATCTAAGCATAAAGTATTCAAATTTATTGGAAATATTAACCAATATCTGTTCCTATCAATATGAGAATCATAAGTGAAATATTTTAGTTTTAATTGCAACTATGGTGGTTTTGATTTGACTCTGTAATTAACATCTGCATTCTAGACTTTGTGATACTTTGAAAACATTATTTATGGAAGGTTTGTCCAAATATAATTTGGTGCTTATTGCTTTTATCAAATGTTGAATGAAATAAAATGCAAAAACTTGTGCTTCTGAGAGTTGTGCTGATAATCATTTATTGTATCTCCTTTTCTAAACACAACCACAATACAGTTGTAACAGCAGGCAAGGCATTGTTAGGTTGTTTCTATTCATACCTGCAATAGAATTTGAGCCATCAAAAAGAATGAAATTATGCCATTTGCATTGACATGGATGGAGCTAGAGTGTATTATGCTAATTGAAATAAGTCAGTCAGAGAAAGACAAATACCATATGATTTCACTTATACATGGAATTTAAGGAACAAAACAGATGAACATAGGGGAAGGGGAAAAAAGAGGGAAGCAAACCATAAGACACTCAACTATAGAGAACAAACTGAGGGTTGATGGAGGTGGGTGTGGGATGGGCTAAATGGGTGATGGTGGGCATTCAGGAGGGCACTTGTGGTGAACACTGGGTGTTACATATGTAAGTGATGAATTGAAATATGTAAGTGATGAATCACTAAATTCTACTTCTAAAACCAATTATTACCCTATGTGTTAACTAGAATTTAAATGAAAACTTGAAACAAACCCATAAGGGAACAGCAAATATACATAAGAATTTAGGCAATCATTTGATTCATAGTTTTGTGAATTGGACCAAGAATTGGAGTATTTTATAGCAGACCAAGCCCAGGAAATTAGAGACACATGCTTCCTCCAGCTTATCTCCACCCCCCCCCCCCCATATCTTCGTCCCTCCCATACATATACTCACCTCACAGTGGGGAGGGAGGAGAATGAGAGAGGTGTTCAGCTTTTGATGAGCTTACCTAAAATTTTGCCTGAAGAAGCTATTTTAATTTGAACATTTATGTAACTTTGAACATATATGTAAGTTTTGTGCTTTGTGGCTTGATACTATTTTCATTTTGATTTACATGTGGATGAAGGCACCATATTTTTTCAGTCTTGAAGGTCTCTAGAGGTCTTGATCTGAACTTGAACGTACCAGTGAATTTACCCTAAGCAAACACTTATACATTTTCTTGCCAGTTATAAATGAACATTTGTTGAGTACAGTCAGGGTGCTGGGAGTGGGGAGAAGTGGATTAGGAAAATACAGAAAGTACAATCCTGGGTACCAGGAAGTTTACGGTATAGCTGATATGAAAGATTGCAGGGGAAAGATGGAGATTCTTTTACAGGGCTAGGTATCAACAAATATAGATTGATTTAGTGAACAATAAGTATGTAAGTGTTTCAGAGCTGCCATTGAGATGTGAGAACATCCTCAGGAGGGCTAACTGTAGAGACATCTTACAAGAGTCAAGTTTCTACTTGGATTTTGGAAGTTTAAAGATTTTATTGAAATGTATTAAATTTGCCTTTACTTTGAAACAGGACTTCAGTGTTTCTAAAACTCACTTTATATTGGTTTCACTGTTACCATTTCCTTTAGAAGTGATATAATTTGAAGTTTAGAATCATGTGTTTGTAATTTGCTTTTCATTTTTCTCTCTTAAAAAATTGTATCCATAGGGAGAAAAAAACTTGTTTACCGTAACTACTCCTTTTAAGGGTAAAAACTAAAAGAGTGAGGGGATATGCATTAAAAGATTAGGATAACATCATTTTGAACAACCTCTTTTCTTCCTTAGCTTTTCACTCAGTAATATTACCTAAGTAAATGTATAAATGTTGATTCCATATTGATGCCCAGCAAAATAGAGATTCCTAAGTCCAGTATCATCAGAGATAGCTTTGCATTCCTTGGGGAGGGGGATCTTTTATTCCCTGATTGGGTACCCTGCAACATGACGTAACTAATTACTAGCTGCAGTTCTGACTCTCAGTAACATTGTGAAATTATTTACTTACTTACCCTTTACTTACTTTCACACTCTTCTTACCCCTCTCCCACTCTACTCAGATGTCCATGAAGTCTGGAGGTTACCCCCTCCCAGGTGACCTGCTTTTCTTACAGGAGACCCTGGGATTTGATGAGTGTTAGGTGTATGACAGGCACTGTGCTAGTTGCTTCACATAATTTATTGCAATACAGATAACTATGGATGTAAAAAACGTGCTGCAGAGAAATGCAAGAAATGAATAGCATCACACAAGTAGCCAGGTTTTCAATCCGTTTCAGACTCCAAAGCCTGTGTTGTTTGTACTACAGCAAAACATTTTAAAACCTAGAATAATCTGTGCTGCAAGTTCAGGTTTTGTGCTGGTCACAAAGGAAAATTGCTTCTGGCTGGGAACATTGCCCTGGTGCCCTTCAAATTAGATGAGGTGGATCTAATTAGTCCTACTAACTTATAAGGCCAGTTTTATATAGTTGCACCTTAAGTTGTTTAAATGTAGGCTTATTTGAGGGAGATCTTAATCTTTGTTTTGAATTTATTCAGTTCAATTCAATTTAGTGAACACTTACGAATGCCTGTTCTTTGCTAGTCACTGTGCTAGATGCTGGTGGTACAAAGACCGTCTATTTAGGGAGACATTATAACATTATAATACAATTTATTGAATCCTATAATAGAGGCGTATGCAAGGGATCATGGGAGCATAGGAGGGAATAATTAATTTGAGGAAAGATGTCATTAAATGCTATATTTGATCAGAGCCTTGAAGGTCAAGAAATAAAAATTTGCCAAAAGGACAGAAAGAGGTTGATAATTTATTTCAGGTGATGGGACCAGCCTGTGCAGATGTGTGAATATGCCTGGTATGTTTAGGATACGACAAGAGTGGTAGATTGAACGATGGTCAAAAATTCTTCCTTTTCCTGCATCTGACTCCTGGCAAAATGATATTGAAGATTCTGCCATTAAGAAGTGGAATCTGTTTCCTCATCACTGAATTTGGTTGACCATGTGACTTGCCTTGGCCAATGGATGTTAGCAGACGTGAAACCAGCAGAGACTTAAAAGGTGCTTGTGCACTAGGGATTCTGTGCTTGGAATTCCAAAGACTATACTGTGACTGAGCCCAGGTTATCTTGCTGGAGGATAAAGTAGCCACCTGCAGGAAACAGAGTCTCTGGCTGACAGTCCGCTAACCACTGGAGATGTGAGTGAGATCATCTTGGACTATCTCGCTGATCCACCATTTGCCCATAGCCACATGGGAGAGTCCTGGAAAAATCTGTTGTCAGCCCAGACGGAATGACCCAGCTTATTTGCACAGTTAAGAACTAAACAAAATGTTGTGTTAGCCACTAGGTTCGGAGTGTTTTGTTGTGCAGCAAAGCTGATACACAGAGGGTCTGAATAGAGTGCAGAGAATGTGGGAAGAGGCAGTGACTGATGATGAAGAGGAATGTAACATCTGCAACATCATGTTGAGAAGTTTAGATCTATTTTACAGGACCAAACTTCCCAAACTTCACTGATTAATGTACCACTTTGATGTCTTTAAAAAATGTCTACCTACTACATGAACTAGATTTTTATTTAAGTTTTCTGATTTTTTTAAGTTTATTTATTTTGAGAGAGAGAGAGAACACTCTTGCAGAGGGGAGGGGCAGAGAGCAAGGGAGACAGAGAATCCCAAGCAGTCTCCACTACTGTCCCCGTAGCCCTGTAGTCCCTCCTTCACATATGGTAAGATCATGACCCGAGCCAAAATCAAGAGTCAGATGCTTAACCAACTGAGCCACCAAGGTGCACCAAATTGTCTGATTTGTATATCAAAATTTATTTTAAAAACAAACAATATTAAAACCCCAGTTTGATGTGTTATTTCTGAAACTTAAAATATAAATATTTAAAATGTTGTCTGTGTGCCACCAAAAATCATCTTGTATATTGTGAGTGCTGCATTCTAGTATTTCCTGCTTTAATCAGTATGAATCAGCAGCATGTGGAGAAAAAATGGAAGTAGGGAGGGGCTGCAGTTGGGAGGAGTGAGGAGGCTATTGCAGAGGTCCAGGTAGGATATGGCATATGGTAGACAGACTTAAGATGTGTTCTGGAAGTGACAGGACCTGGTGACAGATTTGATGTAAGTGGGATGAGAATGGGGACTGTAAACTATCCACTGAATAGATACTATTAAGAAAGGGAAGAGAAAAAAAAAAAAAGAAATAGATATGATGTTGCACCAAGTTTGAGTTAGTGAATCATTTGAAAACAGAGGTCCCTGAGGCATTTATATATGTGAGTCTAAACTTAAAATGTTGTTTTTGAAGTCATCAGCATGTAGGTGATAGGTAGTTGAAGTCACAGAAGTAAATGAGATAAAGAGGAAGAGTTTAGTATAGAAATCTTTGGCTTTTTTTTTTTATCCCCAAATTCTTAAGGCATATGATTTATCCCAGAAATAGTTCACTAGAAACCATTCACTAGAAGTAGTGAGTGGTTCATATAGGTAAAGATTCTCAGATAGGGGTAGAAGGTATCGTGTAGTTTGAAAAAAAATGAAGAACAACCGTTAGGTCATTTTGATACATTACCCTTCACCCCTTGTTGATTTAGAGTGAAATGAGGACACTGCTGAGGAAGAGGACAGAATGGTCTGAGAGGTATACCTCTTCAAGAGGGACAGGACTTTTATAGAGGCGAAGAAACTTTAAGATGAAGGGCTAAGCCATGACACAATTCAGCAGAGAAATCCAGTAGTTTGTGGATTATTTTTTAATCAGATCTGGCTCATCAAAGTATAGTACTTGGGATATAATAGGAGCATAGTAAATAGGTGGACGATTTATGTAGAACCGCTTTATGTTTGAAACATTCCATGAGCCTTAAATAATCAAGTCAGACGGGATTTGTAATTATATGGCTTTGGGCTCTAAAATCAATGTGGATTTAAATTTTGTTTCTCTGTCCATGGTTGTCGTCTTTGAAGAGTTCTCACTTGGGCACCATTGTCCTGATCTCAGTGCAAAGGAATATCTGAGCTTGTTTTCAGGAGATAATGAGAGTCAACATTTTTGTGATGGTCACTTCACACATGGGCCTCCTAACCTTTGCCACCCATGGTTCCCAGAAGTAAGTTATTTGCCTTATGATGATTTGGGTTGACAGGGTGAAGATCTGTGACGGGCAGAATTGGAACGTCATCTGCCTGTGTGGTTCTCAGGTAGTGCTCAGAGTCATATCAGGTTTTAAAATGATCGTTATTATTTTTTGAATGACATAAATTTCTGCCAGGCTTTCCCTGAATCTCAGGAAAGGCCCCAGATCAGGGCAGTTTCCTCAGACCATGATTTGGTGCCTGTGCATCTTGCTTAGAGCTTGCTCAGCAGCACACACTGGTTTGACATCTGGCAGTCACGACTCCTGTGAGATTGGCTTCCCCACAAATGTGCCCTGAAAGCATCCCTGCTGTGCCCCTTCTGTCCAAGTGTAAACACATCACAGGAAATGAACAAATAAAGGCCCCACTTTTCTGGAAGGAATCAGGATCCCCTTACCCAGCTGGAACCCTGGGGTTTGGTGTCCAGCTTCAGGAAATTTGACCAGCCATTTGGGTAGAGGCTGTTGTCTTGTGGCACCTTTGTCCCTTTCTCCTTCTGATTTCCCATGTGCTATCCATACCCTCTGTTCTAAGTCATTCAGCTGAGGAAGATTGCTTCAGGACCTTTAAAATGTGAAATAAGGGTTGTCTTTCATTGTAGATTCATTAGTGCAGCTGGATTTAGTTATTTACAGTTGTAGATTTGGCATTGCATTTGGTGGGGTAGGGGACTCTTAAAAACAATTGAAGCAGTCTAAAGCTAAATCTGCAAATAAGTGAATGTTCACTTCCACTTATTTTCATATGAAGATAAAAATGTGAAAATGATTAAAATAGGTACATGACAAGGAAGTTAAGATATCTGTGTAAAGGAAGAAGGCCTTTTCACTTTTCCCTTGCTGTCTTCCCGGTTTCGGTTTTTTTTTTTTTTTTTTTTGCTCCAGCCTAATGAATGCGTTTTAAGTAAAAATACACACACTCTCTGTGCTTTCTATCTGCCTCCTACCACAAATATCAGCTCAGCTCCTCTTTCAGATCCACTTCAAGGAAACACAGACTTGAAAACTCTCCTCCATGGTTTTGTCTGAACTGGCTGCCATTCGGCAGCACACACTGGATCCAGTTGCGGAAGTGGGGGAACCTGAGAGGTGCGTGAGCTGGCAAGAGTGACCATTTAGGCGCGTGAGTCCAGTGGGCCTGCGTGAAAGGATGTAGGTAAGCCCGAAGCTAATGGGAAAAATAGGGGGTCGTCACTAATTTTGATGTGGGGAAATCTTCTGCGTGCCAGGGTATTTGAATATTTGGCAAACAGCTGGCTGGGCTCTGGGAGAGTGCCTCTTGATTCGCCTCGTCAGATGTTCAAAGATAAAATGAGGCAGCCGGCGCGCCAGCACATAGCTCATAGCCCTGCAGTCAGTTTTGAATTTAGATTTGAATTGTGATATCAATGTCATGGTGGCACATGCTTTGAGAAAGTACTTATATAGAATAATTGAAAGATTCAGTGTGAAGCTTCTGAAAGCCATAATTTAAAGTCCCAGAAGCCTCCATATTACTTTCACCATTAAAATTTAAAGTGACAGAAGCCCAATTATGTATGGTTATTTTCTTAAATAAAATCATATTTCTAACCCAACTGAAAGATTCATTGCTGCCCACTAATCTCTGTCAGGAGAACCAATCTCAGCTGCATTCAGTGTCGGCAGCAAAGATGGTTCCCTTTATCCTAGGGACTGTGAAGTGACACTGAGGAAGCAGAAGTGGAAGCCCTCTGTGGAGGAGCTGGACTTGAGGCGGCTGATTTGCACTATGATCACCCTTATGGATCCTTTCTGGTGCCAGCTTCCACACTTAATGCAGTATAACTTTAATAGCAGTCGACAAACCCAAGTAAGGGCTGTAGCACACAGTTTGCAAAACCTGAATGACGTCAAAAACTGTTAAGAGGGGGCAGCTGGTTGTAAAGCTAAATCTCACAGTGGAGTGGAGACTGGAATATAACTTTATTTATTTATTTATTTATTTATTTATTTATTTTTTCCCCAACGTTTATTTATTTTTGGGACAGAGAGAGACAGAGCATGAACGGGGGAGGAGCAGAGAGAGAGGGAGACACAGAATCGGAAACAGGCTCCAGGCTCTGAGCCATCAGCCCAGAGCCTGATGCGGGGCTCGAACTCACGGACCGCGAGATCGTGACCTGGCTGAAGTCGGACGCTTAACCGACTGCGCCACCCAGGCGCCCCTGGAATATAACTTTAAAACCTGGTAAAGAGTATAACTTTGGGGACTATTGAAAGATATGAAGCTTTTCCCTCTTTTATGAATTCACGGAAATCGATTTACCAGAAGCCTCTCTACCTGAAGACTCAGTTTGCCAGAAAGGCATATATGGCCACTGACACCGTGGCATAAAAATAGATCCATGGGAATATAGCACCATGTCCCGTGCAGAAATTTTAGTTTCTATCAGTCAAAAGTATGGAGCCAGACTTTTAGACTATGCATCTTTCCACCAATTTCTTTGGTCTGTTTGATTTTACTTTATAGTGTGTTGTGATTTGGAAATAAGGTTGTGATGGTAGTCAGGATTGTGATGAAAAATTGCACAAGGCTAGTCAAGCTTAAACCATTGTTATTTATGAGAAACTTTATTCCTCAGGGTTCCCAGGGACAAAGGAGCATGTGAATCAACTAATATTATGATGCACAGTGTTGAATGATATCAAGAGTATATGTACATCAATACTAATCTAAGCAATGTCTTATAAATTATACATCACAATTTCTCAAAAGTTTCACAGTATGATAAAACATTTACAAGTACATCTTGGTTCTGCTAAGTGTTGTTATGACTTTAGCACAACCAGCCCTGTGGCAGTTTGCAAGTTCAATTTTTGTTGCCTGGCGTTGGCCATAGATTCTTTCTACCCTTGTACAGAACTGGTATCATGCTGTGAATTCAACTTCCCTTCCTTCATCTCTGCCTCAAAATCACTGTGGCTTTTCCTGTTCTTTCCCTTTTATTCATCTCAGTAAGAGGCATTCACCTTCACTTGTGTCCATGATTCTGTCACTGTGCTTAGACTCTTCCGCTTTCCACATTTGACATTTTGTTGGCCTCTTCCTTAAAAATAAAAAAAATTCCTTCCCTATATTCCCTACTCTGTTTTCTGTCTTTATTCTTGACTTCTTTCTTGCCTTTGCTTTCGCACCATTCGCTCTTTCACCTGTTGTAGTCTACGTTTAGCCACTATAGGTGCTACTCTCTCAAGGACTACTGTCCCTGTAGGGCACAATGACTTACCTAATTGGTAAATTTGGGGTGGATAAGTAGTCCAGCTTAGCCTCCTGCCACTCTCCTTCTACTTGAGAAGGGCCTGCCTACCAGGAACCTACATTCTCGCAGAGGAAGGAAGCCCACCCCAGACCAGCACTGTGGAGATGGACTAATTCTGTAGTTAAGAAAACTAGGCTTGTCTGGCTTTTATCTCCTCTATGCTGGTTGCAGTCTGTAACAATGGTTATATCCTCATCTGTTTTATTTTTGTATTTTTTCTTGTTCACAACCCACGAGAAGAAGGAAGTCTCAGTTTGGGAGAATTGCTTAGAAACCTAAATAAATGAAATAGTATATACAAGTAGAAAGTTAGTTTTCCTTCCCAATCTCATTTTCCAGAGGCTTGGCTTCTCTCTCTTTCTCTCTCTGCACTTTTGAAGATAGCAAAAAAGTTGCCGTCTGTAAGCCAAGAAGCTGGCCCTTACCAAGAGCTAAATCTGTTGGCACCTTGATCTTGGACTTCCCAGCTTCCACAGCTGTGGAAATGTATGTCTGTTGTTTCAGTCACCCAGTCTGTGGTAGTTTGTTATAGCAGCCCAAGCTGAGTAATTCTTTCTGATTTTTCTATGCATATGCAAATGTATGTATAAGTTTATAATAGAAAAATTTTACCTGAATGTCACACAACAGAAATATACATAGCTATATATTTATCTCTACATATTGTATCTCTCTAAAATGGGTATTTCTATTTCATATAATCTCTTTACATATACATTTATTTGTATACATACATACTTGTATTTTTTCCAAAAATAGTAGCACACTATTTATACATTTTGTTCTGCACCTTCCTCTTTTCACTAACACATTTTTATATCAGTAAATAGAGACCTGTATTATTATTTTTAGTGGCTGCACAGTGTTCTCCAGTTTAAATGGTCTTTAATAAACCATTCTTCAACTGCTGGCCATTTAGATCCTTTTATACTTTTGAGGTTATAAACAATGCTTCAGTGAACATGGTACTGTTTTTATTTTTGTGAATTCATGCTAGTATTTCTGTAGGAAAGATTTCTAGAGCTGGTATTGCTGGGTATCTCATAAGATTTAATTGATTATTAATGATCAGACACTCAGGTTGGGAAGAATTCTGAGAGAGCTCAGAGTTTATCCCACACTTCCAGGAAGGTTGTTTTTTCTCGCCCTGACTTTGAAAAGTACAGAGAATGAGACTCCATATTCTTTCCAGTAATGCCTTCCAGTGACTTGAAATTGAAATAGACTGTCAAAGAAATAATGGTCCGGCCAAGAGAGTTGAAAGTAGAAGACTAAATCCTAAGGCCCTTTGGTGGGCCTGTTTTGCAAAGCAACCAAGCAATGCCAGATAGAGGATTGTAAGAGCTGCGGCAGTCTGATATTTGGATACGTGGACCTCTTGAGTCCAGCCAGACTACAAGTGATCTTAAAAATCTGGTTCCACTACCTACCTCGCAGTGCATCAGGCCTGAAAGAATAGTTGGGCTGTCTTTCACCCAGATTGTTTTGCTTCTGTCCCAAGGCTATTTCTGTTGCACAGAGGCATTTGATAGCTCATTTACAAGCTGACCTAAAGAAAACAAAACAAACAAAACAAAACCGGATGCAACTGGAGAGAGCTGTGGCATCCTTCCTGCTTCAGGTAGCCCCCTGCAAAGCAGGTAGATTTGTTTGGAATCTTTGCAATGCTGTGATGACTCTAAGTGGGAAAATACTGTGTATTAGGATTTGGCTGTCAGAGCAGACATATGCTTGACTGTCACAACTTGTACATTTTTCCCATTCAGGGTGTACATGGTTGCATGTCTTTGTTAGAAACACGTGCAGTGTGGGTAGCAAAGATGACCATGTTAAACATCCAGGAATTTTCATTTAATGTGCATATTTATACAACACTACAGAAAGGACTAGGGCGGCTTGGCTATGTTACATCATTTCCCTGCTAACCAAAGAGATTTGAAATGGACTTTTAATTATTATTACCGATTTGCTATGGCTGTATTCCTTAATATGAACATTTGATTAGGATTAATTTTCTTTAATTGATGAATAGAGCACTTAAAATTGTAGAGTTGAATGTGTTGTTACATGTTGGCATATGTGTGTACTGTATGTTGGCATATGAGGTATGACTTTTTGCTGAAATACAAATTACAGACACTTAACTGTTTTAGTTTTAAGGTCACTGTTCTTTCTCCGCCTTTGTGTGGCCTTTTACATTTGTTAATGGAGATAGAGCGGGGCTAAGTGACTATTAAACTCTTTTCTATATACAGTAAAACCCATTAACATGGACCTTACTAAATTTGGAATTTATGATAATGAGAGAGGGCTGGGTTAAAGTTTACTTTTGCATTGTCTCTGAACCAAATCTTTGCTGAGCTAATAAATAGCATAATACAATTAAAGGGGAATGGCATTATCATTTTATAAAGCAAGCTTTTCAGGCAGTCTAGAGAAGTAACGCGGGATGGAATGAGGTAGTGTGGCAAAAAGGCATAGTGCAGAAGGAGCCACTTTCTATCTGCGTGACCTTGGGCAAATTACTTAGGTTCTCTGAGTATCTTTTCCCTCACCTGTAAATGGAGATAGTTTACCTAATTTATGGGGCTGTTATGAGGGTTAGATTGAATGTATATAGAAAGCGTCTGGTGTGAGTACATACTTCATGAGTTGCAGGTAATTACCACCTACCTAAAATAATTGGTGAGCTCATTTTAAACACTACTCATTTTTTCACTGAAACGGTGTTCCACATGTTAGGGTTTTGGAACACTAATCTGAAATACTGCTTTACTTTTATTATTGATTGAAGGAACCCCCCAGCAGTTTGATGTGGCGGTAAAGAACATGAGCTTTGGAGTCAGACAAACTCAGGTTTGAAAGTATTTCTGTAATGCATTAGCTACGTGGCTTTAGGCAAGTTACTTAATATCTCTCAGGTTTTATTTTCTAATTTGTAAAAATGGGATGAGAATACCTGCTCCAGGACTTTTATGAGGACTCAATGAGATAGTGCATGTAAAGCGTTCAGCCTACTGATTTTCATGTGGTAACCTCTCAAAACATCACCTGTTGCTATTATCGTGATCTTTTTGACAACCATCCATTCTTTAGACTTTTTAATTAATTCAGACTCGTTTTCTTCAATTAACCTAATTAACTCATTTCACTTTTGATATAATCTCCATTTTAAATGTGGATTTTAAGTACATAAGTAAAAAATTATAGAGAGGCAAAATGGCTATAAATAGGTAGGGTGAAAGAGGAAAGAATAATATTTTAAAAGTGGGAGCGCAAGGCCTTAAGTTAGACTTAAGTTACTGAATAGTCAATTTTGTGCATAATATTTGTGTCCTTTATGAGAGGTCTTTATATTAGAAGGAAATCAAATTGTGTGTGTGTGTGTGTGTGTGTGTGTGTGTGTGTGTGTGTGTGGTAGAGAGTGTGGACTGGTCACCAGCTCCTGCCATTCACTGGAGAGATAAGCAGTGAAATCCATGTTCAGTTTTATTTTCATCTTGCTTTCCCTGTATGTTTCATAGGCTGTATGGATGAGAAATGTAAGCACTATAATGTCCTGCATGGAGACAGTAATCTATCCTCCCCTTAATGACAGGCTTACACAGTTTGTCGGAATCCATCACCTCAACAGATCAGACTGAATTACTTCAATGACTGGCAAATGGGTGGCACTCATGGTGAAGTGAAAGCAGCCAGGTGTGTGTGTTTATTAAGTGCTCTTCAATAGAAAAAAGTGGGTTTTACTGAAATCTCTCTCATCCATGCTATTTTTGCAGAGGCAAGAAGTGCCCATCTTTCTTTGGGAAAACAGAAGAATGATTTTTCTTAAGATTCTGAAATACAAATTCACAACCATAAACGTGTTATAAAAATCAGGTTTTTGGGGCACCTGGGTGGCTCAGTCGGTTAAGCGTCTGACTTCAGCTCAGGTCATGATCTGACCGTCCGTCACTCAGTCCAACCGGACTCAGTCCGTGAGTTCGAGCCCCATATCGGCTCTGTACTGACAGCTCAGACCCTGGATCCTGCTTTGGATTCTGTGTCTCCCTCTCTCTGCCTGTCCTCTGCTCATCCTCTGTCTCTCTCTGTCTCAAAAAAAACCCAGTTTTTTCCCCCCACATCGTATACATGCACAGTGGAACCTTGTAATAAAAACTAGAACCAATAATGTTGGGGCTATGTGCCTTTGAATTTCCAGGGATGCCCAATTTAGGCAGATAATTTTTGCAAGTGAAGTCAGTTCATTAAGTTGACAACCAGTGGTTTAACATATATGAACTTTCATAAAACTAAGTTCACAAGTCAGAAAAAACCTTCTGTAAGACCAGGTTTATTAAGATTTGGGTCAGAAAAAGCAATCACTCTAATGTATGCCATGTTGATTAGTAGCATTATTCATATCTTTATTGGAAGTACCTAATGGTTTGTTGTTAAGGTGTGGCATTATGTGTCTAGATTTGGCATATCAATAGGAACAGCAATAATAATTAATTTTTATTGGATTCTTACTGTGTGCAGACACTGTGATAGAAGCTGGGGCTATAATGGGAAGCAAAAAAAAAAAAAAAAAGATACAATCTCATGTTGGTAACAACCTGTGAAATAGGTATAGATACAAACAAGGTCATAGAATTTAAATAATTTGTCCCTGGTTTGATAGGTCATAAGTGGCAGGGCTAGAAATACAGTGCAGTATTTGCTATAGCAAACTAACTTTTGCTTTGGTTAAGAGACTCCAAACAAGCCAGAAAGAGCTCCCTGACACGGTGGAGGTGCCATACCAGCTTTGGACTGCTTATGCTTATACTGTCAAGGGGGGGAGAAATAAACTTCTGTCTTACTACTCAGCTATCCCTGGGTGTTGGCTTCATTCATATGTCTGAAGATGTATAATCATTCTTTAAAAATTTTTAGGTTTATTTATTTATTTTGAGAGAGACACACAGAGTGAGTGGGGAGAGGCAGAGAGAGTGGGGGTGTGAGAGGATCCTAAGCAGGCTCTGCACTATCGCCACAGAGCCCCAACTGGGGCTCAGACTCATGAACCATGAAATCATGACCTGAGCTGAAACCAACGGATGCTTAACCAGCTGAGCCACCCAGGTGCCCCATAATCATTCTTTTTAAAGGCATTTCCTAGATGTTGCACTTCTAACTCATACTCACATCCTACTAGCTATACCTATCTGCCAGGAAAATATATTTTTGTAGCCATGTACTTCTCAAAATTTAGGGGTTCTAGTAATGAAGGAAAAAGGAAAGAATGGGTATTAGAGGATAGTTGGCAGTCTCCGCGTCATATGCCAATTATGAACATTGTTTTGAAATAAAATTTTGACCACAGGCTTAGACAATGACAGATGAGCTCAAGGCTTTGGGATGTGCCTACGTCCATTATCCATTTCTTTCCAAGTAGTATATCAAAGTTATGTATGCATGTGTGTGTATGTATGTATGTATATATATGAATGTATACAGTGCATGTATGATATATTTAAATATAATATGTGAGATATCATAAATATTACATGATTCTACAGTGGACTCTGGTCATCTGCAATTGCTAATTCAAAATTTCACAAGAGAAGAGCCCCCCTGCCCAGCTCTCAAACCTAATGCAGTCTCTGATGAACTCAGTTGCCCATATGGAGCTGCTTGGAAATATTGTGTCTTGCTCACAGATAGACCTCCATGGTCCTTTTTCCTGGGTCCAGCTCTTTAGGTCCTACTTTACTAGTGACTAAGAGAAAAACAAAAAAAGAAAAATAGAAGTTAAGTTAGAGCTGGTCTTATTAGTCTGCCGTAGGCCTTATCTAGAGGAAGTGTTATTGAGGAGCATCTCCCAAGTGAAAGGCAGTTCTATACCTGTTTTGCCTCACTGGCCATGTGGAAGTGGAGAGAAGCAATCTAAAGAGAGTGAGAATCACAAGAGATGAACTCCAAAGACGCCACAGCCTACAGAAGTCAGAACTTTTAACCTTTTTTCCGCATAGACCAAAAGCTTCGCTGCCTACTAAGAGGCTTGTTTGAATCCAGTAACTTGACTCAGTCTCTTGCCTCTTTTCCTCCATGGGAGTGAGGCTGGGGAGTGGAGTAAGGGTAGAGAGCATGTGGAAGTGGAACTTTGCTGTCCTAGAGATCAACATCAAGTACTTTGAAGGCACCATAACAAATACAGGACATGGCCTTTATCCCACTTTTCTTTTTTTTTTTTTTAATTAAAAAATTTTTTAATGTTTATTTATTTTTGAGAGAGACAGAGACAGAATGCGAGTGGGTTAGGGCAGAGAGAGAGGGAGACGCAGAATCCAAAGCAGGCTCCAGGCTCCGAGCTGTCAGCACAGAGCCCGACGCGGGGCTCGAACTCACAAGCTGTGAGATCATGACCTGAGCCGAAGTCGGACGCTCAACTGATTGAGCCACCCAGGCACCCCCGTATCCCACTTTTCAAAGAATTAATTGTCTGGGAGCTAATAGATATGAAACATTTGGTGAAGATTAAGTAGTTGAACTGTGTATTATTGATTATTCCAGAAGAACCCAGGTAAGAGATAAGTCAATGTGGATTTGTTTCTTGGGGAAAGCTTTTTAGATCATGTCACAAGTGAGGTGCCAAAGGATGAAAGGAACTAATTAAGAAGGCAGAAAAGAGGGGGTGATGCATAATGAGCTTAGAGGTCAGTGCATCTGTGTGCCTGAAGCAGAGACTTCATTTTGGAGACCAGAGAGTGAAGTAGAATAGGAAAGTAGGGTACTTCAGAATTCAGGCAGGAGTTAACCTGTAGGTAGTCATGTAAGTTTTTTTTTTTTTTTAATTAAGTTAATGTTAACCTCTTTTAAGTTTTTATGGAATGAAGGGAGGATAAATTAGGAAATTGAATGAATGAATAAATATAAAGACATTGTAGATATTATAAAAACTAGCCTCTTAAGTAGAATTTGTGTAGGCTGAGAAGACAGGGTTTCTATGCAGTATCTCAGTGACATAGGTTGCCAGGGAATAAGAGAAGTCAAGGCTAGGTGTATCAGGGACTGGAGTCTGCCTGCACTAGGGTTAGCCCGCAGTCTAGTCCACAGTGAACAAGAGGAAGTGATGATCTTAGGGTTGGGTCACGAAAGAAACTGAGGAGATCCAATTCAGAAGGAGACTTGGTTAACTAGAATGTAGACAGCAGGTGAGATTGAGTCAGGAATGGTGGTGTCATGGCAGGGAGCAATCTAATCGTAGCTGGATCCCAGCCAGCAGCTGGAGTTCTGGAATAGAATCTGGGGAAGTGTAGTGTCATGGCCCTAGTCAAGTAGGTTTAAGTTCAGGGCAAGGCACATGGTATTGAAGGAAAGAGGGAAACTAGTCAAGGTAAAAGCCAGCTCCAAAGATTGGGCCAACATGTCTAGAGGAAGCAGGGAAATGGAGAAATGATGAAGCCGTGTAAACTCAGTGCAATTCAATGCACTTGTGGCCAAGGAAGGAATACGGTTCCTGCTATCTGGTGGGCTGAGGTTGCTTCTCTTTTGCCTGCCTGATGAGGATGGGTTGAAGGTCACAGCTGGGCTGAGCCTCTTTAGTAGAGACTTCAGGGGACCGAGCTCAGACAGATCTTGGAGCGAATGGCTGCAGTGGAGGCCCAGTGGAGGTAGCATCACCTGGAAGGAATTGAGACTAGAGCAGAGGAGATGTAGGCATAGCTAGGAGCCTGTCATATGCCAGGCAGAGGAGATCAGGTCTTGACAAAGGGGTAGGGAGGATTTAGTAGAAATTCAGAAGTAAAGGGCACTGCAAAAGACATTTCAAATTAAGAAGATGTTTCAGTGACAAGTTTGATATAATGGGTAGAGAAGGAAAAACCTAAAATGATTCCAGGCTGATATTAAATGCTCATATAGTATGACATTTTTGTTCATGAGCTGAAGGGTGCTTTAAGCACATTGCTTTGCGCCTGCTTTTTTAAAAACCCAAATAAATAAAGTAAATTAGTGAATAAATGTGTTAAGGCTAAGCTTACTTGTGTGTTTGTTGGCTTTACATCTCAACTGCAGTGGGTCTGCAGTGGGACATTTTAGAGAGAAATAGCCCTTGAGCATGTGAATGTTTCTTGCAAAGATGGTTTTCTTTCCTGTTCTAAGATAGTGTTAGTAAGGTGCATGTGCCTGAGTATGACTGAAAAGCCTAAGGTGGGGCCTACCTGTATCTGTCTGTTGCTATCAAGGGGCCTTGTCTGCTGGAGGTGACCTTTGAAGTGTTTATGCTTCTTTTACTTACCTGGTTAGTTCAGAGCCTTTGCTGAATAAAGAGTGCTCCTCCCCAGCCTGATTGCTTCACAGCAGGAGGCTGTCTGCAGCTGTGATTTCCTGGCCATCCACTTTGGTGCCACCTGATGGGACACAGGCATGGACAAAAATTTACTATTCATTAAGGGATAGGGCTCGGCACCTCAGGGGGGGTTTATTCCTGTTTATGGAGGCAAGGGAAGAAAATGCAGATTCCTTACCTGGATAGTTGTTTTCAAAATGTATAGATAGGTGGTGTTTCTGATTTTATTAGGGCTTGGATCTGCACCTGGGTGGCATGGGTTTCAAAGTCATTATTTAAGGTAAGGAAAGATAACTTCAAACAGCATTATCACCACCAAAGATCTTGGTTGTATTTTTGAAAGTTTGAGCTAAATAATTGTAGTGATCACCAAAAGACCAACTGCTGTACTTCTGAAAAGTTGCTCTTAGAAAGGCTTGGATTAATCATTTGTTTCCATTTTGTTTACAGATGTACTGTCTGTAGGACAGGGGTAGACTGAATACCTGCTTCACTGAATACCTGCTTCACATCACCTTTCACATTTTCTTATTGGAAAGACAGCCGTTGGAGAATCATCTTGTTACCATCAGCAAAAATGCAAACAAATCAAGACATTAAGAATGCCACAGTGGCCAGCAGTTAATGATGCCAGTGTCACACAAGCTTCGGCAAAGTTTTCAAGACAGTGTGCCTCACTAGCCCATAAATCAGGAAAGATTGAACTTATCCTTTTTTGTCTCAGCTGTTACTTAAATCAATGCAACCCCTCCCAATTAATGTGAATTGAAACATGCATTGTCTTTTCAGCTTAATTGAGTACTTACTATGTGTGAATCACTGCACAAAATAGGGGAGGGAAAATGAGGGAGAAAATTAGGATGTTTCCTGCCTTCAATGGATTTACAATTAGTTTCAGGGCACTTTTTTTCTTCTGCTCTTAATTAAGTGTGTCCCTAAGATAGAAAACAAATGAATGGAAAAGTGTATTCTGCAAGTATTTTAAATCCCTTTAATAAAACACAAAACAAAACAAAACAAAACGAAATAATCTAATGTGGGCAACTCAGGACATCTTCCATTTTTTTGGAGTTTCAATAGGTAGGATTTATTTCATTGATTTTATAAATATTCAGTAGATGTTAGAGATATTAACACATTATAGTTGGAGTTAATTGAATTAAATTCTTTTTTTTCCCCTTTAGGTGTAGATTGTCTGTTGGAAAAGTATTTTGTGTTTGTACATTTCTTGCAGAGTAGGTAGATGAATTACATCTGTTGTCTCTGTAGGCCTCTACCTTCTGTGCCCTAGGGGCCTGACATTCTGAGTAAGTTATTAGCGTGGGGAAGGGAAGATTTGGATCAAACTTGGGAAAGCTCATGGACCCAAGATAGGGCAGGGAAGGAGCAAAACAGACCTAGGCAGTGACTCTGTAGGAAAACTTGGCTGTTTTAGTATTCATTGTGTTGTCTGCTATGTTCCAAAATTACTGTACAGTTTTTTCAAAAATTTATTTCTGATCTGGGAATAAGTCATGATTTTTCCAATGTTAAGGCACTAATATGACTGCAGACACTAGACATTTTATGTAGTGTATGTAACACATTTTAGCATGTACGAACCAACAATAGACATGTCTTTGTCTTCAGTAGTGTCCATCTGAATTGAAAATGTGCCAGCTTTTTTTTTCTTAAAATCATTATCAACAGACTTCTTAATTAAGCTGCCAATACATACTGCCAATAGCACTATGTGCCCTTTGAGAAATGAATCGTGTAAGTGCTGTTTTCCTCTTACTGAATAAACAATGTTGCTCCATAGAAAGTGGATTTAAAATGTTCTTTGAATAGGAAATTATATTGCTTCCGAAAGAATTCGATAAGAATTCTCATACCTTCCTTTCTTTACTTAATTTCCAAAAACTTTTATTTGCTCCTCAATAAGGAATAGTTCTAATTTGACTGATAACTTTAGTTGTATGAGTCATCCTTAATAGGATGCCTGCCCCCAAACTCCTGATGGTGATATGGGATATTTGTTAATCTGAGTTACAAAACTATATTGTATGAAACTGTAGCATTTGTTTCCTATTCTGGGAAAAATTTGTGGAGGGACCATCTCTGTGTTCCCAGAACCTAGCACAGTACCTGGTGCATAGTAAGTATATGTTGAGTAACATTTGGTGATTAAAATGTGTAAAGTAGCTTTTTTTTCTGTGGTTCTTAAAACTCTATAAAAAGACAGAGGGGTCTTGCTAACAGAGTAGCACCTTCACTGGTTTGTAGTTTGTAGTCAGTCTCGTTAGAATGAGTCCCAAATCAACTGGATTCTTCATATACGGTCTAGTCCCCTGGGCTTCTGAATGAGTGTCTTGGATTCATCAGTTCAGCCCTGTGATTTGTACTAACATCCACTCTGCTTCCTCTGCCCCTTGGCCAGCTCAATAAGGGTGGGCCTTTGGAGGGGCTGTTCTGCTTCTCCTCCTCTGGCTTGTCCACCAATAGAAGAGCAATCACTCTATTCACTGGGTATTCACGACATGCCAGGCGCTGAGCTAAGTGTTTTTACACATATTCTCTCACTTAATTATCTCATTTAAACCTTACGGCAACCATCTGAAGTAGGTATTATCTACTGCAGAGATATGTATGTATCTTGCTTAAGTCGTGGGGATCTAAATCCAGATCTCTTAGATTCTAAAGCCTGAACTATTAACCTCTCCCCTCTGCTGCATCCCAGGAGAAATTCCCAGTGCCTGGTGGTGTGGGGGCAGATCAAATCTGGACGTAGTCCAGAATCATTTCATTTAGTATTCCCAAACAGCAAACTGTCTAACAGATAAAACCCAGCAAATCACAGTTGTTTTGAGAATGGGGGAGGGCAGAGCAATTGGGAGAAAGCAAAGTTGGAAACAAACCAATTTGAGTCAAGCCTTTAGCCTTTATCTCATAATGCCTTTTTTTTTTAACTTTCTTTTTTTAACACAGCCTGACACCATGTGATAAATCAAAGCCTGACGTAATTGACCCAGAATTGATCCCCAAATGTCTTTTAGGGGAACATGCTTTAACTCTGGTTGTTGATTCTGAGGAATAATTGCCACCCTAGTAAGGTAATTACATATGCCATTGTTTATACACATAATAGGCTCAGAATGCATATTCTGCACAGAGGGAAAGTGAGTCCTGCTTACACATTAGGGGTGTGTACCATGTGTTGTGTCAGAATGCCACAAATAGCACTTGAACTGCTCCGTTACCGCTGATTTCCCTGACGTGTGTGTGCACGCGTGTGCGTGTAAGGGTGAGGTTAGGAGTGAGGAAGGAGATGGGCCATGGAAGGCTGTTTGTTGAGCCGGGTGGCAGTGATTTGCTTTTCCTTAATTTTTTAGTTTACTCAAACATCTTCTGGATCTGATTCACTTAGCTCGGTCTGGTAAAAGGACTGTTTTTTCTTCCTGTTTGGCATGTGCTTATTAATGAGCTCTCATATTTCTTTCCATCAAAGGCTGTTTACTTTGTGGAAATATAAAGTGAGAATCATTCTCCACAACATCCTCCTAAATGCCCTGTTTTTGACCACCCCTTTAAGTACACCAAAGAGTCAGCTAAAATGGTAGCTAGTGCCTTTCCTTTCACTGTGCTTTCTGGTAAAACTTAAATGGGATTTAAACCACAAATGACCAATTAAAGCACTTCATGCCTTTTTCCTTTAGCCATAAGACAGTAGTTATCCTAAGTAAATATAACAAATAGGCTATTTTGTGGTAGTCTAACCCTAGCATCATGTGTATATATTTTTAAATCAAAGCCTTAAAAAACCCAAAATGTCATGACTTTTTGTAGTACTGCACATTGAAAGAAATACATATGTATTCCAGTATGGAACTGAGCATTGTTTGAGGCCAAAGCAATTCATCCTGGGCTGTTCTCTGCCGCAGTGTCCAGCAAATTGCACGACCTGCTTGTTAGAGTTGACAATAGTGTTTTACCCAACAAAGGCCTCTGCAGCTCTGAGCAGCAGTGGAATGTCAGAATGAGCACATTTCACACACAGATGTGCAGCCATAATAGCCTCTTAAGAAGATGCATGTGGCAGGGAGCTAAGGGTGGGGGTTGGGTGCTTGGAGTAGGTGGCGTGTGAGTGGGTAGGTTGGGGGTCAGTGAGAGAAGGAGGCCAACAGTTAGCAGTAGGGACATGGCCCCACTGACCACATTTAATCAGCCCTCTGTAAACAATTCAACATTTTCATTGTTCTCTAAAAACTAATAAAGAGCAACAAGCACTTTTCATTCATCTTGAAGTAATTTTCTGTCAGGTTGGAGCCCCTCGTGGCCTCCAGCTTGTGCAATGCTAGCTGTGTGATACAACAACTATTGCAATTTATTTTACAAACTCTGGTCATTCACATGTCAGTTAGTGTTCACCAAGCCGGCATCTGAAATTGTGCAGTTAACGAGTTTTACAACATTTCTATCAAGAGAAACTGTTTAGCATAACTGACTCTTAAGGAGTTATTATACCTCTAAAAATCCATTTTAAGGGGCATTATTTAAATAAAATAGAAAAACGGTTCACTGCCTTTTAAAGGGGCTACAAAAAAAGTCCATCAGCTCCAGTGCAGTAATCCTCAGCTTAAAGCACTCTTGAGAGTACTTCTGGGAATTGTCAGCATAATGAAATGTTTTGTGAAATGTCCAGATAGATTCCTCTACTCAACAATTTTACTGCACCATATTTATTTTCCTTCCAGTTTTTAAAGAAGTGAATTACTTTTTGAGAGGATGACTCTATGTTGTGTAGATTAACTGAGCACATTATTACCCAGGTTGTAGCAGAAGTGATGGTTCTCTTTGCAGTGTTATCTACATGCAGCTGCAGACGGGGGCAGAGAAGAGAAAGGCAGCTTTCCCTTCTTAGTGCTTTAGCTCCAGAAGGGTTAAATCACCGTGAGGTTTACAGATTTTTGTATTTTCCTCGGGCTGCATTTCCTCAGAGTTTGAACAACTTTGGGACAAAATAACACCTGTAAACACTTTATTTAAACTTTAAAAATTGGACTCTGTTTTCTTACCCTAAATACAAATGCAGGAAAACCCATACACCTGTACCTTGGCACATGCATAACGATGCATATCATTTGAATCTGGCCCATTTCAATGGGAGATGCTATTGAACATTTTGCTTAAAGAACAATGGATTCCTCACATTAACTGAGATAGCCAATGACCCCAAACCAATTAATGGTGAAAGTCTATAATAGAGCACTATATATATAGCATAGCAGCAAGTTCATTTAGCATATTATATTACCTAACGGGAGTAGAAGCCACCACTTGTAATGTAAATGGGTTAATGGTTCTTTCTACAGTGAGCAAGACCAGGAGAAAAATTATGTTCTGCTGTAACAAGAGATACTCCATATCCTTGGGAAGTGTATCTGTAACAGGGCACATTTTCATTTTGCCACAAATGGTCCCCTAATTTCGTAGACTGATGTTTGTGCACATGACTTTAATTTTCTGAGGGAGACAGGCAGGTGTTCTTGTGCCTGTTAGCTGTATCTGCCCATAAGAAGCACAGTAACATCCATGAGCCAAATACAATTTGACATAATTCATACCTTTATTACCTCCTACAGAATGATATTATTTCATGCTGGCACATTAATGTTTCCAGCACGATACTGTCATTCCTGGAAATTTTACCTTTTGAAGTTCAAATATTGAAGAATGACTTTTAAAATTCTCTAAGTGCCTTAGATTTGGGGGAAAATGCAACTTATTCCAAGGTCAGCTGTTTTACTCTTTTGTGATATTTGATGGCACTGCAGATAATGTTCAGATAATGGAGGAAGATCATATCTGAAAACTTACCTCTTCTTGACCAAAGAACTTTTTCCTCTTCTATTTCCATTTTTGCAAATAATATTTCATCAACTTCTCATGTCAGACTTCACTGTTAGGTGTTCCCCTAGTGATGCAAATTCAGGAGATGCTGACCAAAAAAAATGTTTAAATGATTGCAGCTTGAATCCATTTGGTGTAGTACTTTGATCTGTCCTAATACTCCAGCAGTCAGAATTAGTTAGGGCAGATGGAGTATATAAGTTTCCTGTTGCCGCCATAGCAAATTACCACAAATTTAGTGGCTTGAAATAATACAAATTTATTAGCTCACATTTCAGTAGTTCAACGGTCTCATGGGGCTAAAATCACTTGTTGACAAAGCTACATTCTTTCTGGAGGCTCTGGAGGAGTGTCCTTTCTCTTGCCTTTTCTAGCTTCTAGACACCACCTGCTTTCCTTGACTTGTGGCCTCTTCCTCAAAAACTAGCAGTTTTTTTTTTTCAAAACTAGCAGTTTCTTCAAAATAGTGGTGAGTCAAATCCTTTTCACATGGCATCTATCTGACTCTTTTCCGCTATCACTTTTCTCTTTCTCTGACTGCAGCTGGAAAATGTTTTATACCTTTGAGGAATCATATGATTAGATTGGGCCCACCCAGAGAATCCAGGATAATCTCCCCATCTCAGGGTCCATATCTTAAAACACGTCTTAAATATCTCTTTTGTCAAGTAATCTATATTTACCGATTCTGGATAATGGGACTTGAACATCTTTGATGGGGAGAGGGAGTTGATGGCGTTAATCTGCCTACCACAGGGAATCTCTGAGAGTTCTTTCTCATGCAAGTATTTGGAGAGTTAGTTGCAGTTCCCAAACTTTTAAAATGATGCATGAAAATAGTTTTAAACTTTTGATTATGTAACCCAAAATATGTACATTTCCTTCTAAACCATCCTACTATTATTTTTATTAATAGTATATATACTATTAGAAACGATGGATTTCTTTTTAGTATATAAATAAGTAAAATGGATCTCCTAATGGTTTCTTTGCACCCCAATGCATCTTGTGTGCCCCTTATTTTGGAGAAGAAGGAAAAAGGATGAAGTTGGGATTAACTCGTGTAAATGTGGCTCTTTATTCTTTCAGAATGTAAATCTTCAAAGTGAGGAAGGGACTGCAGAGACTTTTTGTCGGTCTCTGGTAGTTTTTGGAAGTGAGGAGGAAATTTATTTATTTGTTTCACTTACACTCTTACTGCTGTTTGTTCTTACTGAGTGTAACAGTATAGAATGTAACATACCGGAAAGTTACCTGAAAGTTGAGAGCTGCCAATTACAGAATTACAAGACAAGTGCCACTTTATAAAAGGCTGGAAAGAGATTATTCACCAGAAGCACTAGAATAAGGCCGTATCTCATCAAACAGCTACTCAGGTCAGCACAGTTGAAAATCCCAAGAAGCCATGGGCTCAATGGCCATTTTAAACTCTAGCGGCAAGGTCCATGTGAAACTGGGTTGAGAGAAACAAAGCGTGATTCTGCTAAGTTCATTTTAAATCTTAGTTTCTGACTCTGAAATCATCTGCACTATACCAGCCACTCTTGATCTCAGTGCCAT
The DNA here is from genome assembly GCF_014898765.1 of Herpailurus yagouaroundi. Lineage (NCBI taxonomy): Eukaryota > Metazoa > Chordata > Mammalia > Carnivora > Felidae > Herpailurus > Herpailurus yagouaroundi. The sequence goes on from NW_024412377.1 coordinate 84,217,984, forward strand.
ATAGGCTTATTACAATGTAGGAAAACCAGAAATTGTAACACAAGCAGACCCTGTAAGTCCCCTCGTGTTAAAATGTGAGATGTTTTTAGAGCAGTCACCCTCAAAAGTGGAATCTTGCTAAGACATGCTGACACACCTCGGAAATCAAAAAGACCGTCTACTGGCGAATGAAAAGTAGGTTGCTGCAAAAATGTACATCAACTAGGAAACAAGTCAGTAAATGTTTGCCAACTGCCGTAAGTGTCCTGGAGGCAGTCTGGGAAGTATATTTTTATTTAATTTTGTCCAGGCCACTTCCATTCTCTTCCTGAAAGGTGGGTAGGTAGTATCTTTCACTGATAGTTTCCATCAATGATCTCAAAATGTAACCGATAGCATGTCAATGATTACCATACAAAGAAGTTAAACACTACAGTGAAATTTCCCCATTGAAACCCAATACAGGGATTGGCAACAATGGGGAATCTGTTTTATTTGCATTTAATTTGTACCTTCACACTATTATCTCCCATGTTTTAGTTTCGGGAAATGTGGTCTCAGGCTATTATAACCACATTTCATGCTGCTGTTGCACTGTTATTTGATCTCTATGGTTGGAAATGACTTACTGAAAAAATAAAGCTAGCATACTTTATTTTAATTATACCAGTGCAGTGTCTAAATAAAAAATGTACTTTATATTTAATGTGGAGCACAGATTAACAGTTTTATGGGACATAAAATCTATCTATATCATTTTCTATTTACACATCAGTTATATATCTTTCTCTCAGCAAAACAAATGCCTATGGTGTGAAAACAAGGAAGGAGAGCATCGAAGTTACAATCACATGGGCAGTAAATAACATCTTAATTGGTCTGGAATGCCGGAGTTTGATTTTCTTTTCCTCCTGGCTTTTATTTATTGATCTCTATAGCTTATTTATCTTTCCAGTGATTTGTACAAGTCTATCTCCTTTCCTCAATAAGCCAATCTATGGTGGTTTTATATTGCACATCCCATCTGGGGAAATGGTCTGGTGAGAGAAGTGCAGTTGCTCCTGGAAAAGCCATTATTTAAAAGCTTTTGTGGAGGTAAGGGTGACTTCTTAGTTTTTACGCTTTGTCTTCTGGAAAAAAGAAGGAAAGAAGAAGTGCCACTGTTGTGAAGTTGCCACCCAATGAATGTTTCAGCAGTTCTCTTCTCTGCCGTGTTTGGCAGCAGTAAGAAAACAAAGAAGGATTGAATGTACACTGGGAAATGTCTTTTAAATGTTCCTGTCTACGATTTAGCGCCTAGTGACGGTAGCGGACAGGAATGGATTGTATATTCCTCCTACAAGATATGTAAACCTTGGGCTTTCCCCTCTATGCATTTCTACTGTTCCATTCCTAATATCTTTTTAAATAGCTCTTTAGGATAAACTGCACTTCAGATGACACACGATGCCCCATAGGGCAGTTGAGAACTGGCAAATGTAACCATGTTCAGGAAAACTAGTTGGCAAAATGCAACACTTTTTCTAGTATATAGCTATCCACGGTTGAAGTGAACCCTGGAAAATTAGTCATTTTTCCCCTCCAAAATCAATGATCCTCCTGTTCATCAAATCAGCACTTCCAGTGTTTGTCATGATTCTGTTTGGTGTTCTTGATCTCACAGAATATTAGAAAAGTGCTCCGAAAGATTTCTTCTGTTGATAGCTGAGGGAAAAACAAGTTTACAGATGGCAATTCTATACTTACACTATGCAAACGATGCTCTGCAAAGTGATTCTGTAAACGTATTCCAAGGAAGAGACTCTGCTGTCCCATCATCACCCTAATATAACCTTAACTGCTTTAAAATGAGCTGATGAAAATTTGGGGCAGGTCTTGTACAGAATGCATTTGCATTTGACATAATTAGTGGTAGGCAGATCTCACTACATCCAGAGGGAATCTCAAGACAACTGCCTGGTCGACTATTAGTGCTTAATTTCTGAATGTCAAACCCTGCACATCTTAATTTCTAGAGAATAAGCTCAATTGAACTTGCTCCCCAGTTATGCAAAAACTGCTCAGATAAAACCAAGTGGACACCAATGTAATGAATGTGGTTATTAAATTGTTTCAATTGAAAGAACCCTATTCTTACACCATCATAATGGGAACAATTTATCCCCACTGATCGGGCTGTCTCTCTCTTTCTCTCTTTCTCGCTCTCTCTTTTTCTGAGCTTTCTTTGATCTTGAAGCATATTGCAGTGGTGTGTCCTATTGAAAAGCGAAACTGGGGCAATTTTAATGCTTTTGTACCTTACCAGTGCTCTATTTTTTCACTGTTTAAAAATAGCTGTTAATTATAAGTGCAGTTTAAATGTCTCAAGTGACCCAGAAATGCAGGTTGGAATGAGACAGATTGTGTGTCTCATATAAAACAGATGTACTCTCACAGAGCATTCTGAATTCAGCCTTTCCTCTGTATCCTCCTCTTGGGTTATTTCAATCAGGTATTGAGCTGGTCTAGCACTGTGCTATAAAATCCCACACATTTGAAGTAGGAAAAAGAAAAGCGAATCTCTCTCTCTCTCTCCCTCTCTCTCTCTCTGTCTCTGTCTCTCTCCCCCCCCATCTCTCTCTTTTTTTGTGTGCCACAAAGAGCCTCTTTTTTATATCAGTCCCCACCATGTGGGTGAATGTGGTGTTTTGGTGTTAGATAAGGGGACAAGGGCCACTTTCCTGGCCTGGAAGACCATATGATTTTCTAGAGATCCACTTTGCCTGTCTCTTCAGTCAGGGTAGGTGTGGCTTAAAAAGAACACTGCAGTAGTGATAAATGTATTTCTTGAGGTCCTTCCTCAGCTTGATTCAGTAGTGCCTTAGGACAAATCAATCTCCTGCTAGATTTCAAAGATCTTTGATTCTTCACTGGTTTCAGAAACTTGTGTTTTTAGCTCCTTGCTAAGACTTAGATGCTGGAGATAGTTACACTGCTGGGGATGTTTCAGGGACCAAGGCTTTAATAAGCAAGGTGCTTACTCAGTGCAATCCTGTTATTCATTTATTCTGCTACAGTCTGAACAAATCTGGTACTTACCTAATTATATGCACATGTATATAGCAGGTTTTAAGATGTTCCTGTTTTGTGAAGTTACCAGAAGTGATTTCAAAAGTGAATTTAAGATAAAGTACGTTCTAGTGGTTTGATGAGCTTTTCCAAGTTTCTTAAAATCTTTGGTACACATCCCAAAGCCACATGAATCTGAACATTTAGACAGTGAGGGAATTCAAGACTCATCCCTTCTTCCACTTGGATTGAAATCCTGTGGTCTAATTTCCCTTGCTGTCAGGATGAAAACATGTCTCAGAATGAGGAGGGCAGTCTATGTGCATTGGCTATTTGCTTCTAGCTAGAAATGCCCAACAGAAGAGATCTTCATTGCCATGGCAATCATAATGAATGTAGTCATGATGTGGGCTTAGGGACTGGTTCTTCAAATTCTTTCTAGAAAACTTGTAGACATTTTAGTCAAGTTCGAAATGAAGGGACTGATGCGAACCTTTTTTTATAGCTAATTTTCCAAATCAGTAATTCTAATTTAATTGACTGATTTGACTCTAATATAATCATTCTAATTCTGATCATTCTAATTTGTCCACTAAGATTTATTCCATTTAATGTTTATTGTCTTGTAAATGACAGTCTAAAACACTTGAGTTATGGTCTCATGCCAAGTTGGTGGTTTATTTTCAGGAAGAGGGGAAGATATGGCCTCAGGTAACTTTGAGAGAATCTGTATCACACAGAGTTGGTGCTGAAAATGAATTCAGAAGAAAGCATTCTTTAAATCCATATCTTATAAAAATATTGCACTTATGAGATACATTTATATTGCTATTTGAAGAGGAATGATAACATGTTTATAGATCACACTATTTCTAAGTAGAGTAGCTCTGAGAGTGGGACTGTTGGGAAAGGCAGTTTTTTGTGTGTAGCCTTTATAATTGCCCTCATCTGCAGGGGAATGGGCTATGGGCCTGGAACTTGACTTACCACGAGATAAAGAGTCCTCACAGCCTGTGTTGACATGGTCGCCTTATGTGGGCACATCTTTTCCTGTTTCAGACTCAGTATATACTCCTTAGTTCCGCTTAGTGTGTGTGTGTCATATGGCTATATCTTTTCCATGAGGGGAGGGGACAGGGTCCTTCATTCTATGGCACAAGATGGGTGTTTGCAGGCCAATGGCCTTGCAGCTGTCAGGTGTAACCATGGCCATGAAGGACCAATGAAGCTGAGCTTATTCTCAATGAAGCTCTTCTTTATGTGAGTAAAATGTTGTTCCCTCTGGTGCCTGACTGCATTGTGTTTTCCTTGGCATCTCAGATGCCAAGATGCAGTGGGAAGCAGTGGTCTGACTTCACCTTTTGGTGATAGGCAACAGATGCCACTTTCCAATAAGAACAAATTACTGTATAAGCTATATGAGTTTGGAAAGGTCTTCAATCCTTTGTTTCTAATCAGGCTGTTGGTAAAAAATGGGAAAGAGTGGCATCTATCTGGGGACATTAATAACTGTTGATTATGGGTGTTGAATGGGCACTGGGAATGTGAAATCCAGATCTGGATAAAAGTCTGGATAGATGGTAGGTACCTTCAAGAAAGGGGTAGAGTCTGGGTAAAACCTGGTTTTGAGAAATAGCAGGCTGGAATGGGAATGTCCTAGTTCTGAAAGCCAGGTATTAGAATTATCCATGGAAGCAACAAAAGAATGAGAATTAAAGCAAGCAGTGAGCTGGAAGCCAGGTAAACATTTAAGACAAGGGGAGCCTCCAATTCCAGATGTCCAAATCAGGAAGTAGTCCAAAAGTAGGCAATTGCCAGCAACCAGTCATCTGGGGAGATGAGGAGGAATGGCCAAGGAGCAAGAGCACAGGTATGAGGCCTTGGAAACAAAAAGGACTATGATGGATGAGGCAGCTCTCCGACTTCAGGTGCCAGAGGAAGGGAGGGACCTCAGTCAGATATCCAGGTGGAGCAAACACGAGAGGGCATTGGATTCTGGCTTTGCTGAGGTGAGAGCTGACTTCTGGTAGACAGATGTTGAAGACTGGTGTGTCTCAGGAGTCTGTAGGAACTACTTACTAGCTTTATTCTCTTGAGTCCTGAGCCCTGTCACCCTGACAATTCTTATCATCCAACTCCCTTAGAAATTTCCTAGTAATAACTAGTTCAAGCCTGATCACAGATAGGACATCTAATTTAAAGGCTGGAAAGCTCTATACCAAAGTATTCACAGAGGGTATGGGTGATTATGGATGTTCTTAATTTTCTTTTTCTTAATTTGTATGTATTCTTTTTTTTAAAAAAAACTTCTTTTAATGTTATTTTTGAGAGAGTGAGAGACAGAACGTGAGTGGGGGAGGGGAAGAGAGAAGAGGGAGACACAGAATCTGAAGCAGGCTGCAGGCCCTGAGCTGTCGGCACAGAGCCTGATGCGGGGCTTGAACTCACGAACTGTGAGATCATGACCTGAACCGAAGTCAGCCGCTTAATTGGCTGAGCCACCCAGGCGCCCCAATTTGTATGTATTCTGTACAGTGATCCTATGTTACTTTTGTAAGAAATAAAAATATAAGTTAATATCCTTTTAAATTTTGATTTTTTCCAGTTTTATTGAGATATAATTGCCATATAACATTGTACAAGTTTAAGGTGTACAACATGATCTATGTGTAAATTGTGAAATGAGTACCACAAGTTTAGTTAAACATCCTTCACTTCATATAGTTATAGACATTTTTTTTTCTTGTGATGAGAACTTTTAAGATTTATTCTTTTAGCAACTTTCAAACATATAATACAGTATTTTTAACTGTATCACCATGCATACATTACATTCCCATAATTTATTTTTATTATGACTGGAAGTTGTACATTTTGACCATCTCTATTTAAATCCCTACCCTTCATCCCCTGTCTCTGGCAACCACCAATCTGTTCTCTTTTTCCATAAATTCAGTTTTTTTAATTAAAAAAAATTAGAATTTTATTTATTTTTTAAATTTTATTTATTTAGAGAGAGAGAGAGAGGGAGAGAGAGAGAGAATCCTAAGCAGGCTTTCTACCATCAGCACAGAGCCCTATGTTTGGCTCAAACTCATGAGTCATGAGATAATGACCTGAGCCCAAATCACAAACTGGACACTTAACTGACTGAGCCACCCAGGCACCCCGTTGTTTTAGATTCCCTATAGAAGGGAGATCATTGAGTATTTGTCTTTGACTTAATTCACTTGAAATAAAGCGATATAATGGAATAATGCCCACAAAGCCCATTCACATTGTGAAAAATGGATTTCCTTCTTTTTTATGGCCAAATGATATTTCATTACATCTATACATGACATTTTCTTTATCCATTCATCTCTTGATAGACACATAGGTTGTTTCCATGTCTTGGCCACTGTAAGTAAAGCTACAGTGAATGTGAGGGTGCAGATATTTCTTTGGGATACTTACATTTCCTTTGTATGTGTACCCAGAAGTGGAGTTGCTGCATCATGTGGTAGTTGTATTTTTAATTTTTTCAGGAATCTCCATACTGTTTGCCACAGCGGCTGTACCAATTTACATTCCACCAAAAATGTATAAGGGATCCCTTTTCTCCACATCCTTGCTGACACTTATTATCTCTTATCTTTTTGGTGATGGTGATAGCCATTCTAAGAGGTGTGAGGTTATATCTTATTGTGGTTTTGAGTTCCATTTCCTTAATGGTTACTGATGTTGAGCACCTTTTCATGTACCTGTTGGCCATCTGCGTATCTTCTTTGGAAAAATGTCTATTCATATCCGCTGCTCATTTTTAAATTGGATTTTTCGTTTTGTTTTTGCTATTCAGTTATATGAGTTCCTTATATATTTTAGATATTAACCCCTTACCAAGATGTATGGTTTGCAAATATTTTCTTCCATTCTGTAGGTTTCCTGTTCATTTTGTTGATTGTTTCTTTTGCTTTGCAGAAGCTATTTACTCTGATGTAGTCCAATGTATTTATTTTTTTATTTTGTTGCTTGTGCTGTAGGTGTCATATCCAAAAATGATTGCTGAGATTAATGTCAAGAAGATTTTTTCTTTTTTTTTTTTTAGGAGTTTTATGGTTTCAGTCTTGCATTTAAGTCTTTAGTCCGTATCTAGTTATTCTTTGTGAGTGGTATAAGATAGGGGTCTAGTTTCATTATTTTACATGTGAATATCCAATTTTCCCAGCACCATTATGGAAGAAACCCTTTTCTCTATTGACTATTCTTGGCTCTCCTGTCAAATATTAGTTGACCATATATGTCTGAATTTATTTCTGTACTCTTGATTCGATTCCATTGATCTGTGTCTATTTTTAATGCCAGTACCATACTGTTTTGATCACTAGAGCTTTGTAATATAGTTTGAAGTTGGGACATGTGATGCCTCTAGATTTGTTCTTCTTACTTGGGATTACTTTTCCTATTCAGGATCTTTTGTGGTTCCATACAAATTTTAGGATTTTTTTTTCCTATAAGTTAATTTCTTAAATGATATAGTACAAAAAGTTAGGATTTCTGAGTCAGACTGAACTGAATTCAAATGCTAAATTCTTTTTTCCTCCTAGCTTTATGGCCCGGACTAGTTAGTTATCTACACTTTAGAACTGTAGTTGGCTAGTCTGTAAAGTATGGATAATAAGACCAAAATTTTTATTATTCCTCACTGTTCCATACAAAGAAGGTAATTTGTCCTTCTCTTTTATCCTGTCCCTTTCTCACTTTTCCCATTGGGACAAGGAATCATTTATTAAGTGAATAGTTTTTTTGACCTCTTTCTCTTCCTTTCGTGCAGAATGCAGGTATACATTTTTTCTTTTTCTACTTTGGACCAAGTTGACAGAAATAGATCTTATGTTTGTGGAGGAAGGTTCCCTTTGGGGGAGATAAATTAAGAAACTCATTTGACAGCAAATCCAAGTCAAGTTTTCTAATTTTGTTTTTCAAGATTAAAGTGGGCATTTTAGTAAACATTGGTGTGATCCTTGGGTCTTACTTCTTAATTGTATCTACACTCAAAGTGCCAGCAGCCAGCAAAAAACACAAGAATAACACCATCTATCTGTCCTTCTAATACCTCCATGGGTGTGAGGTTTGGAAGGCATATGTGAAGTGCCTAGTACTGTGCCTGGCAAATAGTGATAATTCAATAAATGGAAGTTAATGATCATTGCCATGGTCGCTTTCTTACTATCATTACTAACAATGGTCATGGAACATCATTATTCCTCTCACCTGGCAAGTTTTTTTCTTCCCATTTTCGTCTATTATGGAGCAGCATACTCTTTCCAAAGATCGATCCTTCTTTCTATATTACTACCACAGCTGTTTCCTTCCCTTGTTACCAAATACCATTGTTCATAAGTGGATGCAGAGCATTTTTCTGATCGTTTTAGCGCTCTAAGACTGTTTTAGGACTGTTTAGGTGTGTGGAAGAGTAAAATATTAAGAAACTTGACCCATGAATTCAGAAGTAGGAGGGCCTGTTTGTAATGATCCCACTTCCCACCTGTCTGGGCCCTTCCCCAGCTGGGAGAACTGATCCCAGCTCTGTTTAGGAGGACAGTAAGTATTCAGCATTAATTTTCCCCAGGCTGCCAGACCTGTTCTGCTTGAGACCTCACCTTTGAGCAATGGATTCTTCCTTGTCCTTTAGCCAGGGCTTCACCTTGATTGACAGCTCCATGAGTTACGTCTATTCACTCTGTCCCACTGTTCTTCTCAAGACCTGGGCTCTGCCCTCTGCTGCCTGCTCTTCTGCCTTCCTGCATTGCCCCACTGTGCTTGTTTAGAGTTTTGGCACAGCCTTTTGGCAGCATGGCGGCCCCTTGCTGACCTCATTCTCTTCCCTGCCTGACTCATAACTCTTACTCACCATCATTGTCTGGCTATCTGCCTCCTGTCATCTGTGGTCAATGGTGGCTCTGGTCACCTGTCCCATCCCACCTTTTTTGAATTTTTAGAACCATGCCTACATCCTATGTTTTTCTTCTGACTTCACTTCCCTTGTCTCAGTCCATCAGGGTACTCTACCACACTGGCATCCTCAAACAGCACCCTACCCTCTCTCTGCCTTAGCTTGACTTTGCGCTTGCTGTCTCCTCAGCCTGCAATACTCTTCTTGCAGAAAGTCACAAGGCTGGCTCAATTATGCCTTTCATCTGCATTCAAGTTCTGTCTCCCCAGAAAGGCTTTCTTTGGCCATCCCTCCACCCTCTGTCACTCGTTAGGCCTTTTCTTTGGTTTATTATTATCTTTTTTCATTGCATTTTTAACCACTGGATCTCAGATTGCATTTTCATTTGCTTGTTTGTTTATTATCTGTCCCTACCCCCACCTTTCCCAGAATATAAGCAAGCTCCATGACAGCAGGACTTTGATCTGCTTTGTTCAGCGGATACAGAGCCTGGAATAGTCCTCAGCACCTAGTGGGTGCTCAGTGAATCACCCATCCTTTGCCAACACAATTCAATCATTCTTAAACATTTTAGTTGGCTGTTAATAAAATTATATGTGATAGGAATAAAAGAAAAAATATTAACTTAAAAGTATAGATTTGTTTCTGAAAACAAAAAGTTCTGTTCCTTTCTGTCAAATCTGTTTGGTCCAAAACCTGCCCTGAGCTTGAATAGTCTTACGTATGATATATATTTGTCTCACCAAATATGAATATTCACATATTCCACTGCCAAATTATTAATGGGTTTGATTTTAGGGTACGCTCCATTCCCTGAATATAATATGCAGTATATGCATTATATGAACCTTAGAATCTGGAAAGTTCTGAGTTCAGAATGTATGTAACCCCAAGGATTTCAGACAAGAAAGCTTAGGACAGTTTTGCAATTTTCCCTTTTTGTTCTCTTCTGAAGAGTATAAAAGAGGGGAGAGAGAGGTAAATGCGTGAAGAGAATTAGCACAGGGGTAAGATTGGGGAGTAGTGTGGGGGCACTGGTAGAGAGAAAGGAGGGCTGCCTTTGTATGTAACTTTGGGGAATGTTAATATTTTTAAGGACGTAGGTCTTGCTGCATAATATGCAATGCAATTCTCCCCTGCTACTAACTCCAGACCCACAGTAAAAACTACCATTATTTTTTTAGTGCTTTTTATACTTAGATTTTTATTTTAGATGCATTGCTGAGCTGAGATCGAGTTCAAAGCATCCAGTACATTTCTGATTCCATGAGCATTCATAAGAAATTGCGTATCTGTTACCGGTTTATACCAAAATGTGAAAACTTCATTGCATTCCTATTCTGAGAGTTCTTTTCTTTTCAGAGCACAAGAATATGGAGAGGTTCTTACCAGAATATTAAGGAAACTATTTGGATAGCTATAAGATTAATCAAATAAATTGACACATCAGACACAGAATAGCAGGTTCAAGATAAATTTGGGCTGGTATTCAATATTCTCTGTTAGGCAGTTGTGTTGGATAGGTACTATGCCAGGAACTTTCACATATGTCAAACTCTAAATCCTAAGGGAAACTTCTGGTATTTATTTCACCATTGTGTTTTAATCAAATGGTAGCATGCTTTTTCATTACCCATATGATATTCTCTGTTAGCATGGAACAGAGTGATTTTTTTTTTTTTTTTTGCCATACAGTAGTTAACTTCCTAAATAGTAAAATATTGAGATGATTGTGTTTGTCATTTTTCTTCTGGACCTTTTGGCAATATGTGAACATGGGCTTAATGAGAGTTTATCTGGTTTGATAAGAAATTGTCACTTAAAATTTTCTCACTGGTTAAAACAGTTAGATTCTACTCTGTAACTCCGTGTGTTTTTAGTACTTTGTGGGGTGGAATTGCAGAATCCTGCTTTTCCAATGGGAGTTTCATGCCTTGCTCTTGAGCAGAGCATGACTGCCTGTGGGTGAGGGTAAGAAGGGCAGGTTCCCCCACTACCAATGAGAGACTACACCATGTGAGTGGAGGAGCTAAAATGGAAAAGATCAGAGTTTCTGAAGCTGGTGGTGTCTTGATAATCATAGATAACTGTTTCAAATTAACTTTAGTTGATATATTGGAAAATAGAAAGATTTGATATACTGGTGGCAGGCACACTGTGGTTAATTTATATGATGTGACAAGAAAACTAGCATTTGGAAACAAATTGGTAATTATTGAAGTAATGTTTGCATCTCTTTTCACTCTGTCTTGGGGAATTCGCTTTTGGGTATTGCCTAGGTAACAGTATTTCAATTTCATTCAAAATGATCACTATTATGATAGTAAAGATCAAATTTCATGAAATCTAGACACATAATACTTTCCGTTTTAAAAACTCAAACTCTTTTCTTTTTCTTAAAGAAATATTCAATATCATTTAGTACTAAAAATCATAGTGCTAATAACTTTTTTTATTAGATAGTAAAGAATTATGCTAAGTACCTGCTGTGTGCCAGGTACTGTGCAAGGGGGGCTTTAAATGTATATTTTTTAACTCTCACAGTAGTCCTGAGGGATGGAAATTGCCAAACTCCTTTTGCTGATGTGAAAACTGAGGCCTGGAGAGGTTAAGGAACATGCCAAAGATCACGTGGACAGTCAGCAGCAGTTTCAGGATTTGAACTTTGGTGTATCTGTCACAGGCCTTTGGAACCTTCCACAGTTCCATAGTGTCTTCTCATTCCATGTCAATAAATGGTGGTAGCTCACAAGAGGCATTAATGTGTTAAGTGTGAAACCAAAAAAAAAAAAAAAAAAAAAAAAGCCTAAATCCAGATAATGACAGGAAATGATGACCTATGAAATGTTCCAGCAACACAGCATCACTTCTCATCAGGGAAATACAAATCAAAACCACAATGAATTACCACCTCACACCTGTCAGAATGGCTGAAATTAATAACACAGGAAACAACAGGTGTTGGTGAGGATGTGGAGAAAGGAGAATATTCTTACATGGTTGGTGGGAATGCAAACTGGTGCAGGCACTCTGGTAAACAGTATGGAAATTCCTCAAAAAGTGAAAAACAGATCTACCCTCTGACCCAGCAATTGCACTGTTTTTTTTTTTTCTTTTTAGTTTTTATTAAAAATATTTTTCTTTAATTTTTTATACTATATTCTTTACTTTTGTGTATATTTTTTCAAATTCTATTTCACCCCCATCATCTCATTTTAGTCTACTTCAGTGTATTCATTTTTTCAGACTCAAACAATTTCCTTCTTTTACTCCCCCACCTTTTTCTCTCTAATTTTTCTTTTTATTTATTTATTTTTTTTATTTACATATGAAATTTATTGTCAAATTGGTTTCCATACAACACCCAGTGCTCATCCCAAAAGGTGCCCTCCTCAATACCCATCACCCACCCTCTCCTCCCTCCCACCCCCCATCAACCCTCAGTTTGCTCTCAGTTCTCAACAGTCTCTTATGCTTTGGCTCTCTCCCACTCTAACCTCTTTTTTTTTTTTTTTCCCTTCCCCTCCCCCATGGGTTCCTGTTAAATTTCTCAGGATCCACATAAGAGTGAAACCATATGGTATCTGTCTTTCTCTGTATGGCTTATTTCACTTAGCATCACACTCTCCAGTTCCATCCACGTTGCTACAAAAGGCCATATTTCATTTTTTCTCATTGCCACGTAGTATTCCATTGTGTATATAAACCACAATTTCTTTATCCATTCATCAGTTGATGGACATTTAGGCTCTTTCCATAATTTGGCTATTGTTGAGAGTGCTGCTATGAACATTGGGGTACAAGTGCCCCTATGCATCAGTACTCCTGTGTCCCTTGGATAAATTCCTAGCAGTGCTACTGCTGGGTCATAGGGTAGGTCTATTTTTAATTTTCTGAGGAACCTCCACACTGCTTTCCAGAGCGGCTGCACCAATTTGCATTCCCACCAACAGTGCAAGAGGGTTCCCGTTTCTCCACATCCTCTCCAGCATCTATAGTCTCCTGATTTGTTCATTTTGGCCACTCTGACTGGCGTGAGGTGATATCTGAGTGTGGTTTTGATTTGTATTTCCCTGATAAGGAGCGACGCTGAACATCTTTTCATGTGCCTGTTGGCCATCCGGATGTCTTCTTTAGAGAAGTGTCTATTCATGTTTTCTGCCCATTTCTTCACTGGGTTATTTGCTTTTCGGGTGTGGAGTTTGGCGAGCTCTTTACAGATTTTGGATACTAGCCCTTTGTCCGATATGTCATTTGCAAATATCTTTTCCCATTCCGTTGGTTGCCTTTTAGTTTTGTTGGTTGTTTCCTTTGCTGTGCAGAAGCTTTTTATCTTCATAAGGTCCCAGTAATTCACTTTTGCTTTTAATTCCCTTGCCTTTGGGGATGTGTCGAGTAAGAGATTGCTACGGCTGAGGTCAGAGAGGTCTTTTCCTGCTTTCTCCTCTAAGGTTTTGGTGGTTTCCTGTCTCACATTCAGGTCCTTTATCCATTTTGAGTTTATTTTTGTGAATGGTGTGAGAAAGTGGTCTAGTTTCAACCTTCTGCATGTTGCTGTCCAGTTCTCCCAGCACCGTTTGTTAAAGAGACTGTCTTTTTTCCATTGGATGTTCTTTCCTGCTTTGTCAAAGATGAGTTGGCCATACGTTTGTGGGTCTAGTTCTGGGGTTTCTATTCTATTCCATTGGTCTATGTGTCTGTTTTTGTGCCAATACCATGCTGTCTTGATGATGACAGCTTTGTAGTAGAGGCTAAAGTCTGGGATTGTGATGCCTCCTGCTTTGGTCTTCTTCTTCAAAATTACTTTGGCTATTCGGGGCCTTTTGTGGTTCCATATGAATTTTAGGATTGCTTGTTCTAGTTTCGAGAAGAATGCTGGTGCAATTTTGATTGGGATTGCATTGAATGTGTAGATAGCTTTGGGTAGTATTGACATTTTGACAATATTTATTCTTCCAATCCATGAGCAGGGAATGTCTTTCCATTTCTTTAAATCTTCTTCAATTACCTTCATAAACTTTCTATAGTTTTCAGCATACAGATCCTTTACATCTTTGGTTAGATTTATTCCTAGGTATTTTATGCTTCTTGGTGCAATTGTGAATGGGATCAGTTTCTTTATTTGTCTTTCTGTTGCTTCATTGTTAGTGTATAAGAATGCAACTGATTTCTGTACATTGATTTTGTATCCTGCAACTTTGCTGAATTCATGTATCAGTTCTAGCAGACTTTTGGTGGAGTCTATCGGATTTTCCATGTATAATATCATGTCATCTGCAAAAAGTGAAAGCTTGACTTCATCTTTGCCAATTTGGATGCCTTTGATTTCCTTTTGTTGTCTGACTGCTGATGCTAGAACTTCCAGCACTATGTTAAACAACAGCGGTGAGAGTGGGCATCCCTGTCGTGTTCCTGATCTCAGGGAAAAAGCTCTCAGTTTTTCCCCATTGAGGATGATGTTAGCTGTGGGCTTTTCATCAATGGCTTTTATGATCTTTAAGTATGTCCCTTCTATCCCGACTTTCTCAAGTGTTTTTATTAAGAAAGGGTGCTGGATTTTGTCAAAGGCCTTTTCTGCATCGATTGACAGGATCATATGGTTCTTCTCTTTTTTTTTGTTAATGTGATATATCACGTTGATTGATTTGCGAATGTTGAACCAGCCCTGCATCCCAGGAATGAATCCCACTTGATCATGGTGAATAATTCTTTTTATATGCCATTGAATTCGATTTGCTAGTATTTTATTGAGAATTTTTGCATCCATATTCATCAGGGATATTGGCCTGTAGTTCTCTTTTCTTATTGGGTCTCTGTCTGGTTTAGGAATCAAAGTAATACTGGCTTCATAGAATGAGTCTGGAAGTTTTCCTTCCCTTTCTATTTCTTAGAATAGCTTGAGAAGGATAGGTATTATCTCTGCTTGAAACGTCTGGTAGAACTCCCCTGGGAAGCCATCTGGTCCTGGACTCTTATTTGTTGGGAGATTTTTGATAACCGATTCAATTTCTTCGCTGGTGATGGGTCTGTTCAAGCTTTCTATTTCCTCCTGATTGAGTTTTGGAAGAGTGTGGGTGTTCAGGAATTTGTCCATTTCTTCCATTTCTTCCAAACTCCAATTTGTTGGCATATAATTTTTCATAGTATTCCCTGATAATTGTTTGTATCTCTGAGGGATTGGTTGTAATCATTCCATTTTCATTCATGTTTTTATCTATTTGGGTCATCTCTCTTTTCTTTTTGAGAAGCCTGGCTAGAGGTTTGTCAATTTTGTTTATTTTTTCAAAAAACCAACTCTTGGTTTCGTTGATCTGCTCTACAGTTTTTTTAGATTCTATATTGTTTATTTCTGCTCTGATCTTTATGATTTCTCTTCTTCTGCTGGGTTTAGGCTGCCTTTGCTGTTCTGCTTCTATTTCCTTTAGGTGTGCTGTTAGATTTTGTATTTGGGATTTTTCTTGTTTCTTGAGATAGGCCTGGATTGCAATGTATTTTCCTCTCAGGACTGCCTTCGCTGCGTCCCAAAGCGTTTGGATTGTTGTATTTTCATTTTCGTTTGTTTCCATATATTTTTTAATTTCTTCTCGAATTGCCTGGTTGACCCACTCATTCGTTAGTAGGGTGTTCTTTAACCTCCATGCTTTGGGAGGTTTTCCAGACTTTTTTCTGTGGTTGATTTCAAGCTTCATAGCATTGTGGTCTGAAAGTATGCATGGTATGATTTCAATTCTTGTAAACTTATGAAGGGCTGTTTTGTGACCCAGTATATGATCTATCTTGGAGAATGTTCCATGTGCACTCGAGAAGAAAGTATATTCTGTTGCTTTGGGATGCAGAGTTCTAAATCTATCTGTCAAGTCCATCTGATCCAATGTCTCATTCAGGGCCCTTGTTTCTTTATTGACCGTGTGTCTAGATGATCTATCCATTTCTGTAAGTGGGGTGTTAAAGTCCCCTGCAATTACCACATTCTTCTCAATAAGGTTGCTTATGTTTATGAGTAATTGTTTTATATATTTGGGCGCTCCGGTATTCGGCGCATAGACATTTCTAATTGTTAGCTCTTCCTGATGGATAGACCCTGTCACTATTATATAATGTCCTTCTTCATCTCTTGTTACAGCCTTTAATTTAAAGTCTAGTTTGTCTGATAGAAGTATGGCTACTCCAGCTTTCTTTTGGCTTCCAGTAGCATGATAACTAGTTCTCCATCCCCTCACTCTCAATCTAAAGGTGTCCTCAGGTCTAAAATGAGTCTCTTGTAGACAGCAAATAGATGGGTCTTGTTTTTTTATCCATTCTGATACCCTATGTCTTTTGGTTGGCGCATTTAATCCATTTACATTCAGTGTTATTATAGAAAGATATGGGCTTAGAGTCATTGTGATGTCTGTATGTTTTATGCTTGTAGTGATGTCTCTGGTACTTTGTCTCACAGGGTCCCCCTTAGGATCTCTTGGAGGGCTGGTTTAGTGGTGACAAATTCCTTCAGTTTTTGTTTGTTTGGGAAGACCTTTATCTCTCCTTCTATTCTAAATGACAGACTTGCTGGATAAAGGATTCTCGGCTGCATATTTTTTCTGTCTAGCACACTGAAAATCTCGTGCCAACTCTTTCTGGCCTGCCAAGTTTCAAAAGAGAGATCAGTCACGAGTCTTATAGGTCTCCCTTTATATGTGAGGGCACGTTTACCCCTTGCTGCTTTCAGAATTTTCTCTTTATCCTTGTATTTTGCCAGTTTCACTATGATATGTCGTGCAGAAGATCGATTCAAGTTACATCTGAAAGGAGTTCTCTGTGCCTCTTGGATTTCAATGCCTTTTTCCTTCCCCAGTTCAGGGAAGTTCTCAGCTATGATTTCTTCAAGTACCCCTTCAGCACCTTTCCCTCTCTCTTCCTCCTCTGGGATACCAATTATGCATATATTATTTCTTTTTAGTGTATCACTTAGTTCTCTAATTTTCCCCTCATACTCCTGGATTTTTTTATCTCTCTTTTTCTCAGCTTCCTCTTTTTCCATAACTTTATCTTCTAGTTCACCTATTCTCTCCTCTGCCTCTTCAATCCGAGCCATGGTGGTTTCCATTTTGTCATGCATTTCGTTTAAAGCGTTTTTCAGCTCCTCGTGACTGTTCCTTAGTCCCTTGATCTCTGTAGCAAGAGATTCTCTGCTGTCAGCTATACTGTTTTCAAGCCCAGCGATTAATTTTATGACTATTATTCTAAATTCACTTTCTGTTATATTATTTAAATCCTTTTTGATCAGCTCATTAGCTGTTGTTATTTCCTGGAGATTCTTCTGAGGGGAATTCTTCCGCTTGGTAATTTTGGATAGTCCCTGGCGTGGTGAGGACCTGCAGGGCACTTCCCCTGTCATGCGGTGTATAACTGGAGTTGGTGGGCGGAGCCGCAGTCAGACCTGACGTCTGCCCCCAGCCCACCGCTGGGGCCACAGTCAGACTGGTGTGTGCCTTCTCTTCCCCTCTCCTAGGGGCGGGATTCACTGTGGGGTGGGTGGCCTGTCTGGGCTACTTGCACACTGCCAGGCTTGTGATGCTGGGGATCTGGCGTCTTAGCTGGGGTGGGTAGGCAAGGTGCACAGGGGCAGGAGGGGCAGGCTTAGCTTGCTTCTCCTTAGGTGATCCACTTCAGGAGGGGCCCTGTGGCAGCAGGAGGGAGTCAGATCCGCTGCCGGAGGTTTGACTCTGCAGAAGCGCAGAGTTGGGTGTTTGCGCGGAGCAAGCAAGTTCCCTGGCAGGAACTGGTTCTCTTTGGGATTTTGGCTGGGGGATGGGCGGGGAAGATGGCGCTGGCGAGCGTCTTTGTTCCCCACCAAACTGAGCTCTGTCGTCCGGGGGCTCAGCAGCTGTTCTTCCCTTTGTCCTCCAGCCTTCCCGCTTTCTGAGCAGAGCTGTTAACTTATGACCTCCCAGCCGCTAAGTCGCGCTTGCTGTCGGAACACAGTCCGTCAGGCCCCTCCGGTTTTTGCAAGCCAGACTCGGGGGCTCTGCTTGGCCGGTGAGCCGCCCCTCCGCCCCGGCTCCCTCCCGCCAGTCCGTGGAGCGCGCACCGCCTTGCCGCCCTTCCTACCCTCTTCCATGGGCCTCTCGTCTGCTTGGCTCCGGCGACTCCGTTCTGCTAATCCTCTGGTGGTTTTCTGGGTTATTTAGGCAGGTGTAGGTGGAATCTAAGTGATCAGCAGGACGCGCGGTGAGCCCAGCGTCCTCCTACGCCGCCATCTTCCCTCTCTCCCGCAATTGCACTGTTAAGTGTGTACATAAAGGATACAAAACTACTGATTCGAAGGGGCACACGTACCCTATTGTTTATAGCAGCACTATCAACAATAGCCAAACTATAAAAGAGCCCAAATGCCATTAGCTGATGAATGAATAAAGAGGTGGTATATATATACAATGGAATATTACTTGGTGATCAAAGAGAATGAAATCTTGCCATTTGCAATGATGTGGATGGAACTACAGTGTCTTACGCTAAGTGAAATGTCAGTCGGAGAAAGAAAAATACCACATGATTTCACTCATATGTGGAATTTAAGAAACCAAGCATAAACAGAGGGGAAGGGAAAAAAAAGAGGGAGAGAAACCATAAAAGACGCTTAACTATAAAGAACAGAGGGTTGATGAAGGGAGGTCGGTGGGGAATGGGCTAAACGGCTGATGGACATTAAGGAGGGCCCTTGTTGTGTTCAGCACTGGGTGTTATATGTAAGTAATGAATCACTAAATTCTACTCCTGAAACCAATATTACCCTATATGTTAACTAACAAGAATTTAAATAAAAACTTGAAACAGCAAAAAAAAAAAATGTTACAGCAACATGTAAGAGCTAGCTTCGTAAAAGCTAGAATGTTAACAGATACCTTGCAAAAGTTTCATGTGCAATTGCTAAGATTTAATTATTTAAGATATTTCTCTTAGTACTTTAATTAGGCTTCTTTAAAGACCATGGGTATTCATTCAGAGTGAGCCAGATTGGAACTTTGAGATTTGGTCAATGAGAATATTTTTCTTATGTAAGAGCCAGCAGTGTTTGAGGATGAGTATGAGAGCAATGAATCTTCAAACAGAAGTGAGTTGGTGGGGGGGGGGGGCATTTTTCCCCTTCACTACCACCTCCAGTATCGTAGTGGAGGCAGGGGACCGTGTGGTTTGAAAACAAAATATCACTTTGTTCCATTGCTTTGATTCAGTGAGAATAACAAAATTCATTTTGTTCTGAATTTTAAATAACATTAAAAGAAAGCATGAGATTTTGGTAACTTTCAAAAGAGGACATGAGTTTCAAAAATGCGAAAAACACTTTGCTAGAGAGAACTTCTCATTCTTTTTAGATTGTTTGCCTTCTGATGTACTAGATCACAGAAGCATAGACATTAGAGTTGCTTCTAGTAGGGTCACTGAGAAAAACAGGGCATCTCACTTATTACTGGAAGACTTTTATAAAATAAAATATAATGAAAACATTCATGCATAAATTAAGTTTCTCCAGTAACCAAGGAATCGATTTTGAAACCTCTAAGGACAAATAACGTAGCTTCGGACAAAAGTAGAATGTTATCTGAACCATCTTTAATCAGCTTATTTGGACCTTTCTGTGTACAGTTGGGTCATTTTCTGGTACTTGGTCATTCTGGTATTTTTTTTTTTAATTTTTTTTAATGTTTATTTATTTTTGAGACAGAGAGAGACAGCATGAACGGGGGAGGGTCAGGGAGAGAGGGAGACACAGAATCTGAAACAGGCTCCAGGCTCTGAGCCATCAGCATAGAGCCTGACGCGGGGCTTGAACTCACGAACCGTGAGATCATGACCTGAGCCGAAGTCGGACGCTTAACCGACTGAGCCACCCAGGCGCCCCAAGGTCATTCTGGTATTTTTATGGCTTTTGGTCAGTTTGGTAATAATTCAGTAAAGCTCGGTATTTTCAAACAACTCATGGTTTCTTCCTGCACAAGGTGGTTTTATAATAGGTGTCAAATTTTTGCATAGGTCTCTGATCTTTTCTGCTATATTGTGTTAAGTGTGGATGTATACTCACCTTCCTTTTCTCTTGTGGAATTAAGCTGCCTTTTATAAAATGGAGGCACCTTATAAATATCTCCATTCCTGCCCTGTCACTCCTAATGCCAATCTGTTTCCTTCACAGTGGGCTATCACCTGGCTTTTTCTAAAAGGACCATGCCTTTCCACTCTCCAATTCAGAAGTAAAATAAAATATGTGAGAGCCATGTGATCAGGGAGGGGCAAAGGAAAGAAGTGACATTTGCTGGGTACCTCTGATGGTCTGCACAATGGCTGGGCCTTCCACATGTGACCTTATTTCATCTAGGTAGATACTAAGGACATTACATCCACTGTATTTATATGATAGTATCAATTCAGTTCCAGGCTCTTTGAAGGTACCTTCCAAAGAAAATTTTTGTGATTTGGTTTGTGTGTAATTAAGAGATAGAATCTGTTTGTTCTAGTTGTACATGTACATGTTGACACGTCATGGTTGGTTCATGCAATGGAGAGTGAGGGGCAGAATGTCTCCAGAACTGCATTGTTTCCGGGTGTTGATACAGTGAGGGCCATTTGGATGGCATATGGAAATCCAGAGGCAGCCTAAATCAGTTCTCAGCTTGGTGGGCGATGCCTGGTGCCCGATGACACACTGAATAGACAAGGAATAAATTTCGATATTTTAGCCACCTGGTTAACTAGATGTTATCTTAATACTCCTTAGTGCCTTTCCCCATATTGACTACAGTTTCCCTTTAAGTCCATTTGTCACAACAAACCAAGTAAACCCAACTTTAGAGTCCGAGTCTGGCTTGTCATGATGTAGGACTATCGGAAGGGAGAGTAGTATGGTTCGTGGTTCAGAGCGCTGACTCTGGGGAGAAGCTGCCTGGGTAGGAATCCTAATCCTACCATACACTGCCTTTGTGGCCTTGGATAAGTTTATTTAACTGGGAATATTCAATTATTTTCAGCTGTAAAATGAGTATAATAGTAGCATCTACAGTTGTACACCTGAAACTTAAATGTTGTATGTCAATTATACGTCAATAAGAAAAATAATTTATAATAACAACAAAAAAAAGTAGCACCTACAATGCATGTAAAGTACAAAACAGTGCCTGGTATGTTTTTAGTGCTCAATTGGCACTGATGTAATAATAATGATAATAATAATAATAATATCAACAACACAAATTATTGTTAAAACAAGAGCCTTAATAAGAATAAATCAATTCTGTGATTTCATGGTGGCAAGCTTTGTTAAAAGTGCGTCCTCTTGACTTTCCATTTAATGATAATTTATGCATTTAATAATCTTAATTGTCAGGAAACTTTTCCTTATTTTTAACCTAAATCCTGAATGCTATAGATAGGTTCTCATTCGTCTTGAACTATCTGTGGAGATTGTTTTCCTTGGAGTCTTCATTTTCTATAAAATTTTCTCCATCCTTCCCAGAAGGCCCAAATTTCATTAGATTTTTGGACGACATGGAATGTAAGTTTAACCCTTGCAAAAGCCTCATTTTAGTCTATTTTGGCACCTCAAATAAATTCTTTAGAAGAAATCTGTGTTCTTTCCTTTCAATGTTCATGGTCATTTTATAATGGAATGAGCCATATGGATCTAAGTGTATCACAAAATAATTCTTGCCAAGGGCAGTTTGCCTGAAAGACAAAGTTAAATCTATTTAATGGAATATTTTGGAAAAGAGACAAAGAAAAGTAATGTTGGTCCAAGATTTTGTTTTGGGCACATTTGGGGGACAAAGTTATTTTACAGGAACCGGTTTTATTTTTCTTATTCTTTCCTTAATGTGGTTGCATAATTCATGTTCATGTTAAGTGTTATTAAAATAAATGTAACTATTTTAAATTTGATATGCACATAAATTCTTTTCTTTCAGTGGATGCATATATGGTTGAAAAATTTCACTGTGGGGCAATTCATATCAGTAGAGACAGATCTTATAAGATGTCTTCTTATTTCAGTCACAAATCAGAAGGGTTTCGTGTTATACTGCAAGGAAGACGTGCACATGCATTATAAATTCTCCCATATTCTAGAAATTACAACCAGAAACTCCAGGTAGCTTTGAAAACTCTTTCCAGTTATCAAATACTATAGTCCAGAGCTTTTCAGGCTTTTAATGTATGGAGGAATTTAGCCAGTGGCGATTATCGCAATGCAGATTCTGATTTACTAGGTGTGAGGGAGAGCCTAAGATTCTGCATTTCTTTTTTTTTTTTTTAAGTTTTTTTATTTCTTTTGAGAGAAAGAGAGAGAGCAGGGGAGGGGCAGAGAGAGAAGGAGAGAGAGAGAATCCCGAGCAGGCTCCACGCGGTCAGTGTGGAGCCCAATGTGGGGCTTGAACCCATGAACCATGAGATCAAGACCTGAGCTGAAAGCAAGAGGCGGATGCTTAACCAACCGAGCCACCCAGGCTCCAAGAGATTCTGCATTTCTGATAGGTCTCAGGTGATGCTAATGCTGCTGATCCTGGACCCACTTTGAGTAACAAGACTGTGGACTTCCTATCCTCTTTGTGACTTCTACCCATCTTAGAGATGCTACAGAGTTTTCTGTACACAAAAAGTGGGGAGTAACTGAAGTCAGTCAAAAGGGATGATGAAATATATGATCACATAAGTAAATGTGAGTCTCAGAATAAACACTTGGGGCAGTATTTCTTGATATCTTTGGACAGCAGATGGGTTTGAGTCAGCTCTTCTGCATCGTGGTTCCTTTCGTTCATGGTTCATTATTCACCATTATTATTACTATTATTTTGCCTTTGCCATTTCTGTATCTTGTTGTTTCTTCTACAAAGAATGGGAAGACAACGCAGTCTGTAAAAGCTTGTGATCCAAGGACGTTCGGAGCTCAGAGAGAGAAAGATGTGGTCTTCACAGGAAAATAGATACCAGTCCTGAAATTTGGTGGTATCACTACAGTGTTATCAGTAAACATTAGCCTCTATTGTTATTATATTCATGAGAGTGGCTAAAATAAGGCAATTATATAGGAGGTGTCCAAAATGGAATTTGATTGCTGAATTCCAAATTGGTACACGAATGGTCATTTGCCTTAGGGAACAATTCTGAATGAAAGTCTGAGGTCTCTGCATTACAAGGGGTAGCATTATGCCTGTCACTAAAAAAGTACATTGGTGTGGAATCTCCCTTCTCACTCAGCAGGATCTGGGGCGGTTGTAGTTCAAAAAGCTAGTTAAATACTGGCCTACACTGTCCTTCATATTAAAGAAAGAAATCAAGCTGAGGATTGTTAAATATCAGAATTAATTACCAAAGGCAGTACCTTGGAAAATGTGAGAAAACTACTACATAACTCTCTTTAAAAACGGAACAGAACAGAACAGAACAAAACGAAACAAGTTTTTTGCATGGTTCAGTTTTGTTAAAAGTTTGGGGAAAAAGTGTAGCCCCTTTAAAAGTCTAATGGGAATAATAGTAACTTTTATAGCTTCAAAGGATTCTGGAATGAATGATTAAAAAAATTATTGTTCAAGCTCTTTTTGTTATTTGAAAGAGGTTGCTCCGGTTTCTCACAGTGTCCTGGGCTGCTTTGCAGGGGGTTGGTGGAAGGTTGCCTCACAGTGTTCTTTGGCCAACTGAAAGGGAGCTGCTGGTAGTCAACTGTGTGAAAGAAATGAAGAAGTGTGTCTGTGCCAAAGAGGCACAGAGGGACGTCTGTCTAGGAAGCTAAGACAAGCCTCAGGGACACTCAAGTCCTGCCTTTCCTTCAAATGAGTGAGTATGGGTTAAAAACTGCCGTGGCAACTCCTCAGTCCAAGATGGTTGACCAAGTTCTCACTAACCATGAATCTCTAGACAAGTCGTGTTTTCTGTTATTATTATTTTTGTTTGTTTGTTTGTTTTAATGTGGAGAAAAACCCGTGTTTTTGGTAAGGAAGTATAATATTAGATTAAGAACTGTTTGGTATTATCATTTCAGCCTGCTATAGCAAAAATACTGTAGACTGCATGGTTTAAACAACAAACATTTATTTCTCACAGCTCTGGAGGCTGGGAAGTTCAAGATTTAGTGTCTGGTGAGTGTCGGTTTCTTGGTTAGTGGACAGCCATCTTGCTGTGTGCTCACATGGTGTAAGGGGTGAGGAGCTCTCTGGGACACTCTCCTGCTTAAGACTAAATTCCTGTAAAAGAGAGATTCTGAGTGTTTTTAGTTGAAGATGGAGGGAGATGCTTTCTTCACCAAATTCATTCTTTGGAGGAGTAGTAGTTCCCCAAGGCAAAATTGAGATGCTGCCATCAGAAGAAGGGGGAGAGGTCAAGCTGGTAGAGAAACAGATGTACAAAGTTGGAAATAACAGGCAGGAGCTAAGAGGATGGTTCTTCCCACTGCAGGAGAGATTTGAGTCTATGATTTAATTGTTGGGCTTGTCCTGACTTCGTGCCTCTCTAACTGTGTTGCCCCTGTATTGAGCTTTAACAGGTGTTACTTTTCTCAGTGGGTGCAGTTGCTGAGGAGACGATTATTCATTTATGTATTTGATTTTATTTTGTATACAGATGTGCAGCTACTGTAAGGAAAGCTAAGGAAAGCTATCAATACCCCGTTTAATGCTTCAATAAAAACCATTTATTTCTCTTGCCCTCAACCTTTGTGTACACACACACACACACACACACACTTCTGGGAAGCAGTTCCAGGCACAACATGGAAACGATGGAAGGCAGTGACAATTATGAATGTTTCTCAGGGTCATAGGCATATTAATCATTCAAATGTAGGAGGGGCAAATGTGAATATTTGTGATTCTTGACCCTTCACTCTCAATCTATTAGTTCATATGAATTAATGGCATGGATTAGCTAATAGGATTTTGCATGATTGGACCCTGTTGGCAGCCTTCTAAATGTTTGACTCTGTTGATGATAAAGAAAAATGCTTTTTACTGAAATTCATAAAACTTATTATCCTATCCTAGATCACAGGATGCATGCAATGTGTAATTGCAGAATCCTTCTTAAAAAGCAGCAACTACCCATCGTTTAATTTTGTGTAAAGAAAATTCTAAGCAAAGTTTAGTTCTTTAGCTTAAAACAGAATTGTGGGATAACTGTCTTTTGCAAACTTTTTGGCAACCACATAAGTGGCATATAAGTGGCATAATTCTAAGGGTATTTGGGGGGATATGTAGCCTCAAAATTTTGAGTTTTCAGCATCCACTAATGACTGTTTCCCTTAGTAACAAAGGCTAACATTTATTGAACAGTTCCTACTTGCCAGGAACTATGCTAAATGCTTTTTTTGGCAAAGTTTAATTTCCACAAAAATTTTGAGGTCAGAACCATTATAATGACAGTTTAACAGATGATGAAACTGAGACTCAAAGAAATAAAGTAATATATCAGCGTAAATTCTGGATTTAGACTTAGGAAGCAGTCAGACCTTTGCTCAAGTTCATAATCACCACCCCACACTTTGTTTCTTTTTCATTTGCTATGGGATAAAATTTAAGAAATACATTAGCTCATTTTTTTTCCTATTTATTTTTATTCCATGGCCCTTTCTCCGCTTAAGCTACATTCTTGAAACATCTGCTGCTTGAGAAGGGGTCACTGTAGTGGAACCCCTGATGGTAGACATGAGAAGTGAGCCAAAATCTTGAATTTTGAGTTTTGGAAAGATCTAGGCATATGGTAAGATGATTTGGGAGGGTAGAACGATACTTCATTGTCAGAGCCAGAATCCACCCACTCTTGTAATGTTTGCTGGTAGGGGAGGGACCATGTATAAAAGAGAAGGTAATCAATCAAGCTGAAGCTAAAGGGGTATTTGTGGGTCTTAAGAAGAGGATTCTTGGATTGTGTTCCAGTATAGAGTTGAAAGAATTGATAGAATACCCAGATTGGTTTGGAAATCCAAGAAGAAGCCTGTGTCCTCTTTCAGGAAGGGCTCAGAAAGGGAACAAACTCTGCTTTGATAGGGAGAGATAAGAGCACCTTTTGAATGGGACATTGAACTTGAGATTCCTAAAGAGACCTTGAGCATCCAAGCCTAGCTTGTAGATCCACAGAATGTTTTTCTAGGTTACAGAAAGCTGTTAGACCTGCCCAAAGAACCAGGGCACCCGATGGGCGTCAAGATCAGGAGAGGAAGACCTTGTGACTCTATGACAGCAAAGTTCAGGCAGGAAGATGGTAGCTCATTGCAACACCTGCTGGTGTTGAGAGAATGCATGCTGGTGTTGAGGGAAGCTGATGACTGGAGTTCAGAAATTTACTCACCCTACTACCCTACCACAACCTGGCATTATATAAGCCTCTTGAATTCAGGCACATGCTCTAGACAGGTACTTTAAAGGAAATTCTGTACTGAATAATATTAGATTTTGCCACTTGGTGAAATAAGCGTTTAAATAGAAAATAAGTTTTATAGAAAGTTGAATATTTCTATCTCCTACGTAACGGTGTTTTACCTGAGATTTATTTCCTCTACATTCTGAAGAGAACAGCAAGCCCTGTGCTTAGAAGTTTAGTAAAATCCTTTAAAACAGAGAGAAAACACCCAATGACTAAATTTAGGCCAAATCAAATCAATGGGAAAACCAATTCTCTAAATACAACCAGTCCTCATTTTGCATGGTTCAGATATGCATGAATTTCAGTTATCACAGTATAGTTAGATAACAACAGTCCCTCGACAAAATGGTCGAAATTTCAGTTACTACAAGTAATTGTATAATGCACAAACTTCACGGGTACCCATTTGGCCCCGAAATCATGATGTTAAAAGCAGATGCACATCGTGATCACTAACCAATCACATCGCCTTATTTGGTGCCTGTTTGGTGATTGGTCGGTCAGTTGCATCTATTATTCAGTTTATACACAGACAGCAAAGTGCTTAGTGATGTTGTGTCTTTGTCTCCTAACTGATGAATCCAAATGACATTTTACAAGTCTACATCATCGAAACAGGGAATTGGCCAACAAAGATGAAAGTGCAACAAAGAAACAAACGATGATGACTCTGGAAGTGAAACTGGAAAGTGGTTATGAACAAAAAAGGTGAATATCTCCTAGAGAAAGTGACATTGGCAAAAACCCAAAATCCCAAACCAAAAAACCCCACATTAAAGTAGTCTCCAAAATATTATGTGATGTCTAAATCACAAGGAACAAAATGCTAAAAGCTGACCCAAACTTAGACAAGACTATAACAATTCAATATGACAGAAAAGATACATGCTCTGTATCCTGTTATACAATAAGAAGAGGGAAAACACTGTTTAGTCTACTCTTGATAAGATTTTTATGAAAATAAAACCTTTAATTTTCAATGAAGTGTTTTAAATTAGAATGTATTAAACAAATAGTACTTTTTTCTATTGTTTTCATTTCTCTATATATTTGTAATGGAAAATAAGAGACGACTTGTGACAAAAATTTTTAGAGATCACAGAGCAATCATAATTTTCCCCATTGATTATTAAAATGACTTGCACAGGGGCACCTGGGTGGCTCAGTTGGTTAAGCGTCTGACTTCGGCTCAGGTCATGATCTCACGGTTCATGGGTTCAAGCCCTGCAATGGGCTCTGTGCTAACAGCTCGGAGCCTGGAGCCTGCTTCCAATTCTGTGTCTCCCTCTCTCTCTGCCCCTTCCCAACTCATGCTCTGTCTCTGTCTCTCAAAAATAAATAAACGTTAAAAAATTGGAAAAAATAAATAAAATGGCTTGAACAGTTTCAGCATGCATGACCACTTTTATAGTTCCACAATGTTGTGCAATGTGAGCACTGTCTGTATACAGAAATGTTCCTTTACCTGCATATTTAAAATCAACCTCAAAATAGCTCCATCTCAAAAAACTGCATACCTAAAACTTCTCATGTGACTCTCAAGGTCAAGAGTTGCCTGGAAATAGGTGTTCTCATCCTACAGACAAAGAAAGAGAAAAATGTGCTGTAAACTGGGAGCTGAGGCTTTGGGAGTCCTAGGAGCAGGGTTAGTAAATGCTTTCTCTCCAACAAGCGTTCAGTGTTCACAAATCCCTCTATGTTGTTTAATAGTCATGTGAGGTACAATGGTTGCCATTGCTCATTTTTGGTATTGTTAGCACATCATCTCATAAGTGGA
This sequence comes from Herpailurus yagouaroundi, assembly GCF_014898765.1. Lineage (NCBI taxonomy): Eukaryota > Metazoa > Chordata > Mammalia > Carnivora > Felidae > Herpailurus > Herpailurus yagouaroundi. The sequence goes on from NW_024412377.1 coordinate 84,246,102, forward strand.
CTGATGGTCATTGTGTGGGATGTTCACAAATCCAGTCATTGCACTCTAGTCATTACTACTCATTCTCCCTGTCATGTTTTATGTGGGAATATGCCTTGTGGGACATGAAACAATCAGACACTTATATTAGCAGAGAGGATAACAGATGTGCTCTTCTTTTATTGTCTCTGGGGTTCTTTTAGATCATCTGAAATGACTCCATGAAGTTTAAAAATATTTTATTAAAAATGCTTAATGCAAGAAAAAATTGTGTTTTCCACATATAATGTTTATCAAGACAACCTTCAAGTGCTCTCAGGCAGAAGAAAGGTTTAAACTTTTAAAGGGCTTTATAGGTACAAAAGTATTTTTGCCTAAAAACCCTTTAAATATACTTTTATGTGTAAATATCAGTGTCTGTAAAGAAAGGAAGAAAAGCAAAAAGGGAAATTGGGGAAATGAATTTTTTTAGGTAGCTTATAAATCCTAGTCTTTTGCAAGATTAGTAAGTTTATTCTATCATTTCACGATAGGCATATAAAATAGGTGTGTGTGTGTGTGTGTGTGTGTGTGTTCTTGGAAGATTTGAAAGTATGCCAGATTATTAACTATTTCCCATTTGTTTCTCTTCATTCTACCCCATGGCACATATGTGAAGTATTACAGTTCTTGAGTATGGAAAATTCTATTTTATATTTCTGGGACCTTTTCTCTCAAGAAATTCCAGGCACATTCCCAATATTCTAGTCATTAACCTATACAATTCTCTATTAAATTGGTGCCAACTTTTCATTTTAAATGGGAAAAATTTGGACCATTTTTATTTCTACCCCAGCACAATGATGTAGTAGATTTGTAAGAGTGTTGCTAACTATAATGCCTTTAAGGAAATGATTTCTTTTGTTTAAGCTTTCAGAAAAATCACACCACCCCAGTGTTGACTGGCAAAGGTCAAAGTGGTAGTCCAAATGCTGGCCCTAATTGAATCCATTTGTGCATATATAAGGAATGAGGCTGCGACCTGAGATATTCTCTAACTTTTGAAGCAAGATATTACTGAATCTTAGGATCTTAGAAGAGGCAGACTTGTATAGGCAACCCATAATTTTATAAGACGAGGAAGCTGAGGCTGAAGTAATTAACTCTGGCACAAGATAATAAATTGATGAGTTATCAGTAGATTGGATTTCTTTTTCTGGATCTATTAGAGTAACTGGTATTAATATCCTACTGTAAATAATTATAAAACTGAACCAGCTATATGAGGATATAGTTTTCCAGGCACTGGAAATAGACAGGACAAAGCTATGATCCTTGGAAGGAAAGATAAAAGGTAAGTTTCATGTTTAATCCAATTTTCTGACTTGTAGCATCTTTCAGACGGGGGTTCAAGGAGATGAGGCCCAAGTATGAGTCTTGCTTAGCTGAGAAGGCAAGGACCAGAGTTCGAGTTTGCCAAGGTGGCTGGAATATTCAGGACAAGGTCCAAGAGAGGAGGACATTGACTGAGGTCTAGAAATCTGTATGTACGTTTTCTTTTCGTCCTTTGCCAAGAGTTGGGCTATATATATGCAGGGTAAGAATCTGTAAGGCCTAGCAAAGTGAAGCTAGTGGGTCCAAAGGCTGAATGGAGTTTCCATAGTTTGTGCAATGCTGGAAGGCACTGAAGTTCTAGCCTAGTCAGAGTGGGCTGACATTCAGTTGAAACCTCTAAAAGGCCATGCTTTAGGGATAAGGACCACAACTTAGGGTAAGAGCCACATCCTCAATTAGAGAATACACTGACAAAGCCTAAAACCAGGTCTGACTGGACTAAGAGAACCTGCCAGTAAATTATCTAACTGCCACAATTATACTAGCATACCTTAAAGGGAGATAAACTCTGTACAAAGTGTTATTCCCAATATCCAACATGTAAAAATATTAAATATGTGAAGAAGCAATGAGCTATAGTCCACAATAGCAGTCAATAGAAACAAACCTTAAAATAGTCAAGATGTTGGAGTTTGCAACAAAGATTTTATAAAAGCTATGAGAGGGGCGCCTGGGTGGCGCAGTCGGTTAAGTGTCCGACTTCAGCCAGGTCACGATCTCGCGGTCCGTGAGTTCGAGCCCCGCGTCGGGCTCTGGGCTGATGGCTCGGAGCCTGGAGCCTGTTTCCGATTCTGTGTCTCCCTCTCTCTCTGCCCCTCCCCCGTTCATGCTCTGTCTCTCTCTGTCCCAAAAATAAATAAAAAAAAGTTGAAAAAAAATTAAAAAAAAAATAAAAGCTATGAGAAATGTGTACAAGGGTTTAAAGGACAAGGTGGTCAAATGAATGGACAGATAAGGAATCTCAGTATGAAGTGGAAAATATGAAAAAGAACCAAATATAAATTTTAGCACTGAAAAATAAAATATAAGAAATACAAATTTCACTCAGTGGGTGTAACAGTATATTGGACAATGTAGAAGAGTAAGTAACCTTCACGAAAAATCAATAGAAATTGCTTAAGCTGAAGAATACAGAGAAGAAAAGATGGCAGGGGGAGAACAGGGCCTCAGTGATCTGTGGAGAAATAGCCAATGGTATAAGACATATTCAACTAAGAGAATTGAGAGAATGAATTAATAGAATAGGGCAGAAAACCCTTTTGAAGAAATAATGATCCCAAATTTCTCAACTAGGTGAAAAGCATCCAATTAAAGATCCAATTCAAGCACGATAAATTTTAAAAAATCTATACTTACACATATAATAATAAACTTGCTGGAGGCCAGTGATAAGGAGAAAATCTTTAAGAAAGAAGGAGACAGAGGGGGAGAGAGGGAGGGAGAAAAGGCATTACATGATGGGAAACAATGATAAGAATGATGATTAATTTCTTTCTTTTTTAATTTACATTCAAGTTAGTTAGCATATAGTGCAATGATGATTTCAGGAGTAAAATCCAGTGATTCATCCCTATATGTAACACCCAGTGCTCATCCCAGCAAGTGTCCTCCTTAGTGCCCCTTGCCCATTTAGCCCCTCTCTACACCCACAGCTCCTCCAGCAACCCTCTGTCTGTTCTCTTATTTAAGAGTCTCTTATGTTTTGTCCCCCTTCCCTGCTTTTGTATTATTTTTGCTTCTCTTCCCTTCTGTTCATCTGTTTTATATCTAAAATTCCACGTATGAGTGAAGTCATATGATATTTGTCTTTCTGTGACTAATTTCGCTTAGCATAATACACTCAGTTCCATCCATGTTGTTGCAAATGGCAAGATTTCATTCTTTTTGATTGCCGAGTAATACTCCATTGTGTATATACACCACATGGAATGATGATTGATTTCTTATGAGAAAGTATGGAGATCAGAAGACAATGAAATATCCTTTTTTTAAATGTTTATTTTATTTTTGAGAGAGAGAGAGAGAGAGAGAATGTGAACAGGGGAGGAGCAGAGAGATAGTGAGACACAGAATCAGAAGCAGGCTCCAGGCTCCGAGCTGTCCGCACAGAGCCTGATGCAGGGCTCAAATTCACAAACCGTGAGATCACGACCCGAGCCGAAGTCGGATGCCCAACCCACTGAGCCACCCAGGTGCCCCGACAGTGAAATATCTTTAAAGGTCATAAAAAAGTAACCTGTCAGCCTTGAATTCAATGTGTGATGAAAATATCCTTTAAAAATCATACTGACATAATAAGATATTTTTAGATGAATGGAATTTGAGAGACTTCATTTTCAACAGATCCATACTGGAAGAAATGCAAAAAGAATAGAAGAAAACTTACTTAACGTGATAAACAGCATCTTAAAAAAAAAAACAAAGAAACAAAGAAAAAGAAAAACAAATAAAACCCTACAGCTAACATTACATTTAATGGTGAAAAACTGAATAGGTTTTCCCTAAGATAAGGATTAAGGCAACAATGTACTCTTATGGATGTCCAGTTTTCCAAGTTCCATCTACCATTATATTGGAGGTCTTAGCTGCCACCATATGAAGTATTTTCTCTTAAAAAAAGAGAGGAGCACCTGGGTGGCTCAGTCAGTTAAGTGTCTGACTTCGCCTCAGGTCATGATCCTGCATTTGAGCCCTACATGGAGCTCTGTGCTTACAGCTCAGAGCCTGGATCCTGCTTCAGATTCTGTCTCCCTCTCTCTATCTGACCTCCCCCATTCACTCTCTGTCTCTCTCAAAAATAAATAAACATTAAAAAACATTAAAAAACCCCAAAAACCTAGAAAAGGAGAAAAGAAACAAAATGAAAAGGAATTAAATAAAAAGGAATTTAAGACATAAATATTGAAAAGAAAAAAGTCGAACTGCTTTTATTTGCAGATGCTATAATAGTGTGTATAGAAAATCTTCAGAAAGCAACAGGAAAACTACTAGAACTAGTAAGTGGGTTTGTGGGGCGCCTGGGTATCTCAGTTGGTTAAGTGTCCAGCTTTTGCTCAGGTCATGATCTCACGGTTCGTGAGTTCGAGACTTGCATTGAGTTCTCTGCTGTCAGCATAGAACCTGCTTCGGATCTACTCTCCCCCACTTTCTCTCTGCCCCTTCCCCACTCATGTGCTTTTCCTCTCTCTCTCAAAAAATTTTAATAAGTGGGTTTGTAAAGTCATAGGATACAAGGTGAATAGATAAAGTTATTTGTATTTTTATATTATAGGAACAAAAAATTTGAACACAAAATTTAAGGATACAACAGCATCAAAATTCCTAAAATAAATAGACATAAATTTAGCAAAACATGTTCAAGACTTCTACACTGAAGACGCCAAAACAATGCTGACAGTAATTAAAGGAAACCTAAATAAAGGAGAATTATACCTTGTCCATGGAAAGAAGACTCAGTGTTGTTGAAATATCACTTCTGCCTAATTGATCCAAAGATAGAGACAACACAATTCCAATCAAAGTTACAATAGCTCCCATCGCCACTTTTGGAGAAAGTAGCTGATTCTGTAATTTGTATGGAAGTGAAAAGAGTCTAGAAGAACCAAAATAATTTTGAAAAAGAACAAACTTAGAGGAATTAAGCTACCTGATTTCAACACTTACTATAAAACTATGGTAGTCAAGACAATATATTATTGGTATAAAGATAGAAAAATATATCAGCAGAATAAGGTCTAGAAATAGATATGCATACATATAGCGAATTGACTTTTGATCAAGATGCCACTGCAGTTCAGTGAGGAAATGGGAAATATTTGCAACAAATGGAGTTGGAACAAATGGATAAATGCATGGAGAAAAAAATGAATCTTGACCCCTTTGTCATACTATATGCAAATTAATTTGAGATGGTGTATAAACTTAAACATAGAAGTATAAAATTTCTAGAAGAAAACCGAGAATATCACTGTGAACTTGAGACAGCAAAGACTTTTTAGAATGCAACAAGTATGAACCACGAAAAATTTTTTAATTGCTTAAGTTAGACTTCATCAAGGTTAAAAATGTTTTATAATCAAAAACATGACTGAAAATAGAAAAGACATGCAACAGACTGAAACAAATCATTTAAAAAATATACTGCCAAATGACATAATCAAAAGATGTAAAAGAGTTTTACATATCAATAAAGAAAGCAAACAATTCATTAATATGAGCAAAAAGACTAACTAGATCAGGCATTTCAAAAAGATAGGCAAATGGCCAATAAGCCCCTGAAAATGGGCTCAGAATCATTTGTCATCAGAGAAATGCAAATTAAATCCACAATGAGATAGCCTTTCAGGAAGACTGGAATGGCTTTTCCTAAAAAAAAAAAAAAACTCAACACACCAAATATTGGTGAAGATATGTACCATTTACATCTCTCCTGAACTACTGTGTGGGAGGAGAAAACAACGTGAGTTGTGGAAGCTGTCTGGTACTTTCTTATAAAGTGAAATGTAGATAAATAACCTCTATAGCTGCACAATTACCCTCTAGTGTTTTTAGCCAAGAGAAATGAAAACATTTGTTCACAAAAGAATTCTACAAGAATGTCCATAGCAGCTTTTTTTCATAGTAGCCTCAAACTGGAAACGACCCAATGTCCATCAACAAGAGAATGAGTAAGCAAACTGGCACAGTCATCCAATGGAATATGACTTTGCAATAAACATGATGAACTAAGGCTGATACACAATATGAATGAATCTCAATATGTTGAGCAAAAGAAGCAAGACTCAAATGAGTGTGTACTGTATGATTCCATTTGTGTGAAATTCAAGACATGGTAAAACTAATCTAGGGTGAGATTTTGAAATGAGAACAGTGGTTGTCTTGGACTTTGAAGGCATTTACTAGTAAGATGTGTGAGAAACTTTATGGGGAGATGGAACTTTTCTGTATCTTTTTACTTAAAGGTTGTTGGTTACTTGAATGTTTATATTTACTTGTTAACCTACATACCTAAGCTCTGTGGATTTCATTGTATGTAAATTTTACCTAAATAAAAATGATTAAAAATTTCATTGAATCAAAGATTTCACATTTCTTATAAAGAATGATTGTTAAGATAATAGATTTTAAGATTATTCATTTCTTGGTTACTTATATTTGCCTTTATCTTATTATGAAATTTCCCTCTCAAATTTAGTCTTTGTGGGTTCTTTTAAATTTTTTAATGTTTATTTATTTTTGAGAGAGAGAGAGGCAGAGTTCTAGCAGGGGAGGGGCAGAGAGAGAGGGAGACACAGAATCTGAGCTGTCAGCACAAAGCCTGACACAGGGCTTGAGCTCGAGAATGGCAAGATCATGACATGAGCCGAAGTCCAATGCTTAACCGACTGAGCCACCCAGGTGCCCTTTTGTGTTTTGTTTGAATGGTGAATGGGGTTCTTCCTTGAAGAAGATTTTCACCCAAAATGGGACTCTGGTATCAAATTATAAATTGAAAATTGAGGTAAAACAAAATAATCTAAGTTTAGGAGCCAAAAAAATTGGTATTTATTTGAAACATTTGTAAAATATATGAAAAAAAAAAAAGCATTTTAACTAAATGCGCCTTACTACCCATGAACACTGGGTAGGAGATAAGATAAAATCACAAAAATTGTCATCAAAAAATGGTTACAAGCTCAGAGCAGCTCTTCTAAAGTAAGCATTCCTTTCCTACCCTGCCCCTAATCTTCTGGTCTATTAAACGCATCAATCTTATTTAAGGGTCCAGAGACTTTTTCTAAGTCAATAATGATTCTGTCCATGGTTCTGTTTTATTGTATGCAGAAACGGATGCAAAGAAAATGGGATAGGTCCTTTAGTACCAAAAAGTGAACTCACTCTCTGGGTCTAAAGAACAGAATGGGTGGGGTGGCCAGTTGTCAAACCTGTTCCATCGCTTGGCTCAGGCTAGGGAAGAAGGCTGATTGAGGAGCGGTGTAAAGAAAACCAATCATTGAATGGTGTTTTCCCTACTGAATGGAAGTCAGTGTTTAGAAGACTCTGGATGATCTGGCCTCATCTTCCCTCATTGCTTACTCTGCTTCGTCCACATTGGCCCACTGTGATTCCTCAGCAGGCCAGGCATGTTCTTATTTCAGCAACTTTGCACTTGCTCTGCCCTTTGCTTCCATATCTCTCCCTCCAGATAACCACAGAGCTCTCTCTCTTTCACCTGTTTCAAGTTTTGCTTAAATGTCATCTTCTCAGAGAGGCCTTCCCAGACTCCCGTAGTTAAAGTTTAACATCTCTTCTTTATCTCACACCCCTTTTTTCCCCTTCTCTCCTTATTATTATCCCATAGCACTATTATCTCGTATTTTGTATTGTTTACTTATTTGTTTAGTTTATTGTATTTCTTCTCATACTAGTATGCAAGCTTCACAAGGGTAAGCACTACTCTAGTGCTTAGAACACTAGAGTGCCTGGCACAAAGTCAGTAATCAGTATTTACTGAGTGATGGAGTGAATAAATAGAAAGGTGAGAGAGCCTGTAAGACTATAAGCTCTCTATTCAGACTGTCTATGTTTGAAAGCTGGCTCGGCTAGTTCCTGTCTGTGTGACCTTGAGTAAAGCACATAACCTCTCTGTTCCTAAGTAAAATGATTACCTACTTCATATGATTGTTTTGCAATTAAATGAGTTAATACTGTAAGACATTTAGTACAGTACCAGCATGTTTAAGTGCTCAAGAAATATTAGGTGGTGTTGATATTCAGTTATCCATGGATAACTTTTCTTGTTCAGTACTCTTCAAAGTCCTGTGCACTGTTATAAGAGAATTTAAAACTGGAACTCTAACCCTCAAAGAATTTATAATTGAATTTTTATATGGTTCCTTTTCCCAAGAAAGCTCTTTCACACCTCAGCCCTTTTCATGTATTGAATTTCAATTTATTCACTAAGACCCAGCTCAAACGTGACCTCCTTGGTGAGACCACGCCGTCTTCTCTAGGTGAAGTAAGCTCTCTTTGCTGTGAATGCAAAGCATTCATTTATTCATTTGTTTGTTCTGCAAACATTTATTGCACAAGTATGTAATCATGGGCCAGATTAGGTACTAGGGCTATCAAGAAGACTTAGACGTGGGCCTTGGCGATGAGAGGCATGTAGTTTGTTAACAAATGTAGACAGACACAGAAATAAGGGCAAAACAGTGTCATGAGTTCACTAGTAGGTAGCGTGCTTATGTGTTTATATCTCTGTCCCATCTTTTGGATCTTGGTTGCCTGCGTACAGAATCTCCACATTCCAGTTATTCTTTGTATCACAAATCCCTCTACAGTGCTTGCTTGGCACGTGGTATGTACTTAAACATTTGGATTGAAATGACTGCCATAATAGGGGGAAACAAGGAATACACAACAGAGACAATTAGAAGAAATGATGATGATGAGGCTGATGATGCTAATAGCTGATACTTAACAGTACTTATTGTGGGTCCGTTACCATTCCAAGTACTTCACAGATTTCATTTTAACTTAATTTGTATTACAACAGTAACAAGAAAGTATTATAATCTGTATTTTCTGGATGAGGAAACAGGCTCAGAGAAACTGACTAACTCGTCCAGATACAGAGCCATGATGACAACAGCTCAGGACTGTTTGCCTCCAAGACCATTTCTGCCCACTGCTCTATGCATGAGCAAGATACTGGCTGGTAACACGGTAGAAACCATTTGTGGTCAGCTACCTGCATCTGAATATTTGGTATTTCTTCTGCTATTTTTCTTTCTTCAAACTCTTCAGACACGGTTATGGACTGGTGGCTCCAGGGAGGCATGTTGCAATGAGCAAACTTGAAGCCAGTGTGGTCAGGTCCCTGGATTCTGATATACTTGCTCTCTCCTTTTTCCTTTTCGGTGTAGTTTAAAATGTGATGATAGAGAATTGGACTGCTGATGGTAGCACCAACCTACCCGTCAAAAAGAAGGAGGCAGCAGGGAACAGTTAGGCAGAACATAAAGATATTCCTTTCCATTTTTAAAAAGCCTTTACTGGCAGAGAGAGAGCTAGAAAGACAGGAGATGGTCCAAAGGGGCTTTGCATTTCATGACTTTAAAGGTGCTTAGTGTGGGGCAAGAAGTTATTTTTCTTTTTTGGCTTCTCTAAGGATAGACAGATAATCTAAAAAACAAAAGCAGATTCCACTTCAGCATCCAATTTCTAATTTCTAAGCCTTACATCAATGTATGGCTTAGAAATTGTTATATCCTCTGACATGTTTCCCTGAGTACCTATTTAGTCAAAACTTTTCAGGGGACCCAAATCATGTAATTTTAATGTTCACAATTAGGTAAAAGTTTTTGCTGCCGGGTGAGGTAGTCCGAATAAGAAGAAGACTTACTTAAGAACACTTTCATTGATTCAAATGTACTTTATTAGGATGCTTGAGGAGTCATTATACACAGAACAAAAACATCTTCAGGGATTTCTTTTTTTGGAAAAAACAACAACAACTGGATTTATTAAATTAGTGAGGAGCAGAAATGGTAACACATATTACATTTTAGACAACCTGAAGAATGGGTTTACTTTAAGGCAAATATATGATAACTTACTCCTTCAGCCCTGACCCAGACAAAAAAGATCAATGAATTTAAACCATATTTCAAAAGTCAGTTTAAAATTGTGTTTTTATTGTGATTTTCTCTAAGAAAATCCATATAGGTCAATATTAGCAGAATTAGTGTAAAAGGACTAATTTGATAACATTAAATTAAATGGCAAAGACCTCTGAGTATTGTATGGGAGAAAGTTCTGGTTCTGAAATAGTGACTTACAGAACATCAGGATTGCTAGCAAGTTAGAACCAATATTATTGTATTGGTCTACTTTTTTTAATAGAAAAACTTAATAAATTAATTTCCTTCTGTGTTCCATATTCCACATTAGACAAACAATTGATGTGGAGTCTGTGGTCAGATACTGTTGCACTTATATTTGTGGGTACAATAGTAATTTTGTTCTTAAATATTAGATATAAAAGTTGAATTACATAAGCTTATATTAAATCCAGTTTATAATACAGTTTGTGTAGTTGAACTCAGATTTTGACTCTGATTTTGAGATTCCTATGACCCTCTCTCCCAGAACTCAATTGATAATATTACCATACTGCTTTCCATTTAGCTTATCATTCCTAAAGCATAACTATTTTAATTATTAATTATTATGCTAGAATAGAAGCAGCATGATAATAAGAAAGGGAATACAGTATGGCTTTAATGTCAGAATAGAACAGGCATTCAATAATATTTGCTGAATGAATGAATGACAACTTGATAATGCATCTTAATATCTGGTAATCATAATCATTACACTAATCAGCATTTAATGAGTATTTCTATCTTAGAGACAACATTTTTTGCTTTTTATACATTATTTAATTCTCACAAAAACTGAAGATGAGAGAGTTTTAAGTACCTTGTCCAAGTTCAGGTGCCCAGCAAGTGATAAACTCAAACCCAGCTTGCTCTTGCTTGGGGTCTTGCAGAACTTGCTCTCTTTCTCTCGTTCTGTAGTACTTTTCCCACCCGTTTTTGTTCATCCTCACACAAGAGTGAGCTCTGCAGACTGGACATTGTTAGTGGAGAGGGTGAGTGGATTGTTTTGGGCCCTGCTCTCAGTCTCTTGTGTGTGGTCTGGTGTCCTCTTTAGCCCTAGGGCTGTGAGGTGGATTTGAATGGTTGCTGGGTCATCAGTTGAACAAGCGCTCACTAGTGCCCCCTGATCTACAAAGGTTCCGTCTTCTTCCTTCCTCTTCCGCTGATTTATTTGTGTCCTGAACGCTGGCCTTATAAGCAATGTGGTATTTTCTGAGCCCTCATCAGTATGTTCATAAGATTGAAGGGAGATGCTGTATTGGAGCTGCTGGCAGATACAATTTTGAATTCGAAGTCTCTTTGACTTTGCATTTTTAACTGTACTGACAACAATATACTGGAGTAACTTAGAACACGTTTTAACTTGGCCCAGTACCTGGACTTATTTACTAAGCAATATTTAAAATTAGATGAAAAGTCATGGCCTCTTCTATTCTGTTACCAACCTTTGCACCCAACAAACCAAACTTCATAAAATAGACCAGGTTTAGATTTTGGATCCAGAATGCTTTGACTCAAGGGAAATTACTAATTTGTTCACTTTCAGTGTGTCTGTTCATGGGTACCAGATTTGAATGCCCTTAGTCTGAGTGTGTACTCTCGCGCATTACTTACGTGGTTGCCAGAGTACTAGCTATAGAACGTCAAGGACACTGCTTAGGGTTACATGACTCAGGACACTGTCATGGCTTCTTAATCTCTGTGTCTTTCACTACCTAAGAAAGACCTTCTTCTCAAGACAGTGTCATCTAGCTCTTAAATATATCATATTAGTGATACTAAATATTAAGAACAAACATCAAAATGTGCAATGAAACTGTTCACTTCAATACACTATCGAGTAATAAATAGTAAATTTTTTAGTCTGTTTAATAGACTCGTTATAGGGAATAAGGCTCCGTTCCCCAGTAAAGGACAAATTAATTTAACTCCCCTCTGCTCAACTTTTTCCACCTTAAAACAGAAAACATTTAATTTTAGGTAGAGTTTTGGTTTCACAGATTTTTGTCCTCCAGCTTGGATGCAGCTGTCAAACTCACTTCTGCATTGACCTATAAAGAATGAAAAGCAATCGGATAATAAACTTATTACATAGATTCAGAAACATGTCTCAGCCACGTAAGTATTGCTGACTTAGCACTCCCTCCCTTCACCTAATCGCCTTTTCACTTGCTGTAAAAGAAGAAGTCCAGATTTTCCTACCTCAAACAGACTTTTTGAAAATCATATAAAAACAAGAGCCTATTGCCAGAGGGAACAAGACCCTGCTAGTCCTGTTCCCACCATAGTGGCTTGCTGGGAATGCTGGACAGTGATGGACATGATTGACAAAGCCAGGTCTAAGTTGGTGTGAAGGCCAAGGGCTCCCGGCCGATGAAACACCTCTGGAAATGTGCCCAGTGGAAACACAGAGCGGCATGGGTCTCATGCCAAAGATTTTCGGGAATGGGTCCAAAAACATCTTCTGCAAGAGGAAATGAAAGAGGAAATAACTTGTTATTCCAAAGGGGTGAGAGGGCTGGGGTGAGAGTTGAAAGAAGGGTTGAAAAGAAAGAAAGAGAAGTGAGCTGTGAAGGTGAGGATATGCTGAAGAGGGGAAGTGAGCCGTTGGAGCTGGAAATTTTAATAAGCTCACAAAGATAAGGAGGAAGTAGGGACTGTTTGGAAGGTAAACACACCATAATGCAAAGGGCAGCCTTGCCAAGAATAACAACAGTGAGATAATTAAAGGAAAAGGCTAACATAAATGTGAGGAAAAAGAGAAAACGCTGAACAGGTCTTAAATATAAGAACATTCCAACTCAGCATTTCGTAATTGACAACATAAACAGGAAAAGGAAAGAAATGCATTCTGCTGTTACGCATTCAGATATCCCACCCTGTGATATCTGTGTTATCTCTCAGTTTTTTGTTGACTCAGGTATAGTGGGATACACTGGGTGGGGTGAGAATTAGAACCTCACTTGTTTATCTCTCTGGATCCAATCTGTTTTGAGTATTTGTCAGGAGGCCCTGATACCAGGATACCTTGTTAATTTCTTAAATTCTGTTATTTTGTCGTGTTAATATCTATGATTAGTAGGCTCTAAAACCAAGTCATATACCTCCTGTGTATGTAAGATTTTCCAGAGCTCTTTTCAGGCTAGTTAATGGGCTATCTGAAAAACAAGTTTAAAAGATGATCAAGCTTGTTAAGCATATACTAATCCACACACATCACATGGCTTGTTACTCTACCCCATTCTGTTCTGGACATGGTTAATGTTTCACTCTAATTTATGATCTCTTTTAGCTCTTGGGAATTCCACAACCTTCTTCCTAGAAATGAATAAAATTGTTCAGAAGATGGAGTTACAGAGCAGGGCAAATGAAAAGAATATCTACTTCTTAGAATACAGATCCCAATTAGATTTCTCATTTGCTCAAATGAAAGCAATGTTGGGGGGCTCATCCCTAAATTATTACCAAAAATCGTATTTACATCTAACTACCTTTATAGCAAAACAATATAAAAAAAGACCAGTAAATATATATTTTTCTATGGCACAAAATTCACCAAATCTAAGTTTACTTTAATGCTTCTCTTTAACAAAATTTTCCCAAAGCTTGTTTTATGTATGTATGTATGTGTGTTTGAATGTATGTATAGTCGACACACAATGTACATTAGTTTCAGGTGTGCAACCTAGTGATTCAACAGTTTTGTACATTATGCTATGCTCACCCCATAAACTGTCACTTTTTGCATATGACATAACATACATCGAAAATCCTAGAGACTCCCTCAAAAAATCTATTAGAAGCAATAAGTGAATTCAGTAGTTGCAGGATACAAAATTAATAACCAGAATTTGTAGTGTTTCTATGCACTAATAAGGAAGTAGTGGAAAGAGAAACTAAGAAACAATTCCATTTACAGTTGTACCCCAAAATAAAATACCTAGCAATAAACTTAACCAAAGATTGTTTTATATGTATCTAGATTTATAATACCTGGTCATGTCATTCCAAAAATGTGTATCACTATATAAAACCTTAGGAATAATATGTGACTAAACATACGAACTGTTGCCTTGTTTCCTCTCTTTGGGGTAACTTTTTGTTAAGTTTAATTTCATTTGATGTTTTAAAAATGTTTTCACAGGTTTTCTTTTTTTTAATAGTATATAATATTGTTTACACAGCAGTTCATAAAGTCTTAAAATCTTGACATAATTCTCCTCTTTTGCCAGAAGCAATTGGTGAAAAATAACATGAGATAAAAACCTTAGCCTTGGCCATTTTAGCACCACAGAAGCCTGATAATTTATCGATATCATCTGTCTGTTCTCAAAATTTAAAGAACCAGAAAGATGCCATATGAACTGATTATTTATTTATTTATTTATTTATTTATTTAAATTAAAATCCAAGTTAGTTAACATATAGTGTTATAATAATTTTAGGAATAAAATTTAGTGACTCATCACTTACATATAACACCCAGTAATCAGTCCCAACAAGTGTCCTCCTTAATGTCCTTTACCCCTTTAGCCCTTCCCCCCACCCAACACCCTGCCAGCAACTCTCAGTTTTATTCTCTGTGTTTATGAGTTTCTTATCATTTGTCTCCTTCTCTGTTTTTGTATTATTTTTGCTTCCCTTCCCTTATATTCATCTGTTTTGTATCTTAAATTCCACATATGAGTGAAATCATATGATATTTGTGTTTCTCTGATTCACTTAATTTGCTTAGCATAATACACTCTAGTTCTATCCATGTTGTTGCAAATGACATGATTTCATTCTTTTTGATTGCCGAGTAATATTCCATTGTGTGTGTGTGCGTGTGAGTGTGTGTGTGTGTGTGTGTGTGTGTGTACCACATTTTCTTTATCCATTCATCAGTGGATGGACATTTGGGCTTTTCCCATACTTTGGCTAGGCTATTGTCAATAGCACTGCTATAAACATTGGGGTGCATGTGCCCCTTCGAATCAGCATTCCTGTATGCTTTGGATAAATACCTAGTTGTGCAATTGCAGGGGCATAGGGTAGTTCTCTTTTGAATTTTTTGAGGAACCTCCAGTACTGTTTTCCAGAGTGACTGTACCAGTTTGCATTCCTACCAGCCGTGCACAAAGTTCCTCTTTCTCCACATCCTCACCAACATCTGTTGTTGCCTGAGTTGTTAATATGAGCCATTCTGACAGGTGTGAGGTGATATCTCATTGTGGTTTTGATTTGTATTTCCCTGATGATGAGTGATGTTTGAGCATTTTTTCATGTGTCTGTTAGTCATCTGGATGTCTTATTTGGAAAATTGTCTATTCATGTCTTTTGCCCATTTCTTCACTGGATTATTTGTTTTTTGGGTGTTGAGTTTGATAAGTTCTTTGTAGATTTTTGGATAATAACCCTTTATCTCTTATGTCATTTGCAAATATCTTCTCCCATTCTGTTGGTTGCCTTTTAGTTTTGTTGATTGTTTGCTTTGCTGTGCAGAAGCTTATCTTGATGAGATCCCAATAGTTCATTTTTGCTTTTGTTTCCCTTACCTCCGGAGACATGCCAAGTAAGAAGCTGCTGTGGCCGAGGTCAAAAGGGTTGTTGCCTGTTTTCTCCTCTAGGATTTTGGTGGTTTTTTGTCTTACATTTAGGTTTTTCATCCATTTTGAGTTTATTTTTTCATATGGTGTAAGAAAGTGGTCTGAACTGACAATTGTTTTTTAAATAAAAATATTTATTTATTTTGAGAAAGAGAGGGAGAGAGGGAACAAGCAGGGAAGGGGGAAAGGGAGAGGGTGACACAGAATCTGAAGCAGGCTTCAGGCTCTGAGCAGTCAGCACAGAGCCCAATGCCGGGCTTGAACCTACGAATGGTGAGATTGTGACCTGAGTTGAAGTCGGGCTCTCGGGTGCCCCTGACAATGTTTATTAAAGGCAGGAGATCTATTTGATTATCAAACAGGTGCACTGGAGCCCTAGAGATACTACCTAGAAATGGCTTTGTCACAGACTACCTGTGGGACAAAAGGAAAAGCCAAAGAAGAAAGGAGAAAGAGAAGGGCTGCCTTCTAGTGAGGCTGGGGAAATGCACACAAGGGAAAAAAAGGAGATTAAATTATACAAGAACACTAAAAACTGAGGAACGGTTTATGCAGACCCACCAGGAGAAAAGGATACTGGAGAAAACCTGGAATCCAGTTAGAGCAAACAGAAGAAAAGCCAGTTGCACAGCTTTTCAAAAAGACTCTTAATAGGGTTGTTGCTGGAATTTGGAATTGAGAATATGATTCTCAACCACTGGACACACTAATACTAATAGAATTTGATTCATCTGTTTATTGGTGCCCTCTGGAAAGAGGTGTTTACTCTATAATTTTTATTTGTATTTTTTTTTTAGAAGAAGAACATCTGCTTTAGGGTTATTCTTACCACATTTGAGGATAGCATGCTTATATTTGATTTCCATTTTTGGTATACATAACTTAAACTGTGATCTCAAAGAATTAAAAACCCCATTTCAACAGAGTTCAGAAATATAAGCTAGCCGTCAATTCTTTATGGTGCTGGAATAGAGTGGGTCTGGAACAATTGAAATATGGAATACTTGGGAATTTCAGGTATATGAAGAGCCTGAAAAATGTACTGAGGTGGTATCATGACTCTTACTAGGAGAATGGGGAGTAGAGGCTAATACAAAGTAACACAACAAACATACAGTACTACCCATAATGCTCCAATGAAAACCGAGGTTTGAATTGAATAACTTTGCTCACTTCCTTCTATCTTTATTTTAGAAAAGGTTGATTTTTAAGCTCACTCAGGGCAGGTGGCTCATTCATCATTGAACTTCATCCCCAATTTCAGCATCTAGCTTATTTTTTATTTATTTATTTTTTGTACACAGTGGGAGCTCAGTTGGTTTGATATATCAAATTGAGAATAAGATCTAGATGTTTCTTATGAGTCAAATCTCCTTGGTAAATTTCCATGGTAAATTTTCTTCATGGTATATTTTCAGCTATAGGCAATTACATGAGTAGTGTTTAAAATGAAGTTTCATTAAAAGTCACTCAGATGCTGGGGTGCCTGGGTGGCGCAGTTGGTTAAGCGTCCGACTTCAGCCAGGTCACGATCTCACGGGGTCCATGAGTTCGAGCCCCGCGTCGGGCTCTGGGCTGATGGCTCAGAGCCCAGAGCCTGTTTCCGATTCTGTGTCTCCCTCTCTCTCTGCCCCTCCCCCGTTCATGCTCTGTCTCTCTCTGTCCCAAAAATAAATAAACGTTGAAAAAAAAAATTAAAAAAAAAAAAGTCACTCGGATGCTGAATGAGGATACATTAAATCAAGTTTTATCTTTCTTCCAAGTGGGATCAGGGACAAACAGAGATAGGAATTTATCCAGGCACATGAACCACACCTTATGACAATTCAGAAAATGTCATGTACTTACTGCTAAAGAGGAAGGTGAACTGTAAAAAACAGAGACCTCCAGGCTTTTGTGTTCTGACTCTATCCTGAATGCACCCAGATATCCTCCCGGAAGAAGTACATTTTTCATGCGTTCTCTTAGGACCACTCGACAAAAATTTAATAATTTTTTTCTTTCAGGGAGCAGGTTTTTATTGGTGTCCTGATCTTATTGTTCACCAGAATGTCACAAGAAAAAAAAAAAAACTGTTCATAAAACCATTTCTTCCTTTTGCTTCAGAGTGTGACTGGCTGCCAGGATGCGTGAGGGGAAGTTTGTGGGAATGGCAATTATCTAATAACAGCATTTTAAATACATCCTTATTTTATGGGTTGTGTTGGGAAACCACTTCCTTACACTGCAGGTTTTATTAGTACTTAAAAATAAACTTGAATTTCCCTGCTTCTTGGGCAAATAAAAAGTGGAATCTTAATTTAGTCTGATTACCTTTATATTATATGTAAAATTTGAAATGATTATTTTAATTTCATCTGATTAAAAACATAAAACCATTCTCCCTAGCACATGTGAATCTTCTCTTTGGTTCTTGGTTAGAGGAGGATGGACAGTCCCCCATCACAGAGTCTGAGAGGCTGCTTTGATTGGGATGGTATTGGTAGGTTCTCTCAGAGGATCCATTTTGTGGTCCAGAAATCAAAGAGGATCAGTAGCTATTGATGCCTTCTTCTCTTGAAAGTAGAAGGCTTGATAACTTGCCTTCTAGGTATCAGCAAGAAGAAAACAGTTGCATTAATTTCCTATTGTTGCTGTAGCAAATGACCACAAACTGAGTGACTTAAAAACAATAAAAATTAATTTTCTTACAGTTCTGGAGGTCAGAGTCCAAAATTAGTTTTACTGGGTAAAAGTTGTCTGCAGGGCTGTGCTCTGTGACAGAATCCACTTTCTTGCCATTGCCAGCTCTTGGAGCTGCTTTCCTTGGCTCATGGCCGCTTCCTTCATCTTCGAAGGCACTGACTACCATCTTTTTTCTCCACTTGGCTTCCCTCCATTTCTTTACATGGCCTGCGTCTCTTCTGTGACAAGATCTCTCCTACCTTCTTCTTATAGAAACACTTGTGATTACATTTTGGGCCCACCTGGACAATACAGTATCCCTATCTTGAGATCCTTAATTTAATGGCATCTGCAAAGTCCCTTTTTCCATAAAAAGGTAATATTCCCTAGTTCCAGGGATTAGGATCTGAATATTTGGGGAACCCCTATTAAGCCTACCGTACTAGTGGTTGAGATTTCATAAAAATAGTACGGCCTGAGTTGTGTTGTATCTAGAGGGGGATCCTGACTATTTTTTTTTTTTTTTGCTTTTGCAAACATTTATAATAAAGAAACAATCATTTCAATAGGATAAATAGGGAATTTTTGAATCACAACAATGTGGTTGTTTCTCCTGTAGGAATTTAAGAAATAAAGATGTTTTTATAGTTATAAGTGAATTGTCATGAAAAATAAGAAGATCCAGCTTTGAGGCGTGTGAACATCTCTGCTTTACATATGAAGAATCTGAAGCACAGTGATACTATAAGCTTGCTTATGATCACACAAGGAGTAAGTGGTGAAATTTGGATTTAAACTCAGAAACTGTGTTTTACCGACTAGACCAGTCTAAAGAGTGGAGGGGAAGCAGAGGGCTATGGTGATAAACAACGCCAAGGAGAGATCAGTATAGACAGAAGTGGGAAACAGTGTTGGCTTCTCAAGTTAGAGTCATAATCTCCTGGAGTTCGAAGGCAACTAGACTTTCTAGATTTTGTAGGGCAGTACCGTTCAATCTGGCATGTTGGTCACCGAGGATCCAACCGAGGTGAGTTTATTATTGTTGTTGTTGTTATTATTATTATTATAAACGGCAATCAGCCTAAAGAATAACTGCCCACATGCCTCATGCCTGCCCACAGACTGAAGTCAGTGAGGGTCCCACACCCCATCCACTCTCTCCTGCTCCAGATCTCCTTCCCTCGGTTCCTTCCTTCTGGCATCACTGACCCCTCCTTCTGCTCCGGTCCCTTCTGATCAGCCTGCAAACGTATTTAAATCTCCCTCCATCTTTCGTTTTATTTTCTTTTGGTACAACCTTCCATCATGCTGTCACTCAATTTCCCTCCTTCAATTTACCACCACATTTCTTGAAGGTGTAACTCAGTCTCACCAAATTTATGCCGTGCCCACTCATTTCTCCCCTCTCCCTACAGTCAGGGCTGCACCTTCATAGCTCCCCTGGAGCGGTTCTCACGGGTCACCGGCATCTCCCAGTTGCCAAGTTTGCCGGCCTATTTTCAGTTCTTATTCTCAGTGACCTCTCTACAGTATTTGAGACCGTTGATTACTCTCTACTTTTTGAAATCCCCATTTTTGTGTTCTCTCCCTGAGTCTTTTCTTCATTCCTTTTCCATTGCTTAGGTGTCGGAGTACTGATGGTTCTGTCTCTGGTCCATACCCTTATTTCTGCATATCTCCTTGTGTCTCTCATCTACTCCAATTGTTTCAGCCACCGTGAGTGTTGGCAAGACCTCCCAGTCCAAACCTGCAGCCTAAACTCTTGCCTGAGTTTGAGGCCCTTACTTCTGACAGTTTCCCCAATATCTCTCTGGATATGACTTGCAGAACTGCAAACTTATCTCAAAACCGAACTTGGTGCCTTCTTTCCTAAATTTGTTTTATATCGTCGATTACTTGCCTTGTTTTATTTAGACACCATCTACCTAATACAGCCAGCCAAGAACCATGCAGTTACCTCCTCTCTCTGTGCTGTTGGCATCCTTATTACCACCTCTTGAACCTAGGCCTTTATTCTTCACTCCTCGATTATAATTGGTCTAACTTGTCTCTCTCTCCGGTTCTCTTCAGCGTCTGTACTGCTCCAAAGTGATCTGTAATCAGTCACTGTCAAGAATGTCTTTTGCCCTTCACAAAGTCCTTTCAGGTCTTCCAGACCCAGCTAGAATGTTGAATCCTTCCCTGTGGAGGCAGAATTGGTTACCCTTCATTCTGCTTGTTTTGCACTCCATTCCTCTTCCTGGTCTGAAGCCCCAGGGGATTGAAGGTCTTCAGGGACTTTGTCTTGGTATCCTCAGAGCCTGGCACAGGATGTGGGTCTCAGGAAGTGCTCATGCATGTGTGTTGGATGGATTGCGTTCGTCAAGATCCGAAGAGTGAGGGATGAACCAATGAGGCCACAGCAAGATGATTTTCACAATGAGTGTAAGATACTTTCCTATGTCGTATTTCCTTTCACTTTCACATTTTGCCCTTCAGGGTTCATTGACCCAGAACATTCCTTTCAATACAGTAAGGAAAGAAACTTGGAGAATAATGTAAAATCATTAAATTCGGAGTCCCTAATGAACAATTTCGTCCTCCTGGCATGGGGTTATCCTTTCATCCATTGGTTCCCAACCAAAATTTTCAGAAAGCCTCGTTCCTACTTTGTAAATTGGAGACAACATGTTTACTTGGCCTTCCAGTAATTCACAGGCGGTTTGGGCTGCATTTATATCTTTTATAAGACATGAAATTATAGGTAGGGAACCTCCAAAGTATTTTTGAGTAGTGAGTGAGGTCCTCTATTAGAAACCCCATTTATGTTATGAGAAAAAGGAGGCAGTTGTCAAGAAGAAAGGGAAGCAACATTTACTGAGCCCCAAATACTTGGCAAGCACTCTGCTAAGTGCTTTCACAAACATCTCACATCTCAAAAAAACTTTGCCTGGAAGGCAAGACAAGACTGAGATGTGCACCCAGGCCCTCTGCCTTCAAGTCAATATTTTGTAAATATTTAGTCACATTTATATGAAGACTAGGCTGGGCACTGCCTGTGGGAAGAGCTGAGGAGGATGTTACACGGGCTCTGTGTCCTCTTTATTGTTCATGGCAATTCAGCTCTGCTGCAAAAAGCAAAACAGAACCCTGCATTACTGGAACCTTTCCACCTTTGAAGGCAGTTTATGTTCAGTTATTTTCATTCAAGGACATCCCTTGTGATCTCACCCCAGCTTCCCACCCTGAATGAGACTGTTTTAGTTAGAACGTAGATGATGTTAGGGCCACAGAGACTGCAAATACCAAGTTTGCCCTATAAAGGTTCAGCCTGTAAGCAGTCTGGGGCTAGCATGCTGTCTCCACAGTATTTGGGATTCAGACTCCCTCTAGCTTGTTGCTGTGCTATCCCTACAGCAGGACGTTCATATTCAGAGTCTGAGATGGCTTCCTACTGCAACCACATCCACCCAAAGGGAAGGAGAAAAGGTACAGTGGAAGGAGAGGCCACTTCTCTTCTTTTTTATGGGCATGATTTGGAAGCTCCAGATACCATTTCTGCTTACCACCCATTGGCCAAAACCTAATCACATGACTACATGAGGAAACTGCAGCCTTCCCAGCTTGGCCACATGAAAAGAGGCGAGAATGGATATTAGACATCAATATTCCCTGCCAAAGGTTTATCAAGTAATGTACTTCAACTATATGTTGTATTCCTCCCGGAAGGAGTTCCATAGCTATGTTTCTCTTTAAAATTTTTTTTAATGTTTATTTATTTTTGAGAGAGAGAGAGAGAGAGACAGAGAGACAGAGAGACAGAGACAGAGTGCTAGTGGGGGAGGGCCAGAGAGAGAGGGAGACATAGAATCTGAAACAGGCTCCAGGCTCTGAGCTGTCAGCACGGAGCCCGACGTGGGGCTTGAACTCATGAACGGCGAGATCACGAATTTGGATGCTTAACTGACTGAGCCGCCCAGGTACCCCATATGTTTCTCTTTCTGGCTACATTTTCAGAGTGTTGCAATTGTCAAGGAGATTCAGTGTCCTTTTTAGACTGCAACCTTTGGCCACTGCCCTGAGAGCCCACTGCTTTGGCAGACTCGGCTGTAAGGGGTGTGTGCCCATCTCAAAGATGAGGTCAGAGAGCCTTAATGAG
Source organism: Herpailurus yagouaroundi (assembly GCF_014898765.1). NCBI lineage: Eukaryota > Metazoa > Chordata > Mammalia > Carnivora > Felidae > Herpailurus > Herpailurus yagouaroundi. The sequence goes on from NW_024412377.1 coordinate 84,268,490, forward strand.
ATGGGTTTGTTTTTTCCTGGGGTTTCCCTGGTCCCTTACCTTCAGAATGTAGGAAGACAGATCTTAGCCACTTAAGAGAAGCTCTCAGACTCTGAGCTTAGAAAGCTCCCATGGTCATACACTAATATGACATTTATACGCAATGACTGGTTACTGAATTGGTCTTACAGGAGAACTTTCTGGAAGCTAAGTGAAATTAGAACGTTCTTTCTGTTACCATTGGTTAATTTTAAACGCTTAAACGTTATTTTTTGTAGCTTTCAAGCTCAATTCTCTTTCCGCCTTTTCTCCATATCAATGTCTACAAAAAAGTTCTCTGTTTGGAGGCTTTCAAGTCATTGTATGGTAAAGCAATTGAAGAAACAACTGTGTGACCACAGCAGTGGTCAATTCCTGGGGACCCACTCATCCTGCCTGGCAGCTCAAATTCAGAAGCAGAGGCACTAAGAGCCGACTCCACAGAAGCCAGTGTGACCAAGTGTTTTCAAAGGCAAGGGCAACAATGTTTGCTCGTTTTTTCCTCCCATTGTCCCCATCTTTGCTTCTTTCTTCCCCCTCTTCATCTTTTCCTGGAGGGCTTTCTCAAGCTGGGATTTTCGGAACCATCTGAAACAGCTGTCTTATGTGCTAGCTGTATTCCAAGAGCTTTATCTCTCTTAACCATTCAGTCCTCACCTATAAGAACTGAACTGCTAATATTCTTGTTTTCTAGGACAGGATATTGAGGCACAGAGACGTTAAGAAACTTGTCTGAGATTGCACAATTGGCTACGGCTATTTGAGACTACATAACTTGCCTGTGGCTGTGCAGGTAGCAGACCTGGGATTCAAGCTCAGGTCTCTGATTCCAGAGCTCTGGCTCTTCTTACCCACCATGCTTAGTGTGAAATACGGTCCTTACAAGACTGTGGCCACCTAGTGGGAGTGTGGATCTCCTGTCTGTGGCCTGTATCTCTCACAGAAGCCTCTCCATGCCCCACATCCGGGTGGAAAACACCGATTTAATCTCAGCAGAGCCTAAAGGCAGCTGTTGCCCATATGCCGTGGCAGAAGGCACTACAGAAGTATTACCTGTATTTCATATCCTTGTTCAAGTCTCCACTCTCCCAGTCACCTGCCAGCATAAGGAAAGTGGTTTTCTTTTGCATGAGGATAATCTGAAATGTTACTTTTGCATCAGAAAACTAAGAGGTTCATATATCCTGCCTGGATGGGAACTTTTTTCAGCCTCAGAGCTTATAAAAATATTGTGGCATGAACGGTTCAGCTGAAACAACAGAATGCTGGGAAAATGAGTCTGCAAAATGTACGTGAAATATTAGGCAGCAACATGGTATAAAACACCATTTCTCCCACAGAGGGGGAGGCCTGTGCCCGGGAGCTAGGTGCACTTTGCCTGCAGGGCCAGGTGGGGATTGTAGGTTTATGTTTTGCAAACTGTTACTCAAACCCGTCTATTAATATGAAGATTAAAGATTAGAGAATACATCTCATTCCTCTGAGCTTCCTGTATTTCTTCAAAGGTGATAGAAAACAGAAGTGTCCTTGTACTATAGGCATTGAAATAGGTATATATATATATATATAATATATATATATATAAAAACTTGTATACACATAGTATATAAAATTGGTGCATACATATGTTATATAAATATATAATAAAGTTTGTATTTATATTATATAACATACATACATTATATATTATATTGCCTATATAGTTATATATAATATGCATTTTTATAAATTTTTATATATTTTACTTTTATATATTTTGCAAATATAAGTACATATAAAAATTCCTCTATATATACATGCAAGCCAGTAGTGCAAAGGTTTGTTTTGAAATTAACCTGGAAACAAAATGTTCTATAACTAATCTTTGTTTCAATAAAAACTTAAGACTAAAAATGTAAATAAAAGGATAAATACAAAAAGATATTAAAACTTGCTGGGGGCATTAGTTTGGGTATCTTGTGGAGAGGTGGAGTGGGAGGGGATGTGGCTTTCATTAAAAATGATGATTAAAAAATCTTCTTCTCTTAAAATCCCCTTGAGGGTTTCTGCAGAATTTCAGGCTAAGTTGCCAAAGATTTTCATTATTAAGGAGACTTCTCATCCTAATCTGTTTAGGCAATAGCTTTACATTCCACATCTGCATTTTGGGTGGGTGAGTTCAGGTTTTGTACATGATTCTGAAACTGGGTGAACTATCCTCCTGTGCATTTCCGGGGAGTGACCATGGGCTTGCCTGCCCAGACAAGGTGCAATGCCATAGAACACTAGGTGCATCCCCCCTCCCCCCCCACCAGGGGCTGGCCAGCTCTGCACCCCCAGCAGCAGTTCAGGCAGGGGGCGGAGTCTGCTGACATCTACAGCATGACTTGACACATTTTATAATCATGGATTCAGAGAGCTTGGGTGAGCTGACAAGTGCTGGATCTGTAAATGCATTCTAAACACAGGGGATTGATGCTCTGCTTTAATTAGCAGCCTCATTGATCCTTGAACTTCCCCACGTGTTCTGCTGTGGTGGATACACACCTCATTTAAGCGAAGGGCTCCTCTGAAAGAGTCACTTGTCAGCATGGCACATTTTCTGGATGCCAGCAGGTTGGCCATTCGTCAAGGCGCCAGCATTTGTTGACTGCTGGTAATAGATTTCTGTGTTTGTTTTATGAAGATTTTTCATCTCCATACTTTGAAGAACTTTGGCAGCCCTTAAGTGAAGGCAGCTCAGTGTGAGGCATGAACTTAGGAGCAGCAAACCAGCCCACGGTGCCTACAGATGGCTTACTCTCTCCCTAGGTTGGCGGTTGCTGAAATTCCGAGAGAACAGGTTTGCTTGGCTGAGCTGGAAGCCATCCTGTCCCACCATGGGCAGCACTGGTTCTCAGGGATATTCTGGCAATGTGTGCTTGGTATTAATTCAGGAGTCCTGGAGGGCCGAAGCTTGCTAGAGTTGTGGGGGCCCGCCGCCGCCCGCCGGAGGATATTTCCACAGAGGTCCCGGAGGTGCTGGGGCCAAAATTATACCCAGCACTCAGAGGCTTTTCAAGGTTCTGATTTAAGTAAGACCTTATAGCTAGAAGTTGGCACTGGGCATTCTCTCTGGTGCATCTCAGTGTAAGCCTGGTCTTGTGGCATGAGCACTGGACTGGGAGTCCTCAGGAAGCAGGAGTCTGGTGCTTGCTCTGCATCTATCTGGATGAGTGATGTGGGCAGCGTCTCTGTCTGGGTAGCTGTAAAATGCAGGAGGTGGATGAAAATTTCTTACAGTAGCCAGTTTGGGGAACAGTAGTAACAGCAGCCCATGGGCGAGGTGGATTTTCGCGTATCCAGCAGCACACCAGCAGAAGCGCTGGTGGCCATGCTGTCCCCACACTCCAGAGAGCACCAGGAGGGACTCGCATGGCATTGGCAGGCAGGAGAGACCTCATGGAGTGTGACAAATGAAAAATTTTAAAACGACATTTACTTTTACAAGTCAGACATTTAAGTGGGTCCTTTTTATGGAGCATTTTCAATTTTTATATCACCTAAGAGGCTTTTGCATTTCTTACAATTCTTCTTGCACATTAAAAATGAATTACAGTCCCATCCATTTTTAGAAAAGAATTTTGAGGAATTTGTAAAACAGACAAAGGCCACAGGTGCCCTGAGACAGTCTAATAATCTGAATGCGTTTCTCCCCGTGATTGATATACTAGTGCTAGGGACTGAGGAGAAGAAACTAAATGTCACAATTTTAGTATGAGCCTGGCGTTTGATATCATTTGTAAATATTTTCACTGTCTCTCCCACTGTTTCATGGGCGTCTTCATGTTTCTTTGGGGAAAGTCACGTGGCCGGAAATAAGCAAACGGTGGTGGGCCAGTGTTCTGAGCCTGGAGTGCCCAGGCCTTCGTGTGATGTGTCCCAGGATCACAGCCACCAGGGTTTTGAGCCAGGCTGAGAGCTAACCGGTTTGCGTGCACGAACTCACTTCATTCTTCCAACCGGACTGTGAGGAAGCCCTGTTTTGTCTTCCGCGTTTATAGAAGGATGCTCTGAATGGTTAAGGAATGTGCCCCTGTAGAGGGTTATGAATGCGGGCGTTCCGGCCCAGAGTCCTCGCTGGGTGCCCTAGGGCTGCGTTGCTGCCTTGTGGCACTCGGGCTGGCGCTGGCCTTCCCCTATGGTTTTTATGACAGAAGGTTTTGACTGATCCCTCAGCAAGCTCTGTAAACCACCCCGTTTAAGTGTGCGTTTCTTGAGAAGAAGACCCAGGTTTGGTTTTACATGTGACAGGGACTAATCTGACACTCGCTGGATGATTGACTTGAACTGAATGGTGTGACCTCTGCGCTCTGCTCTCCAGGGAAGAACTGGAGGCTGACTTTCTCTTACAGTACATAGCGCTCACGTGGGCTGTGCCGCGATCCCGTGGCCAGTTGGAGAGCATCGGATTCCAGAATCTGGTCAGCAAGCAGGTAATCTGGACAATAGCCATGGGCAGGTTAAAGAGAAAGGCCTCTCTGGGTTGATTTGGATCGGGATTTCGTTGCCTGTGTCTCCTGCAACCAGTGCGTAAGCCAGTTCTGGAGTTTTCCACCCCCCAGCCGTCAGACACCTTGCACGGGGGTCCACAGATTAGAAAGCAGCAGGGAAATGGCAAACAGGGCTGCGAGGGACCTGGAAACCAGAGGAACAGTGGAAGATACAGGGGGTGTTTACCTCAGAAAGAGGTGCTTTCACCTGCATTAGTAATATTGTAACTCACACAGCTTTTTATGAGTGAGGCAGTTAATTTGTGGATATTTTGGTTCTGAAAGTTCCTTTTGCTGGTATTCCATGGCATGTATGAAATTGAGGACAAAGTGCCCTGATCACAGTTATTGTGAGAAGTTAAAAAGAAAATACTATAGATACTCTACTATACCAGTCGTCTAGAGTGGAGGCAGGAATGTGATTCTCTGATTCACAGCTATTTTCCAGCACCAGACAATGTGCAGGTGCTGGGACATACTTGTCGAATGACTGTGAATGAATGAAACGTGTAGGTTACTTAAAAACCTCGCAAGTTCTTGACAGATGTCATTGCCTTCACTAGGAATGCCTTAGTCATTTTAAAGTGAAAAAAATGAAATCTTATATAAAACTTGAATATATAAATAAAAGTGTTTTTAATTACTAAGTCCAAATATGTTACTTTCCCTTATTTCATAGCTAGTCGATGATAGCTATGAAGATGTGATGTGACGAATGAAAAATCTGAAATCCGGGACTCTGAATGACAGCTGCAGGCACATAGCAGCCTCAGATCCAATTCATTTCTGTCTTCTACTTTGCTTGCCCGATAGTGTATCAAGACAATATCGGTTCACACAAAAGTAGTTTGCCTTGCAATCCCAGGATACTCCTCAATGAAACTGACTCAGGAGCTTGAGAGAACTAGTAGAAAATGTTTCAAAGTGGAATCATTTACAGTATTTACTTGCTCTTAAACCTTATCATCAGCTCGTCAGATCAGAAGGACTGCAGACTTCATACAAATGCTAAAGTTATCTATGGTATGGATAAGTCCGTAGGCATTCATTTGTTACTGACCACTAGTCAATTTGTCACCAAGGGAAGATACCATGCGGGTTTGCCTGATCTTTGCTGTGGGTAGTATACTGGGATATCAGCTCAAACCCAAATGCTCTCCCATGCTTGCAGAACCTTAGAATTCCAAAGAACATTGAGGGTAGGAGGGAAGAAGGTAGGTAGCAAACAAGCCTCATTAATGAACGGGACTTTGTCTGAATTAGGCTTTCACTCATTCATCCATTTGTTCATTTGTTCGTTCCCAAGTATCTGTTGAGAGTCTAACTGTAAATAAAGAGCTACTGTCTTTGAAGAGTTTAAAATGCAGCTGCTGGAGATATAAAATCTATATTAGGGAAAATGCAGAATGCAAGAGTAGGTAATGTAGTTCAAATCACTTTGAGGGAGTACAAAGACAATAATTTGTATCATGTGGAGGTGGTTAGTGAAGGTTTTCCTAGTTGCCAGTTCTGTTATTTATTTATTTATTTTCAGAGAGAGAGAGAGAGAGAGAGAGAGAGAGAGAGAGAGAGTGCAAGTGCAAACACAAGTGGGGAAGGGGCAGAGAGGCAGAGGAGAGAGAGAATCCCAAGCAGGCTCTGCACTGGACAGGGCTAGATGCCACGAACCACGAGATCATGACCTGGGCAGAAATCAAGAATCAGATACTTAACTGGTTAACCAACTGAGCCACCCAGGTGCCCCTAGTTGCCAGTTCCTTGAGTTTCTTTAAAATAGTTAGGGGGCACCTGGGTGGCTCTGTTGGGTAGGCATCTGACTCTTGATTTTGGCTCAGGTCATGATGTCAATGGTTCGGGGGTTCGAGCCCTGTGGCAGGCTCCATACTGACAGCACGGAAACTGGTTGGGATTCTCTCTCTCCTCTCTCTCTGCCCCTCCCCTACTGACACACTCTCTCTCTTTCTCTCAAAAATAAGTAAGCAAACTTAAAAAAATAGGAACATGCTTGGTATTCATCACCTAGCTACAAACACATTACACACACACACACACACACACACACACCATAAAGATTCACTGTTTTCCAGAATGGATTTAGTTTTACAAACCTGGGAAGTCAAGAACAACATCAGAGAAGAACATTCTTTGACTGAGATCTTTTGGGTTGGCCTTAGTTGCATGCCATCCAGTAGTGAGTGACTCAACTTACTGTGGGTCAAACTGGAAACACAAATTAGGTCACCTGAAAAGTTTACACGCATTATGAGGGCTTTGAGCTATGGGGCACACTTTATTTTACCCAATAGCTGCAGGTCTATTTGAATTTGAATCAGCTGCCAAGTAAATATTTAAAGTTGAATAATTGTTGCCAAGGAAGCTCATAATGATTCCTGAGTGGTAATGTTGCCTTTATTTCTCCTCCCCAAGTCTGGAGAACATGAAAGTACTTGGGAAATGGGAAAGAAGAAACATATTTCAAAATAGAATAAATTGTTTGTTTATGGGTTGAAGACTATGAACTACAACCTATTTCGTTTGAGGATGCTATAATTTTTACACAGGAAGGAAAACACTGTATTTTCTTTCAGTTCTGTCCATCTTCATTTCCTTCTCAGGCTACGGTTGTATCATCATTGCTCAGATGATGATGACTTCCAGGAGACAGAAAAGAATTAACAATCACTTAATTATTAATCCCCTGTAATTGGAACTGAAGACTATAAAATGTAAAGGATGAGAAGAGAGCAGACTGGCAGAAAGGGAAGGAAGGAGGGCTGTGGGGACTGCTTCGGTGTTAACCCTTTAATTAAGCAACTCCTTTGACCTCACTCTTGACTGTCTCTCTGCGGCCAGCCTCCCCTGGTGCTTCTGCAGGGAGGAGAGATGTGTAGGTCAAACTTGGTCATGGGAGGGGGCTGTGGTTTCCGGGTCTGGCTGGAGGCCCAATTCACACGTGAGGTACAAGGTCAAGTCAGGTCAATAGGAACCAGCCTAGGCAAGCAGCAGCTGCTCTATTGCTTTGAGTGCTTTTCAATTTGGAAGAACCGAGAAGAGCAGCTTCTCTCTGAATCACTGCTTTCCCAGGCTTATGAATTTCAGAACCTCTTGTACTTTCTCCATTGCTTTCCAAACACGGGCTTGTTTCAGGCTTCCCTGCACACAGATTGCAGTGATGTGGGCAAACAATTTTGACAAGTTATGCAGCTTTGAGAAAAAGCACTTTAAGCTTACAAGGACATGCACTGTTGTTGGTCTCTTTGCGGGGGTGGTGGTAGGAGCTATGTCGGTGAGCACCTGAGAGGCAAACCCGGGTCCGGAGGCCCTCCAGTGCCGTGGGGCCCACGGTGTCAGTGAGCATGCGTCTGACATTCTGTGCGGACCTTATCATCAGATATGTAACCATCAGACGGTCATTGTCTGTCTGGGCTCTGGGAAGAAGAAAAGAGCATATGTCATCCATGGTTTTTCACTCATACCTTCCACATTTAAGTTCCAAAATCTTTTAGCGAACACCATTTGTATGCAGAGTGCTGTGGAAGGATGAAGAACCGACTGAAGATCGTCACTCTGTCTCTTGGGCGCTTCCTTCAAAACTGGGACTGGAAGTTCATGAATGCTGATATAAAGGCTTATGAAACAGCAGAGAAAGGACAAGTGAATACTTCCTAAAGAGGAAGAGTAGACAGGACACTCTCCGTCTCTTCCCACTCTGTTTTCAAAGGGGCTGGGGTTCTGCAGCAAACTTCCCCAGTTTTCTTTTTATAAGGTTTTCTGCCACCTACTAATTGTCTTCAGCCTCCTCTGGTTGATCTTGTTCTGGGTTTGCTCTTGTGCAAGGTTGTGGGTCTAATCATTAACTTGAAGCCTGCATGCTCCTTGCCTTCAACGAGTAACTCCACCCACCAAGATGGGCCACTGTGGGGAAGGAAATCAAATGTCTTTAAAAATTTTTTTTCATGTTTATATTTGAGAGAGAGAAAGAGCACAGGGGAAGTGCAGAGACAAGGAGACATAGAATCTGAAGCAGGCCCCCCAGGCCCTGAGCTGTCAGCACAGAGCCCGGCGCAGGGTTTGAACTCGCAAGCTATGAGATCATGACCTGAGCTGAAGTCGGAGGCCTAACTGACTGAGCCAACCCAGGGGTGCCAGAAATCAAGTGTCTTTAAAGACAGCAAAAGAAAAAGTGAATTGAATGAATTTGAAATAAGCTCTTTAAAAGTAAGAGACTACAACAATCTGAGGACTTTTAAAATTTAAAATTAAGGACTCTATAAATGTACACAGCACTTTACTGAATACATAGGACAAAGGATAAAATAAATGTGAACACTATGTTTTGACCAGTGAAAGGAAAAAGAAGGTAGAGGGAATGTTTGTATAGGGAAATGAAGAACTTAGAAAAGAGGCAGATCCAACTTTAATGTTTTCCAAAATCCTGAAAAACAAGTTCTGCCTAGCAAGGCAGTGTGTGTAGCTCTGAGGTCACATGTTGCTTTGGAAAGACCACAGCTTTGTGACCAGAGAGACCGGGTTCAGCTCCAGGTGTTCTGGGTAATCATGAGCAAATGACTTAGCTACTTTCAGTCTCTGTTGCTTCATTTGTTTATAACAAGCAATACGAAAAACGTGCATACAGAACTTGGCACAAAGCAGCCCCTAAATAAGTGTTGGAAGCTCCCTCGCTACAGACTACATTTCCCAGCCTCCCTTGCAGCTAGGTGTGTGTCTGCGTGATTAAATTTTGAATGTGAGGGGAAGTGATTAGAGCAGTCACTGCCTCACTTGCTGAGAAGAATTACTCATACTAAACTTCCCTTGTTTCTTATACCTCTGGGATAGAAACAGATTTGAAGGTAACCCCACTTTGACCAGGCAGATGAGGACAATGGTCACTCAACAAAGTCAGGATGGGAGGGATCTGGGCTGATGAATGGTCAGAGCTACCCCTTCAGCTGAGATTGGGTGGACCGTGATGTCAGAGAGACCAAAAGTTGTATCTCATTGTTAGAAAGAAGCCGTCATAGTGGCTTACTTTTACCTTAACTAATTTCCTTTTTAAAAAAGTATTTCCTTTTAAAAAAAAAGTATTTCCTTTTTAAAAAAAAGGATTTCCTTTTTAAAAAAGGATTTCCTTTTTTTAAAAAAAGTATTTCCTTTTTAAAGCATTTCCTTTTTAAAAAAAAGTATTTCCTTTAAAAAAAATATTTATTTTTGAGAGTGTGCATGTGTTGGGGAGGGGAAGAGAGAGAAAGAGAGAGAGAGAGAGAGAGATAGAGAGAGAGAGAGAGACAGAGAATCTTAAGCAGGCTCCTGCACTGTCAGCACAGAGCCGGAGATGGGGCTCGAACTCACTAATGGTGAGATCATTACCTGAGCTGAAATCAAGAGTAGGAGGCTTAACTGACTAAGTCATCCAGATGTCCCCATACACAAGTATTTTAGACCTATTTTGGTGGGATAGTCACCAGGTACCAGGAAGCTTCTGAAAACAGGCATTGAGGATGTCCAGAACTGGAATCATAAGACACAAGCTCATGGGAGACACAGGTATTTCCTCTTCCTGAAGATTCTCTGCCTTGGCCTTCAAGTTTCATGATTCTGCCCACCCCACCCCTTGTCAGGTGAGTCAGTGCCAGCTCACAGTGGGGACAACTCCATGGCAAAGGTGTGAGTGGGAGAATCTGGGGGTGAGGTAAGTGGCCCTCTTCAGGGGTGCATATCTCCGTGGGATTGTTAATGCTTAAGAAGGGAGCCAGAGTTAGGTGTCCCTTGAGACGTGTATTGCTTTCAAGGGAGTACCACAGTTCTTGCCAAAATAATGCTGTGTAAGAGTTTATTGTAGGCAGGACAGTGGCTCCCCAAAGATGTCCAGGTCCTAATTCAAAGAACTTGTGAGTATGTTAGGCTACCAGGGAACGAGGAGTTGGGTTTGCAGATGAAATTAATGTTGCTAACCACCTGACCTTAGGGTGGAGCGATAACCCTGTATTATCCATGTGAACTCAATGTAATCACATGCATCCTTAAGAGTGGAAGAGGAATCAGAAATAAGAGGACCAGTGAGATGGGCAGTGTGAGAAGAACTTTTTGTTCTGGGCTTTGAAGATGGACGAAGGGGGCCATGAGGCAAGGAAGGTGATGGGCCTCTAGGAACTTGCAGCTGAATGTATTCTCTCACAACTCATACATTTTAATCCTAATGGCTAATGTGATGTGGCATTAGCAGGTGGGCCCTTTAGGAGGTGATTAAGTCACGAGGGTGGAGTCCTCATAAATGGGATTAGTGCTCTTAAAACGAGACCCCACAGAGCTTCGTCAGCCCTTCTGCCAAGGGAGGACACACCAGGTAGTCTGTGACCCAAAGAGAACCCTCACCCAACCATGCTGGTCCTCTGATCTTGGACTTGCAGTCTCTAGAACTGTGAGAAATAAATTTCTGTTGTTTATAATCTCTCCTGTCTGTGGTATTTTGTGAGAGCAGCCTGAGTAGACTAAGATAGAGCTGGAAGAGGCAAGGAAATAGATTCTCCCTACAGCTTCCAGAAGGAACACAGCTCTGTTGACACCTTAATTTTAGCCCAGTGAGACTCATTTTGGACTTCTGATTTCCAGAACTATGAGATAATAAATCTGTGTTGTTTTAAGCCACTCCGTTTGTGGCAATTTGTTACAGTTGCTACAGAAAACAAATACACTGCCCTAATAATTATCACCGGTGATTACCAATATTTGCGGATTTAGTCCTCAGACTCCATTCTCTGGGACAGATAATTTTCCAGCAGCCAGTTCGGGAAAGAAATTGGAACAAAACCCCCAAGACGGACAAGTAGCATTGCTCCGTTCACTGTGTGGCAAATAAAGCTGTTTGCCTGACCCCAACTTTTTCTCACTTTTACTTTGTGTCTGGTCTTTCTCTGTTTGAAAGAGAATCACATGTCTTTCACAGAAAGGTATGACCTTTATGTATACCCATTTATAAAAGTGTGGTGGGTTGAGAATCACTAAAATATTATGGAAAACAAAAACCAGCATGGTTTAGGATTATTTCAGCAAACCAGCATGGTTTAGGATATAAAATTAAAATCAGTCATTTATTATAATAGTATGAAAACCAAAGAGATTTTCACATGGTAGCTTAACCTTCAAACATAACCATTTAAGCAGAGTATGTCATTTATTATTAAACATGGTCAAGCATGCAAAACTATAATGCTACCAATCTGAAAGTCTAACTTAAATGTCCATGCCATAGGGTAGAGTTTATTCCTAATTTAGGACTCTACACCGTAATTATTTAAATACGATGCCTGGCAATCAACGATGCTGGAATCAAAGGACACCTTCCATTAGCCAAGGTTGTTATTCAGGGTTTAAACCTTAGGCTTTTAGAGAAGCAGAAGAAATAAAATACCAGCACCTGGTTTCCTACGTTCCAGAACTTCTAGTAACTAGAAATCAACTAATACTGTTTAGGGAGGCCAATGAGAGAAGTAAAAAGAGCCGATTTGTACTGTCTTGGGAGTGAAGCTCAGAGTTTCAGTCAGAGATGTGTGTTCGAGAAAAATGCTAGTAAAAAAACAACACTGTCTCCCCAACATGTGCAGCAGCTTAATACAGAAAGCTATTTTTATTGTATAACGTGAAGCATAATTGTTTTGAGCATTTTCTTAGAGATTCTGTAACTAAAGAAAAATAGAGTACAATGGACTGTGTTTAGTGACACAGACACGTCTTTAGGTCTGCTTGGAGTCTCTCCATTTCTGCACACATGTCAGGGGAAACAATAGAGAAATGACAAGTGGAGATTTTGAAAACAGAGAGAATTTAGGGAATTAAGAAAGATAATAGCTAATGTCAAAAGGTGCCAAGGAAACTGCCTGTAACGTTTAAAAACATGTTGCTTTTTAGAGACCTAGAAAAAGTGAAGGCGATAAAACCAGAAGACCTAGTCCATCAATTCTGTAATTGTTTTATTTAAAAGCCCATCTCTGAAACTTCGGCAGCTTTCTCATGTGCTCTCTGTAATATTTATTGAGTTAAATCTCTCTGTTCACCTCGGGGAATGTGTACACTTTTCCAGGTCACTGAGGCAATGATTCCCTATATGATGCTCCGAAGTCTGAAAAGCTAAATCTGCTTCTGTGTTCATTTGATCTCTGTTACTCTAGTTAATCAGAAGTTTATGGAGGGATCTAAAGTGCCAGTGCCACCATTATAGGGTTGTTTTAATTTTCCCTGGCATTTTAGACTGCATTTTCCCATTACATCTTGGGATGCTGTTGCTATTGTATTGAACATTCTAGTTTTCAAGGAAGAACTTGTATAGCGTGAGACCCTAGATATCTCCATCTCGGAGAGACTTACCCCAACAATGTGTTTCTTATACATTCTATGTATAAAGTGCGAATAGAGAGAAACCTTCACCCGAGTCAGCAAAGGTAGGCACAATCATTTAAATTTTACAAAATATCTTTGCAACTTTGGGTCTTCAAGCTCATTTGGACCTCATTATTTTCACATCAGTAAATATAATTTTGTTTTTAATTAAGACAGAAATTTAGCAGTAGTTTCTTTTTCAGACTTTTTCCCCCCAGGCAGCACATTTTCCAGGTGGTGCCTCTGACCACCATAATCATTTAGAGCGAATTTTCTTTAACAATATCAGGGTGCCTTCTGATTTTGTTCCTTCACTATGGACACAACTGGTTTTGACCTTTCACTATCTCCAATGTCTTGACGTCTTCAACGCTGACTGAACATCTCCACCTGGATATGATAATAGTATCCAAAATCAGTTTGTTTAAAACCGAACTCACTATCTCACTCCTTATCTCCCATCCCCCAAATTGGTTCCTCTTGCTGTTATTAATTTACATCACCATCTACTCATTTACCCATTCTGGAAGCCTGAGAGGCATTCTCACATCCTCCACCTCCTCCACACGGTTACAGAGCCCTGTGGATTCCAACTCCTCCTTATCTCCTGTTTCATTCCCTCTGCTCCTCTTTGGCTCCTTTGCAGCTGTCTTAACTCAAGCTAACATGAGTGCCTACATTCCTTTACTAGTCTGCTTAGTTCCCTGCTTCCACTCGAAGCCCTTTCCATTCTATCACCTACCTGGAAGTCGGATAGATGTATCTGAAATGCAAATGAAATCTTGTTACTTCTATTTCAAATTCCTTGGTGGCTCCTATAGGACTGTGCTCAAATTCCTTCATGGAGCAAACAAGGCTCTTTAGGATTTGACCTCCATCGATTTTCCCAGATTAGTTTCCATTACTATTCCTGCCCCCATACATCGAGATAGCCAGCCCTACGCTGCTGCTTACACGTCCCTGCAAGTCCCTGCCAATACACACCCCTAGGTCTTCGAAGTCGCTAGTTCCTCTGCTTGGAATAATCGCTCCCTTCCTACCTTCCCAAACAGAGATCTCCCCCTTTATGTCATCATTGGACTTAATTAATACATAGCATACAAAGTATTTATTTTGTCTTCTCTGCCGTTTACTATCCTTTAAAAGTTTTATCATTTTGTCTTTCTCCTTTACGTCTTTCATCCACTTGGGATTCGTTTTTATGCGTTGTGCGATACAGAGGTTCAACTTCTTTCTTCCCCCCATATAGATAAGCAATTGTCCAGATAACACTTATTGACACATTTCCTCCCTGACCTACAATGTTACTGCTTCACAACTCAAGTTTATATGCAGGTGTGTATCTGCCTGCAGGTTCTATATTCCATTCCTTTTCTTCCTTATGTTCCGGTTCTGCACTGTATTAACTAATGTAACTTGATAATATATATTTTTTTGGTATCAGATAGGGCAATTCCCCCATCCTGTTTTTTGTCAGAAGATTGACTTAGATAGTTTTAACCCTTGATCTTCCATGCAAGGTTTAGAACTGACATGTTGAGTTTCACCGAAAACCTTTGGAAATTTCTTAGAATTGCCTTTAGTCTACACATGAATTAGAGGAGATTTCGCATCTTTGTAGTGTTCAGTTATTGTATCCATGAAGATGACACATTTCTCAAGTTTTTCATATCTTCTTTTATGTGTTCCAATCAAGTTTTATAACTTCCTTCATAAAAATATTACAAACTTTATAATTAAGTCTGGGTTTTTATACACATTGTTGTGTTATTTAAGAATCATGGTAGTTTTCTCTCTTCCTTTTGAATTCTTTTTGCTTAACTTTTCCCAAGACCTTTGATACAATGTTAAGCAGAAGTTGTCACAGAGAGAAGCGTTGTCTTATTCTTCATCCCGTGGCTTCTAACAAGATTTTCTATTTGTCCTAGGTTTTATGTAATTTGAATACAAGAGGTTAGGTGGTTTGTTGTTGTTGTTGCTATTTAAAAAAGTCTTGCTTAGTGTTTTTAAGATTCTTGAATATGTGGGTTGTCTATCTGTCCTTAAAATGGAAAGTTCTTCACCATTATCAGTTCAAGTATTTTTTCTTCCTTCTCTTAGTTCTTCTGGTGTTATAATTATGAATTGGTTATACCTTTTGAAGTTGTCCCATTGTGCTTAGAAGTTCTGTTCTGTCTCATTCTGTTTTCTCTTTGCATCTCAATTTGAGAAGTTTCTATTGACCTATTTACCTCAAGTTTGCTGATTGTTTCTCAAGTGTGTCAAGTCTACTGATGAGCCCATCAAGACCATTCATCATTTCTTTAGTGTGTTTGCAATTTATAGCATTTCCTCTTTATTCTTCCTTAAGGTTTCCACCTCTTCACTTAACATTACCCATCTGAATCTGCATGTTGTCTCCTTTTTCCATTAGAGAGCTTGGCATAATAATTGTAGTTCCTTTAAATTCTCTGTTTGATAATTCCATTAGGTCTGCCATATCCGTGTCTCATTCTGATGACTGCTTTCTCTCCTCAGATTGTGTTTATCTTCAGATTGTGCTTTTTTCCCCCCCGTCTTTTGGCAACCTTGTAATTTTTTGTTGTTGTAAGCAGAACATATTGTATCAGATAACAGAGACTAATTTAATAGGCTTTCAGCCTGTGGACTTACACTATTCTTGCTAAGAGTTGGGTTGTGTTTAACGTGTTTAATGTGTGTTGTAGTTACCGTTGCAGAATCCTCAGATTCCTCCAGCATCCTTGTTTTTGTCTCTTCTCTTTGTCTTGGGGCTTCCCTATGTACCACTCCCCAGAGAGATCCTGTGTCTTGCAGCTTTTTTGGCTGAAATCCACTATTATTTTACTGAAACCCAGTAGATGCTGTGGTGGATGAGGAGGAGTATCGTAATTTATTTTTTAAAGTAATCTCTCCACCCAGCGTGGGGCTCAAACTCGTGACCCTGAGATCAACAACAGTTGCATGCTTTACTGGCTGAGCCAGTCAGGCACTCCAAGTTAAGCCTTATGTAATCTTTTGATCAACTCTTAGTCTTTTAGTGAGCCTGTGTTCAGGGGCTGTGGTCTTTATAATTATTTCTGTCCCTCCTCCAGTGGTTTGCTTTTTATTTTCCCTGCTCCCTTCCTCAGCTGTAGCATTTTGAATCCGTTTCCTTGACACCCTGTCCCCTGTTTGCTATGGTTTTCATGTTTTCCTCTTGAATGAGACAGGAAGGCTGGAGGGGGCTGGAATAGGGAAGAGTTCCTTTTCCCTATCTGGGATAAGGTTTCAAAATCATGCTAAGACAAAGTCCTTTGCCTTGGAGAGTAGCCCTATTTAATGGAGATGTCTCTGAGTACATTTCATGAGGATTACTCTTACCCTCCCCCTGCCAGAGCCACACGGGAATCTTTCTCCAGTTTTCAGATGCTCATGTAAGACCTGTTGGGGTTGCTGGAGAGAAAGCCCATTAAAATCTAGGGGGACCAGTCAAAGACCCTGACCCTAGGAAAAATTCACCTCGGAGTCTGAAACTCTCATGCCTACACTTCTCTTTCAGCAGTTGTCAAAATTACTATTTAATTGTTCCTATCAGTTTAAGGCTCTAGGAACTTCTGCTGTAGCAAAGCAAGTCTCAACTCTCTTATCTTTCTGGATGTGCCTCCCCCGAGGTTTTGGGGTGGTAATTTGTCTCACAACCTCCGTTGTCTGATAGATCCAAGCAAAGTTTTTGATTTTCACTTTGTCCAGCTTTTTCTTCTTGTAACGATGGGAGTCACATCTTCCAAGCTCCTTACCGCTTGAAGCTGAAACCACAATTGGCAACTTTTTATTCTTGATAGAAGCTGAAATGGTGATGGTATATTTTGTATAGAGTGGTTAATTACGTTTACTAGTATTTTTTTTTTTTTAAATTTTTTTTTCAACGTTTTTTTTATTTTATTTTTGGGACAGAGAGAGACAGAGCATGAACGGGGGAGGGGCAGAGAGAGAGGGAGACACAGAATCGGAAACAGGCTCCAGGCTCCAAGCCATCAGCCCAGAGCCCGACGCGGGGCTCAAACTCACGGACCGCGA
Organism: Herpailurus yagouaroundi; assembly: GCF_014898765.1. NCBI lineage: Eukaryota > Metazoa > Chordata > Mammalia > Carnivora > Felidae > Herpailurus > Herpailurus yagouaroundi. Next base: position 84,285,451 of record NW_024412377.1, read on the forward strand.
GATCGTGACCTGGCTGAAGTCGGACGCTTAACCGACTGCGCCACCCAGGCGCCCCACGTTTACTAGTATTTTATTTGGAATTTTTGAATCTATGTGCATGAATGAGATTGGCCTGTAATTTCCCTTTCTCTTACTGTCCTTGTTTGCTTACAGTATGAGAGTTTTATGAAATCACATAAAATGAATTGTTCCCTCTTCCCTGCCTTTTCTATTCTCTGGAATTGTTTGTATAAGACTGGGATTATTCCCTGAAAATTTATAAAAATTCTCTGTTGTTTTCTTTGTGGGAACGATTTAAACTTTACTTCAGTGTTCTTTATGGTAATAGGACCACTTGGGTTGTTAATACTTTTCTGAGCATGTTCAGTTAAGTTATTGCTTTCTGGAAATTTGTTCATGTTGTCTAAGTCATCAAATTTATGGGCATAAAATCATTCATTACATTTTCCTGTTGATGTATCTGCTGTTTTCTCTTCTGATGTCTTGTCCGTGTAGGAGGGTCATAACTGGGCTGAAGGTTTTCTTCATGAAACTTCTCTGGTAATTCAATATGTGATTAGGTCACAGCTAAGTTTTAGAAAATGTACTTCCTGTCACTCTCTGATCAGGGTCATCTGTTATCAACTCTAAGAGTTATATCAGCTGCCAAATGTTTTCTGTCATTCCGTGGGATATGTTGGGCCTTAGCCTAGACTGTGTGTGGGCCTGTACATTTAAAATGTCTTTAATAATTGGATCTTTTTGATTTCTTAACATTTGATGAAGATCTCTGCAACCAATTTGGCTAGAGTCTGCATGAGGCAGTCCAATTCAGAGGCTGCATTTAGACACAGCCTGTGAATCCAAAGTAACATGAGCAAAGTTCTAGTCACGCCATAGTTTGTGGCTGCCAAAATGTGGACACGGAAGCAGTTATTTTAAAACTTGATAAGCAACACAGCATTTTGGAGGACTGTGGAATAAAATGAATGCTTCTAGTTGCCCAATTGGAAAAGCATTTGCATGATTATTTACATCCTTATCATTGAATGCCCTTTATCTGATCATAGGATGTATGTTTTGGGTAAGAGTTCTCTTTAAAAGCATAATTTATATTTTAAGTAAGGTAATTTCTTCAAGCAAGATTTATGTTCTAGGGATTTTTCTATGTTTAGTACTTTATTCTGGTGAGATTTAGTAATCTTTTTGCTAAAAAATGAGGATATATTTAATTTTTATCCCCTTTAAAATATAATTTATACACAAATACAGACTATCTATCTATCTATCTATCTATCATATATTTAGATACCTAGATGCCTTAATATAATATTTTTATATTTTTTGAGGGGTGGGGTATAATTTATACATAAGTTAAATTGGGAAGTTGGAAACTTCTTCGGTGTTCATGTAATGTTTAATTTAAATTATTTCCAACCACAGCCTAAGTCTCATGCTGCTATGGACAATCTGTGTTTCTTGGTATATGTTCCAACATTTTATTTAACAAAATAGAAATAGAAGAACAAATATAAAGGCACCAAATGTGAAGTATAGCTAGAAGGCTTTGACAGACATAACAGCAAAGCTACTTCATCTTTACAGCATTTGATTCAGCGACATTGTAACTCAAAAGATTTCATCTTTGAGCATTTAATTCTGTAATTTAAAGAACAACTCAACACGACATAAAAAGGAGAAATGTCCAGTTCGATCCTCATGCACACAAGTTGAAAAGTATGAAGTACATCAGCTCTAGCAAATTCAATCTTTATCTGATTGTGATTATTGCAGAAGAACCCCCTCTTGATGCACCAACCACCTTCCTCATTTGGTCAAATTCAAGAGTATTAAGTCTGAGTCATCTTGGAAAGATAATTATTAACAACTAAAAAAATATATGGTACATTGATAAAATATGGTATCTTCAGATCTTCAAGACACATTTATAAATCAAGCGAACCAGTTAAAAAGCTAAACTTGCCCTCCAATGGGTGGATAAAACAGAGACCTTAAACATTAGAAAAAACTATCAGGTAATAAAAAAATTCGACTAGGCAAATAGTTTATTTTACACTCTCTTTACATAGATATCTGAGAACACAAAAGATAAATGCGAATAGTTTATTGGAAGGTGAAATCTCAGGGAAGCAACAGTGAGGGGCGAATATAAGGTAGGCAGAGAGGGAAAAGAGTAAGTCCAATGTGGTACATTGTGGAACTGCCACAAAGGAACAATTATGGTTGTTAGGTCATGCAGAATGTCTCCAAAGGGGTTGTATGGAAGGGTTGACTGCAGAGATAGGGAGTTTCCTCTGACAGCTCTTTGCCACCTCCTGTATCTTATTGGTCTAAATTAAAGGAATGAGCTCCTGTGACTTCTGAGACTGCTTGGAAAGCTGGGCTTCCTCCTTGTCAATTGGTGATGTGTGTGGAGCTTCTGCTGGCTTTTTGCATCACAGGAGGACCTATAGCTTTGCTAAGGGAGCTCCGAGCAGAAAGCAAGAGACTGAGCAGAGGCCAGGGCTGGAGGACGGTGGTTGAAGGGAGAAGGCAGGATTTGGGATGGTGCTTAAATTCATTTTTGTTATTAGTACACCTGTTAAAAGAGTGTGTGGATGCATGTTTGTGCAAGTGACGAATTTACGGATACACATCAGTCTTATTTTCCAACCCATGAGGGTTAGGAGTAAATGTAAAAATGGAGGGCAGATTGTTCCTGTAGAAGAGCTGGTTACAGAGCCTAAAGGAAGAACCCAAATCAGGTCAAAGTTAAGAAGCCTTTAGATGTTTCACTGGGAGCAAGGGAAATTTCAGAGTAAGACCAAAGTTTCTGAGTGGCATTGTGTTGGCATAAACCTGGAAGGAATGGAGCTGGCAGATGGTTGTACTGAAGTAAGGTCTTTGAGCAACACTGGCCAAGAGGCTGACCTGTGGCAGGAGCCTAAGACAAGTAGCCAAATGAGAAGGCAAACAGCAATTGGGGCAGTCCTGTCCCTCCCCACGGACTTAGTGACAACTGTGCAGGCATAGTCCCACCTAACCCGTTTTCCACTCATTTCTGATGATTGGTTTCTTAACTAGGCATATATTCTCCATCTTGTCTGTAGAAGTTTAAATCTTCTCAGCCTTAAAGAAATGGAAGAACTTGTGCAGGCCCATAGATCAACAAAAACAAAGTCCCCATCAAGACCAACACACAGAGGTATCAGAGTATAGGAAACTCAGGAATAGCAAATGATTAGTGTAGAGTGATTAGAAAGGCAATCTACCAACTGACCAAATCAAGATATTCTTCTTTTTTGTCTACCTGGTTTCTGTCATGTCGACCTATTTGATGCCGGGAGCGTTATGTGGAAATACTGTTGTAAAAGGAAGGACCCTCTGTATTCACCTTATTCATTTTAGGATGATTTTGGAATTTTTCTCATATTTTATATCTGGCTGTCAGCTTTAAGAGGATATGATCAACCAGGTGGATGGTGAGACTAAGTTTAGTTATGGTATGAGCAAAGTAGCCTTCTTACATGCCATTTTTGAATGATGGGGTTCTTTATAGTTTCAGCATGTGTTAGATAATAATGATTTCTAGACCAACAATCATTATCACGTAAAATGCTTCCTAATCGTTCATCTATAACATGTTGAGAATCTCTTTTATCAAACTGAATTAGAGATTTGCTTATGGAAAATAATTTAGAATATTGTTTTGTTCCTGTGCTCACTGGCAAATTGAATGCAGTCTATTAAATAATAAATAAATGCAAATGAGACCTTTTCAATAATAGTCAATGTTAAAATGTTTTAGTGCAAAAGTCTTTTAGGGGGTATTTATTTATATTGTTGCAAAAATACTTTTTTTTCCTGTTATTTTAGAGTGAGAGAGAGTGCAAGTAGGGAAGTGGGGCAGGGGGAGAGAGAGAGAGAAAGAATCTTAAGCGGGCTCTATGCTTAGCATGGAGCTCGACACAGGGCTCAATCCCATGACCCTGGGATCATGACCTGAGCTGAAATCCAGAGTCAGATGTTCAACCAACAGAACCAACCAGGCACCCTGCAAAAATACTTTTTAAAGTCAAGAAATTATTTTTTGGGGGACGAATATGAAGATCTTATCATCAATTACCTCTGTAATTGCAAAATGGAGAGTTTAGAAGTTCAACCTTGGGTCATGAGAATGAAACACCACTTTCCAGGGGCGACATTTCAAGCATCTTGACATTACCAAATTACTGATATATCCATTTTCAACTTCAAAGAGGACTTTTGGATTATAAAGGTAGTATTTGTGGAAATAGCAGTAGTTCATAGGACATATGGTGAAACTGAAAAGTGCTCCCCTCTCCCTTTGCTCAGCCAAACTTGCTCTGGGTAGATCTTCTCTGCTCTTGGGATGAAATATGTGTTAGATCCATGACTTTCCCATTTCCTCCCAGAAAATCAAAAGCCTTCTAGTCCCTTTAGTCATAAAACTAACTCTCTTTTCAAGGTCCATGTAATAGCAAAACTTGATACTTCATATGAAATTAAGTCTTTTTCCCTCCCTCAGCTTGAACCTGTTCTGGTTGAGGGTCTGCAGTGGTAGCCAGGTATGCAGAACAACTCTATTATCTTATATTTCATTTCTTCTCTCCCTGCCCATCCCATTTGGTTGCCTTGTACCTCCAGGGTTATGAGGGGGATGGAAGGGAGGGAATTTTCAGGAAATCCCTGATATTGGGATTCTCTGTCTGGTCTCAGTGGTTGTTTGAAGCTGATTTTTTTCTTGAAGGGGCACTTTGATGGGTCTCTTTGTAATTCATCCATCAGCCATACCTGGGTAAACTTCCTGTGACATAGACAGTGAGTCTTCTGTCTTCCAGCTGCCTATTTTTAATTTTTCCCTCAGTTTCAGGGCGTGTAGTAGTTCATCGTTTTCATCCCTTGGAGAGTCAGGTCACCTTTTTAAGCAGTCCTCTTGGACAAAACTTAAAATGGTTCCAGACTGGTTTTCTCATTCATGGCCAACATCTGATTTGTGCAAAACTCTTACACATTCTTGGCTCTACCCCCATGTTTGTTATCCCAATTTACTTCCAATAAGGCTTTCTTTCTTGGCTGCCATCAGCCATTTCAGCCAATTTCTTCCTTGTAGGATTTTTTTTCCTTTGTGACACGATGACCAATTTATTGGGTCTCCAGGGGAGAAACAGCAATCTCCTGCCACGTGACTTGAGGTCAGAGGAAAGCAGCTTTTTTCCTTCTTCCCTAAGGTAGTGGGAAGGAAATACCATAGTTTCCAACACGTTTCTCCAAAGACATTTTCTTTAATGACCTCATTTTTTTAAGAGTTATTATCACTATTTTTGTTTGTTTTAGAGAGAGTGAGGGAGGGGCAGAGGGAGAGAGAAAGAGAGAGAGAGGGAGAGAGAATCCCAAGCAGGTTGTGCATTGTCAGAGTGTATTTGGGGCTCAATCTCCCAACCATGAGATCATGACCTGAGCTGAATCAAGAGTCAGACGTTTAACCAACTGAGCCATCCAGGTGCTCCTTTAGTGGCCTCTTAAATCTCAAACTTATGGGCGCCTGGGTGGCGCAGTCGGTTAAGCGTCCGACTTCAGCCAGGTCACGATCTCGCGGTCCGTGAGTTCGAGCCCTGCGTCAGGCTCTGGGCTGATGGCTCGGAGCCTGGAGCCTGTTTCCGATTCTGCGTCTCCCTCTCTCTCTGCCCCTCCCCCGTTCATGCTCTGTCTGTCTCTGTCCCAAAAATAAATAAAAATGTTGAAAAAAAAATTAAAAAAAAAATCTCTAACTTATTATACCCTCAATGGATGGGCTAAATGTCACAAAATGGCTTTAGCCAATGATCTCTTTTTTTGCATGTCAAAATGCATACTGCTTACATGTAAAAGTAGTTGAACACTTCACTCTGGAAACCGGGAATATCTGTGATCCAGACCAGCAACTACAATAGAAATGGTCCACCTTTAACATTCTAGTAAATCAAGTAGACTCAAGCTAAGAGATTTATGCTCATATTCATAGTTTTTTCTCATTATGTATGGATTTAGTAAAAATTGTGTTCAGAAATATTAAAATTCATTAACAGAATAAGAAACCAAACAGGGTGCCCCAAGACTGTATTTGCATGTCTTACTTTATTAACAATTCAGGTTACATATTTGAAAATAATACCCGGGGCACCTGGGTGGCTCAGTCAGTTAAGCATCTGGTTCTTGATTTCAGCTCAGGTCATGATCTCATGGTTCATGGGACTGAACCCCGCATCCAGCTCTCTGCTAATAGTGCAGAGCCTGCTTAGGATTCTCTCTTTCTCTCTCTCTGCCCCTCCCCAGCCCACACACTCAAAATAAGTAAATATACTTAAAAAAAAATAAAGAATGACCAAATTAAAAAAAAAAACTGTTTTAAAATCAGTTGTATTTGTTTGCATTAGCACACATTTGTAGAATTCCAGTTCAGACCAGACACAATGCAAGAGATAGAAACAAATACGAGTGAGAGAGTGCTTATTATTGTGGAATGGGGCTAGGCAGGCATGCAGTGATAGGAGGGAAGCCTGGGAGTATCCAGACAGAGAAAGACTGTAGAGTTGAATATGAGTCTGGAAAGCAGAAGTAAGATTTGGCTTAGAGTTATACAGCTGGAGTAACTGAATGATGATCTTTAAGAGGAAAAGCTAAAAGCAACAAAATAAAATGTTTCCTCGCTTTTTCTTGGAATGACCTACATAGGCAGGACCTAAGTGGAAATCAGGTTGGAACTTGTGGTGTGTTTTCCTTGGAAATAACTAAGGGTAGATTCTTAGGCCACTCACAGCATAAAAACGACTCCATATAAATTTTTCTATGTGATTTTTAGAATAAGAAAACACTTGAGTTCTAATTTAGAATGCCAAAAACGATCTCCCCTTGCCCTGGCTACAGAAGTGGGACTGGTTGTTGTTCATGAGAAGCCCACATTCCTGAGGAGCTGGGTAAATTAGATATACTAGCAATTATTCCTATATATTCCTATATTAGGAACTAGTAATCAGTTAAGCCTCAACACGTGTATGAGTGAGGGTGTCTTTCTGGGTCAGTCTTTCCTCAGTTCTTAGTTGAGGGAAATGTAGCCACCACCTGGAGAGAGCAGGATGGTCAAGGCTGGTGGAGCTGTGTGGGCTGGTGTACATGGGGTCCTTGTGGACTGTGGACTGTCTACACCAGAAGTTTATTATTCTTTCATCTCCTTAAATCCTCTGAGAATTTCTGAAGTGGATTTTTTTTCTTTCTGCAAATGAACATGTACAGGTTTTGTGTAAAGTTTCAAAGGGCTTCTGGAACCTCTTAAAGCTCATCTATGGGCCTCCCTTTTCATACTATAAAAACAAAGCATTCAGTCTGTTCTCATAAAAGAAAGCTTATGTACCTATGTCCAAAGGAAAAGTATACTAGAATTGTAAAGGATAACATTTTAAATATATATATGTCTAAGACCTACAGGTAAAAGCATGGAAAAAATAAGAGTGGCTTCCAGAAACAAGGATAGAGAGAAAAGATAGATCCATACAATGTCAATGTATCAATTTCAAAAAGATACCGTAGAGAGAAGTTAATCTACTTATAAATGAAGGAGATACAATAAACAGAATAACTGCTTTAAAAAATTGTGTCTCTAGTAAGAAAAATAAAAAAATAGACTTTAGTCACCTAGGAAGTACAGGAGACATTACAAGAATAGCCACTTCTCATGGGTGAATAAGGAAATAATTTTTAAAAACTGTAAGAATTCCAAATCAATAGGCCTGAATAATGGATTCTTAAGAGAATGGCCATTATTCTTACAGAACCACTAATAATTATTTTTGAAAATGAATTTTAGAGGCCAGATGATTGAGATGTATGCAAAATAATTATATTTTATGTTGATAAATACGTACATACCATTCTTATGTTCTCCAAGGACTTAATTTTTCATTTATTAGTGCTTCCTCCTGGAAAACCCTTTGAGATATAATTGTCATTGATTCTGAAAATAGCTAAACCCTGGAAGTACGGCCCTGTGTCCATTCTTTCTTCATACTGTGTAGCCCTAATGAACATGGAAGGTGTTAGGTGGCATCAGAAAGAAGCTCTTCAGGGGTTACCGTCTAGATATGGATTTAAAAACATCAGACATATTCATTTTTTTTATTTATATATGAAATTTATTGTCAAATTGGTTTCCATACAACACCCAGTGCTCATCCCAAAAGGTGCCCTCCTCAATACCCATCACCCACTCTCTCCTCCCTCCCACCCCCCATCAACCCTCAGTTTGCTCTCAGTTCTCAATAGTCTCTTATGCTTTGGCTCTCTCCCACTCTAACCTCTTTTTTTTTTTTTTTCCTTCCCCTCCCCCATGGGTTCCTGTTAAGTTTCTCAGGATCCACATAAGAGTGAAACCATATGGTATCTGTCTTTCTCTGTATGGCTTATTTCACTTAGCATCACACTCTCCAGTTCCATCCATGTTGCTACAAAAGGCCATATTTCATTTTTTCTCATTGCCACGTAGTATTCCATAGTGTATATAAACCACAATTTCTTTATCCATTCATCAGTTGAACATCAGACATATTCAGAAGTAACATTAAAGTGTGATCAACTGGGATGAGGAATACAACCAAATGAAGCTAGCAACTCGAAGATAATTTCAATTTATTAAAATACAGTTATTTATTAAAAGATAAGTATAACATTGAAATCTTGGAGTAATTCTGGAAGAGAAGTTTGACAGGCACTTACATTTTAAGTCATTCATCCTATTGGTGTGGGTGGTTTCAGGATCTGGACATTTTAGGGAGATATTTCCACACTAAACTAAATACTTCATACTAAACGTGTTTCTACCCTAACCAGTCACCTGGAGGGGAAGTGGTAGTAGTTTTTATTGAGCAAGTTACTTAGGTGTAGATAGATGGTACAGTCGGTGGGGAAGTATACTGCAGAGAGACAATGATGGGACTGAGATTAAATGGGGATAAACCTGTGGCAGTAAATCTGATATGTATCAATACTTTGCCTATGAAGTGGACAGAATGGACAAATGTGTTTGTAGTCTGAGGGTGAACGGAAAGATCTGGTCATACTTCTGAAAATTCTTAAGCACCAGAATTTGGTGTGTGAAGCAACATATCTTAGGATTTGTCAAACAAGAAGAGAAAGATTATGAATGTTTATCTCTAATGCCAACTGTCCAAACTGAAACAAGAAACATCTGTCAAATTATTTTCATTCTACTTTTAATGCTATTTTCTTGTTTCAGTTTTTTCCAAATAGAATGTGACAGAATGTCAATGAGAAAATCCTTGATATCACACCAGAACACTGGACTTCTTGAAGTTGCTATGGGTCTTGGAATAAACTATTTTTGGCTTCAGATATTATGACTGGGGAGTTTCAGACAGTAATCTTTCTCTAAACACCCTCAACTGTCTTCATAAATTTTTATGGTTGTGATAGTGAATGAAGATTATCAAGTTGACCTTGACATATATATATATTTACCAAGCAAATTATTACACCTGACAGTACTTGGTAAATTGAGGTATCTCTTTAATCTTAAGCAAAGCTGTCAAAAAGGAAATAATGACTCTCAACACCTTGAAAAAAATGTTTAATAATCAATTTATATTTAATAAAAAATGCTTACCACTCCAGATAGCAATTGAACATATAGGTTTTGTAAAATCTTGACATGTTCAGTAAACTTTTGTTGAGCTTGAAAATATGCAATGATTTGATTAGGCTGTTGTCAAGTTTTTCTCAAGCAGAAGAATTACTTACCTAAGTATCACTGAAATTAATCTAAATGATATTGAAAGAGTCATTTAGTTTATGTTGAAACGCCACTTGTCAAATATATAAAGTGAAAAAAACCTAATATACCCTAATTGACAAATACTTCTTTTTTTTTAAACTTCTGCTTTAGGGAGGTATAGAATCAGAACAAACCTGCACAAAATTCCAGAAAAAGCCAAAAGCAGAATGTAGTTCTTCAAAGGAAACATGAGAACCAGATTGCCCACTGTAAGGTGATCATCTCCCCTCTTTCGCTCTTGTGTTTCCAGCCAGTGACTGTCCTGACAGCAGCTTAAAAAATATGGTATCCGTAGAAACTTAAAGTCATAGAGTCAAAATATTAATAGAAGATCCTGCAAGTCAGTCTTGGGCCCACTGATGTGAAGGGGCAACTCTAGAGCTTCAGGCTAACTTGTTGCTGATTCTCATCCTTTGATAATTAAAAAAGGAAACTTTTGAACCCTCTTGCAATTAAGCATGTACATAGTCTACTGCATATATTAATCAAATCTGTTATGAATGCCCCTCAAAGCAAAGAATGTTCTTTCTCCTATAACTATAAATGTGTGTGTGTGTGTGTGTGTGTGTGTGTGTGTTTTAAGGAAAAGAGAAAAATTACTAAACAAGATTATAGAAAAATAAAAATTCTTTTCATGGAGTTATTTTTGTACCTTAGGAGTAACAGGAGTTGGTTAATTCTGAACATTTATTTGTAAATTTACACCAGCTTGGCCCTGGGCAAGTTCGCAAATTTTCTTTCCTGCCATTGGGTCTGACTGAGGAACTTCCATTTGTAGAATCATATGTGCTGTAACTGGTCCTTGGGGTCACCCTGGCAACCACACAGTCCCCTGCCACATTTGTGCTTTGCCAATGAGAGGGACAAAATGGAGGATTCTAATCTGATGCTGAAAAGGAAAAAAGAAAATGGGACAGGATTTTGAAATCAAGTGAGCTGATTTTACACCCCTCCCAAAAGACTTCGGTTAAAATCAGGTGATCCAGGGGCACCTGGGTGGCTCAGTCGGTTAAGACTCCGACCTTAGCTTGGGTCATGATCTCATGGTTCTTGAGTTTGAACCCCTCATCAGTCTCTGTGCTGACACCTCAGAGCCTTGAGCCTGCTTACGATTCTGTGTCTCTCTCTCTCTGTCCCTCCCTCACTTATGCTCTGTCTCTCTCCCTTTCAAAAATAAATAAACACTAAAAAATTAAAAAAAATAAAATCATGTGACTTAATCAGAAATGGAATACTTGTTCACTATTCCAGAAATAGAATAATAGAATGTCATGCCTAGTGGTTTTGTGATGAGAGGTGAAATTTAGAAATGCAAACATAAAAGGTTCAGAGTAAACACTATACCCAGCTTAGGAATCCAAACTATCCTGGTTTTCAAGGAACTATTGTCCAGGAGTAGCAAGAGTGATTTAAGCCAGAAGAGTATTGTGAAAAATGCCTTAAGTAAGAGTTCTCAATTTTGCACGCCCCTCCCATGATATTTGTCCTCTTGCCTGACAGGTGTCTCTGTTTTCTTTTTCTTGTTTACTTGGTAAGTGAAATGACGATTACCCGAAGGACAGCATTTACAAGTTAAGGGCAAAATCTTAAAACATATGCAAAAATGAAATAATTATCTTTTTCTTGATTATAATAGGGACAAAGGGGAAATACATTTCGGTGCTGAGAAAATACAGTTTTACCTTCCACTTTCGCGTTTTTCCTTGTTAATACAAAACAGCACCCCTTGGAGACCCTAGTTCCTAATTCAGAGTTCCATTAATCACTGAACAGGAACCATTCTTTCAGTCGAAGGATGAAAGACCCTTGGTATTCCTGATTTTATACAGACAAGGACATCTTTTGTAGACTCGAAAAGAGCCCTTGTAACCCAAAGGGGGAGAAAAAAAAAAAGAAGAAAAAGGAACTCTGGGAGTCTAGTCGAATAGCAGTCTAAAAATTTATGTCAGCATTAGAGAGTTTAAGGCATATACACAATCAGAATTAGAGCTGTTGGTCAAATGTTTATTTTCAAAGAGAATAACCTAAAATATTTGTATCTACCCAGATGTAGGCTCTGTCCTTTGCAATACCAACAGGGCCGGCAGTATTCTGTCAGCAGGGTATTTGAAAACACTTGGGATCCATTGTAATGTTTAGTCATATTTCAACATTACTGATATGGCTGGTAATGTTAATGATAACAAATTGAGTTTGAAAAGGTTGTATTTCAGTGACTTTTGCTCTGGTTGAAATGCCACAAAGAGGTAACTTTTTTTTTTTTTTTTTTTTTTCCTCCATGAAACTGTGATTTAAGCTTTGCAAGTTGAGGTGTGTATATGTTGATGTGTGCCGGACCCGGAATAGTGTCCCCACTCAGTCTATTCACATCTTCTTGTTCTGAGCTTACCCCCTGCCTTTCAGTATTGGACAAAGATGGTAAAAGGAAACTAGGACAGAAGAAGGATTGGGAAAGATGCAGAGGAGAAGGGCAGAAGAGGCAACAGCAAGTTTGGGTGGAGGGGAGAAGTCAGAGAATGGAATTACGACTGCCCCTACCTCCACAACCGTTTTCTTCCCACTCACCACACCAGACAATACCAGTCAGATTGGAAGAGGCAGGAAAACAACAAAACCAAACCAAACAAAACCTAAATAAATAAATAAATAAATAAAACAAACTCAGAAAGGTCACAGAATGTGGTGTGGCTTATCTGTATTAGGAATGACCTGAATTTTGGTTTCTGTACAAGTCAGAAAAGCTCCTATAACCCACAATCCTTTACATAAAATTCCTTGGCAGTTGCCACTGCAAATCTTCTGGTCTTTTCCTGTCTCCGAGAAAGAATACTATAAATGCAACTGCTGTCAATCATGAAAGCCTGCCTCAAGGTTATGCCAGGTCAGATCTGGAAACCCAAGGATCAGTGAGTGAGGTGTTGATGGCAGGGTGGGTGGCAAATGTGAATGGAAAGAGCTTGAAATTTACAAGCTGCTGTCACAGGAAGATTAGGGCTAAAAGAAGGCATAAGTTTGAAAGAGAAAAGTCAGAATGAAGGGAGATCAGGAAGTGGAGGACTAAAGGAAAAACATGTTGTGGTTTTATTACAGAAAGCTTCACAAATTAAAAACTCAGCTAAGAGATGTAAATTTATAGCAAACACAATTGGTCCTTCTAGCATGACCAAATAATATTCCATCTTCCTACAGAATTTCTCCCTTATTACATGCAATTTGCCTGTTTCATAGAAAACCTGTCATTTCCCTGGGTTGCAGCATCCAGTCTGTCTCAGCTATTCCTCACTTTGCTGTTTAGAATTAAATTTCCTGTTCATCACAACAAATTATATATTATTAAAAAGGATGCATGTGAGTCACCCAAAATACATACCTGGAACTGGAAAAAAATGAACTAGGATGTAAACGAAAGAAGAAGAAAGAGAAGAGGCCAGTCACAGCTTCTTGCCTTCCAGCTTTCCTCTGTTTTCCTACATTCTACCCTAACTCTCGTAGGACTGCTTGGGATGCCCAGCAAATCACCATAAACTATTGAAAATGCTTCTCTCACAACCTGTTTCCAAGTTCTCAACATATTTTGACAAATTAATAAGTTTATAGTGAACTCTGTCAACAAACTTTACCTAAGATGATTTTTATGCTCCGTAATTTACAAAATACAAGTATTGACTCCTCTTTTCAAATAATGAAAAGTATTTCCAGTAACGGAAAGAAGAGGTATTTATCATCTCTCTTTCTTCTCCAGGAAACAGCCATCAGGGTTATTCAATGGCAGTTGAGAACGGGTGTGTATAATTGATGCAGTTTGATACTTCTATTTTTAGTATAGAATACACCTCAACAAAATGTCTTAATGTTCAGTAACTTAATGGCAGAATTGTCAACCAGATTGTTCCCTACCCAGCTACTACAGTACTTCTATTTCAAAAGAGATTTGAAGGCATCAAAGATTCGATTTGTATAACTAAACCTAATCAGTCATCCTTTGGGACTGAAACAGCTACAATAACATTGATAATAGGACGGAAAAGTCTAAAATCTATATGAAACATCATTGATATTTTTTCTTTAGTTTCCTATAGATAACATTATGATCAACCTATTTGAAATATGCAACAGATCATTTCTCTCCTGTTGTTGATATTAGACGGGACCAGGAAAATAGAAAGTCTAGGACTGATTAATGATTTTTTAAGTTAATGAATGTCAGTGGCAACAAAGGCTACAGGGATCACACACTAAGGAGACAGAAGTAACTCCCTAGCGCCAAATATTCTCTTGACTTGCCCTGCCAATATAATTCCTATAATAATAGAATGTTTTAAGTCTATGAAATTCTGAGCATGAGGAATTTATTTATTTATTTATTTATTTACTGGAACAGAAGGATGTTTGTGATGGCTCCCACGAAACAGTCTCGCAGATCTTTGTTCTGAGCTCTCTTCCCTGGGCTTCTGGGACTGTATGTTCTGTGATTTTCCAATGCCTTTCTGGCAGTGGCTTCTCAGCTTCATTTCTGAGTTCCCCGTCTCTCGATGGCCCTTACATGATGATGCTATGTCTTTTCCGCTTTAGGTCCTCTTCACCTCTCATGACATCTGTGTCCTTGGGTCTGTTCACCCATAATCGTGGTTAATATGCAGACCAGGAATTCTCATCACGTGAGCAATTCTAGTTCAGCTCTCACTCTTGGTGGTTGGATGTGAAGGTCCGTTGGACCATCCTGCCTGGTGCTCTGACGGCCACTTAGAGTCAGTGTGCCACTACCAGAACTCAGGAGCTCCACTCGCTGGGTCTGTGTTCCCTCACCTCAGATGGCACTGTCACCCATCCTCTGGCTAGAGCATACTCATCCCAATATTGCCTTCCCTCTCAGTGCCCACAGTCAATTAACCACCAGTTTTTGTCTGTTCTCTCTCTCCAACATGTCTCCATTCTGCCTGCTCCCCCAGCCCCATCACTCCTTACTTAGGCTGCTGTTCCCTTTCTCATGGACTTGTGCAAAAATGTCCTAATGGATCTTCCTGCCTCAGGTCTTGATTCCCTTCAATCCATTTTTCAAACCACCCTTAGAGTGATTTTCTGAAATGTGAGTCTGGCCTTAACATTTCTCTGTTGAAACTCTTTAATGGCTCCCCAATGCCTTCAGGTTAAGTCCGGTCTCCTTAATGGCTGTTCATGATTTGACCCCTGACTGCATCTCCAGTCCCCTCTCTCCTCCTCTTATTATGTTTGTACTCTTTGTTGAGCCTTATGGAATTTCTAATTTCAACTCCTCAAATGGAACATGCTTTTCTTACCCTCTGGGTCTTTGCTCATGTTATTCCCTTATCTCCTAGAAGGCTATTTTGTGTTGTTAGTTAAGAGCACGGGCTCTGAAATGATACTGCCTGAATTGGAATCCTGGCCCTCCATTCCCTGGGCTTTGATGGTGATGATGATGATGGTGATGTTGGTAGCAGTATCTGCTTGTTGGGGTTATTACGAAGATTAAACGAGTGTAAGTTAGAACCACGCCTGGGCTCTAGAAAACAGTCACTAAATATCAGGGGTCTATATCTTCTCATCTGAATAGATAACATTATTCTAAGAATCCTTGTCTGGGCCACTTTATCTGATTAGATACAATTTTCGTTTTTCCACAGAACCTTGCATACCCTTATGGTGGCAGGTACCACACACTGTATGGTATCTGCTTCTCCGTTTACCTCTCTCCCCTGACTGGTTATACATTTCTTGAGGTCAGAGTTTTAGTTTGCTCACCATTGCTTCTCCAAGGCTCTAAAACTGTGTCTGGCTGATAATAAGTGCTCAATAGGCAACTCAATTTCCACATAGAAAATCTTTGCTTTTCAAGAACTAAGATTTCGGGAAAAAGAGGAGATTCAACACCTGTATTTTGCATGTTCTATCATGGCAGTGTATTTTAAGGAAGTATTTATATTTAACTGGGATGTCATGTTAAACTAATGAGACGTACAGCTAGTTGGATTTATCTCCTGTAAACAACAAAAACGAGTACGGAGACAATTATAAATCACTTCCCTACTAAAATCAAAGTCTGCCTGAGGTTATTGCTGTGTGACTAGTACCATCAAGAGAGGTTTCCACCCCTCTAAAGGTCTTAATAGACAAGAGAAATGAAAGAGAAAAAGATAGTGCTCTTTTAAAAATGTGAGAGCACTATAAAGACCCTGGGCTCAATAAGGGGAAAGGAGTTGGATAGGAGGAACCAGGAAGAACCTCTCCAATAAAAATAAGATACCTCTTCTTATTCTTCCTTGCTTTTTTCAAGACCAGTGTCCGAGCTCTGTCATTCTATCACTATTTCTGTTTTCATTTGTCTTCCTGTGCTTGCCGCTGTTACTTCTTCTGCGGGCATTGGTCCTCTTACTGAATTTTAAGTCCAGAAGGTGGTGAATGCAAGATCATTTCTCTTATGGATCTACTTTATACCTGTAAGATAAAAATGTACTTGAAAATGACATATTTAATTACTATTTTTTTCTGTCCAGGTCTACGTCAGGACGAACAAGTCTAGAAACAAGTAACACTAGTTTTGTATGGAAACGAACAAAAGTTTTTTTTTCAATGAAAAAGATAATACCAAGAGAAATTTTTTAGCATGAGTGGAGGGGAAAAAGAGGAGGCATTTTAAGGTATAATTCATATTCCCTTCGTTAATCACCTTTAATATCTCTGGTTGCATAGACCCTCATAGTCAGAAGGGCCTCTATTTTATGGAAGGGGGAAATGCAACAAAATTAGTTAGTAGAAATAAGTGGCCAGTAAATTTGGGGAAAATGAACAGGTAGTGAGACTTAGTGGAGAAACACAAAGCAGAAAAAACAGCAAGATGTCTGAAATTTTGTGAGCACAGGTTGGAAGCAAGCCAAGTGACCAAAGCAGAGTCAAGATCTTGCTGAAGCACTAACTGTACCTGCATCACTCATAGTTGCAGATCTTCCTCAACTTACAATGGGGTCATGGCCCAAGAAACCAATCATAAGTTGAAAATATTGTGTCAGAAATGCATTTAATACATCTAACCTACTGAACGGTAATCTACTGAACATCATAGCTTAGCCTTGCTTCCCTTGGATGTACTCAGAATACTTCATTAGCCTACAGTCGGGCAAAATAATCTAACACAAAGCCTATTTTATAAAGAAAAAATTATTGAATATTTCATGTAATTTATTTAACACTGTACTGAAAGTGAAAACCAGAATGGCTGTATGGGTACAAAATGGTTGCAAGAGTGTAAGTTGTTAACTCTTGTGATCATGGGGCTGACCAGAAGGTGTGGCTCACTGCTGTTGCCCAATATCACGGGAGGGAATCATACTAAATACCACTGGCCTGGGAAAAGATCAAAATTCAAAGTACAGTGTCTACTGAATGAGTATTGCTTTTACGCCACGCGAAGTCGAAAATTCATAAGCTGAACCATAGTAAGTCAAGGACCATCTCTACTTTGGAATGGTTCCTTGTAACTAACCTCTCTTTTTACTTTTTATTTTTAAAAATTTCAAGTGTAAAGAAAAGCAGAGAGGATAGTATATGAACAACTGTATTTAAGTAGTGAGGGCCCTGGCAAGAAAGGAATGGCACACTCCAACAGGAGAATTTGAGGCGAATTTAAGAAAGAGATTATTTATGAAGGTATGGACCAGGTTTGGGGACCCAAAAGGGGTAGTGATGGATTGGGGAGCTATTCACAATGGGGTTTGTCATCTTCATGAGGCCTAAAGACAACAGAAATAAGTAACAGTTATTTAAACCCAGACAGGCTGACTATGAGGAGTGGCGGGGGCCGGGGTGGCAGGGCGGGGAGCCAGGGTAATATATGCTCCAAATTTATTTCCTCCTGTTCTCCTGGAGGTACTTCTATTGGCCAAATCCAACAGGAAGTCGGAGGTCGCAGGAGTCCACTGTTGTGGTTCACGAAGGTCAGCCCCCTAGGGAACACAGTTGGTTGGAGAAGAGTGAAGGATACACATGCAGGACAGACAGAAGATATTCAGCACACTACATGCAAAAGAAAGAACTATTTAGAGGTGGAGAAATGTAGGGTCTAGCTGTTTTTCAAGTTTTAGGTTGCAATCCATTAGTAAGTTGTAAAAACAGTCTAGTGGATGGTGACTAGCATTTTAAGAGAAAAACAGCATAGAAAATATTAGGATGAATCTAATGCAGCAAGGGTGTGTGTGTGTCTGCACTTGTGTGCTCACACACCTAAATTCACACTGGCTGACATTTATTTCTTACTGTTTGTCACAGTAAAAAGAATATTTAGGTGCACCTGGGTGGCTCAGTTGGTTAAACATCTGACTCTTGATTTCAGCTCAGGTCATGATTTCACGGTTCATGGGGTGGAACCGTGCACTGGGCTCTATGCCGATGGCGCGGAGCCTGCTTAGATTCTCTCTCTCTCTCTGCCTCTCCCCCCACTCACAATGTATCTCAAAATAAATAAAATTAAAACAAAACAAAACAGAATATTTAGCCTGATTCAGAAAGGGCAAAGGACTCAAAGAAGCATTTCTCCGAAGAAGGTATGCAAATGGCCAACAAGCACATGAAAAGGTGCTCAACATCATTAGTTATTAGGGGGACTGCAAATCAAGCATCCATTAGGATAATTACTGCAAAAAAGAAAACCCAAGACAAAAACCAAGCAAACAGAAAAGAAGAATGATTAGGAAGGATGTGGAAAAATTGGTGGTGCCTGTGCTCTATTGGCGGGAATGTAAAATGGTACCACCGTTATGGAAAACATATGGTGGGTCCTCAAAAACTTAAAGATAGAATTTCCATACGATCCAGATATTCCACTTCTAGGTATATACCCAAAGGAATTGAAAGCAGGATCTTAAAGAGATAATGGTACACCCATATTAATGCGGTATTATTCATAATAGCTGAGGTGGAAACAACACAGGTGACCATTGACTAATAAAGGAGTAAATAAAATGTGGTATATACATAGAATGGAATATTATTCAGCCATAAAAAGGAAGAGATTCTGACATAAGCTACAACATGGATGAACCTGGAGGACATTACGCTAAGTGAAATTATCCAGTTGTCAAAAGACAATACTATATGTCTCTATTTAAATGAAGTACCTAGAATAGTCAAATTCACAGAGACAGAAAGTAGAATGGTGGTTGCCAGGGACCGAGAAAAGGGGGAAATGAGGAGTTTTTGTATGATGGATATAAAATTTTAGGCTTCAAAGATGAAAAGCATTCTGGAGATGGGTTGCACAACACTGTGAATTGACTTAACTCTACTGAAGTCTGCAGTCAGTAATGGTTAAAATGGTATATGGGCTGAATTGTGTCCCCTTGCCCCCCAACTTAATGTGTTGAACCCTAGCTTCCCAGTATCTCAGAATGTGACCATATTTGGAGATAGGGCCTTTAAAGAGGTGATTAAGTTAAAACAAAACCCTTAGGGTAGGCCCAATCCATTCTGATTCGTATCCTTAGAAGAAGAAATTTGGACACAGAGACATTCCAGAGATGTGTGCACATAGAACAGAAACCATGTGAGGAAACAGAAAGTGGCCATATGCAAGCAAAGAAGAGAGGCCTTAGGAGAAATCAAATCTACTGACACCTTAATCTTGGACTTCCTAACCTCCACAATTGTGATAAATGAAAATTTCTGTTATTTAAGCCATCCAGTCTGTGGTATTTGTTATGGCAGCCCTAGAAAACTAATACAGATGGCAAATTTTATGTTATGTGTATTTCTATCACAACTCCAAATAAAATGTGGAAAACAATGGTCTAGCTGGCTTTATTTTGGAAGAAATCTGGAGAAAAGTTTGTGAAGCAATAAATGATGAGATCGCAAAGAAAATAATTTGCAGTCTGGGTAAAACGATACGACTGGGAATATGTGTTGAGATACATGTTGAGAACTACAGACCTGTTGTACAGGCTTCTGAGAATGATTGAGGTCAGCATAGGTATAAACTACACGTTATTGGGCTTTACTTGCCTTTTTAATGTGATCATTGCTCAGAAGGAAGCCCTTGAGGAAGCACTTTGGGTTCTTGAAATTTAGTAGTGTAAGTATCAATCATGACTATTATTATTATTATTTGTAATGTTTATTTTTTGAGAGAGAGAGAGAGAGAGAGAGAGTGTGAGCGGGGGAGGGGCAGAGAGAGAGAGGGAGACACGGAATCCAAAGCAGGCTCCAGGCTCTGAGCTGTCAGCACAGAGCCTGACGTGGGGCTCGAACCCACAAGCTGTGAGATCATGACCTGAGCCGAAGTCAGACTCTTAACTGACTGAGCCACCCAGACGCCCCAATCATGACAATTATTAAATTCGTTAATAAACTTCTTTGTGCTTGGCATAGTGTTCAAAGGATAGATATTGATCATACAAGTTAAATATTATTATTACCACTTTTTTTTTCTTTTTATCACAAACTGTACTTGTGAACATCCTGTTCTGCAATTTTCTTGGCCCCTTTTGCCCAGATGCTAAAGGGCTGGCGATTGGCGTGGGCATTGCGAAGGCTGGCAAACACCTTGCAGTTCTCCTCCTCTCTATGACTCTGGCTTTCTCCTTCTTATTAGACATTCTGAATGGGCATGACTGGTCCTGTCAGCTAGGTCGCCAATTTGAGCTCAGCTGAGCTGTCTGCCTTCTTGGAGGCCAGTGGTTTTCTGGGAGAGAGGATGGGCCACTGCCCATTGGCTTGCAGGGACTGCATGGGCTTGTTCCACCTTCTTGGATCCACTGCTGATATCCCAATGGTCGGTGCCACCTTCTTGTGAATGGCAGCCACTCATAGCTCTTCCAGGCTGAAGCCCCTGCCAGCTCGCACTTTGGTGTGATACCCCATTGTGGGGCAACTATTAATGGGCTAGAAGGTTCAGATGGTGGTGTGGTATGCCTTGGCTTGCCAGGCCTTGAGTCTGCAGATCTTCTGTGCCTCCTGGTTGAACCATGTGGCCATACATCACTGCCACTCCTCATGGAAGTGGGATAGTGCCATTCCGGCTGGGTGCTGTGGCTGCTGCCTATGGGCCTCCTCCAAGGGCGAACAGCCAGCAGGAAAGAACTGGTGCCACAAAGTGTTCTGAGATGATCTGTTCCCATTTTACGGATGAGGAAATTAAGGATCAAAGCTATTAGGTTGTTTAAGTAACTATACCTCATAACATATGTAATTCACACATAACTGAAGCCAGGAAGAGTATATAGTTTTAAACTTTAACTCATGCAGTATCTGAGAGAGATATCTAATAGGAAACAATCATGTGGTAAAGGCCTTTTAAGTAACAGGAAGAAAATATTTTCTGTACCAAACATATTGGAAGTTTTTCTATTCCTGTGGGAAGTGGGGAGATCCATAAAACCTTTTGAAACTTAGTTGTGGTTAGGCTTTTGGGTTTGTTCACAGTGCTCTTTTAAATCAACTTTACTGAAGCATAATTGACATGGTATAAATGCATGCATTTTATGTGTAGAGTTTGTTGAGTTTTGACAAATATGTACACCTATAAGCCATGACCAAAATCAAGATATAGAGCTTTTCCATCACTCCCCAAGTTTCCAAAAGTCAGTTAGGCTCCCTGCTTCACAGTCCTGTCTCCCCCTCTTCTTGCCTCCTCCCTATCCCCCTTCCCCACCGTTCCTGCTTTAGGAAAGTCTGATTTTTTTTTTTTTCTATTCCTATAGGTGAGATTTCTCTCCTCTGAAATTTCATATGAATGAAATTTTACATTATCTAGTTTTGTTTGTTTGTCTCTTTGTTTGTTATCTTTGTTCTAGCTTCTCTTAATCAGCAAGGTGTTTTCGAGATTTCATTCATGAAATCTATACATCAATAGTTTATTCCTTTCTATTTATTTATTTTATTGCTGGGTAGTGTTTCGTTGTACAAATATACCACAATTGGTTCATACACTTATTTATTGAAGGACATTTGAATTTTTTCTTCCTGTTTTTTTGGACATCATTAGTAAAGCAGCCGTGAACAATCAAGTACAATTGTTTGCACAGGCATATGCTTTCATCCCTCCCGGCTAACTACCTAAGAGTGCCATTGCTGAGTTGTAGGTACATGTTTAACCTTGTAAGAAACTGTCAGACTATTTTCCAAAGAGATACCACTTTGCATTCCCATCAGCAATATATAAGAGTTCCAGTTCCTCCACATTGCACCAGCACTTGGTATTGTTGGTTTTTTAAATTTTAGCCATTCTGGTGGGAATGTAGTAGTTTTTCACTGTGGTTTTAATTTGCATTTCCCTGATGACTAAAGATGTGGAAGACATTTTCACATGCTTTTTGGCCACTCATATGTATCATTTTGTGAAGCGTCTATCCAAATTTTTTGTCTGTCTTTAATTGGGTTATCTGTCTTATTATTAGCTGTAAGAATTATTTGCATGCTCTGGATACAAGTACTTTGTCAGATATTTGTTTTGTAAATGTTTTTTCTCCCAGTCTTGTGGCTTGCCTTCTCATTTTCTCAATAGTGTCTTTTGAAGATTTTGTATTAAAAAAAAATTTTTTTTTTAACTTTTATTTATTTATTTATTAAAAAAAATTTTTTTTTCAACGTTTATTTATTTTTGGGACAGAGAGAGACAGAGCATGAACAGGGGAGGGGCAGAGAGAGAGGGAGACACAGAATCGGAAACAGGCTCCAGGCTCTGAGCCATCAGCCCAGAGCCTGACGCGGGGCTCGAACTCACCGACCGCGAGATGGTGACCTGGCTGAAGTCGGATGCTTAACCGACTGCGCCACCCAGGTGCCCCAACATTTATTTATTTTTGAGACAGAGAGAGACAGAGCATGAACAGGGGAGGGTCAGAGAGAGGGAGACACAGAATCTGAAGTAGGCTCCAGGCTCTGAGCTGTCAGCACAGAGCCCGACGCGGGGCTCGAACTCACAGACAGCGAGATCATGACCTGAGCCGAAGTCGGCCGCTTAACCGACTGAGCCACCCAGGCACCCCTGAAGATTTTGTATTTTGATGAAATCTAGTTTATTAACTTTTTTCTTTTACGATTATTGATTTTTGTGTTCACTGGAGAAATTATTGCCTATCCCAAAGTCAGGGACTTTCCTCCTGTCTTAGAAATTTTGAAGCAAGTGTTTTCTAGTTGACATAGCAGAGTCATATTAACTTAAAAATTAATAAATAGCAAAAGTAATAATCAGATGTAGGATCAGCTCATGGATATAGGCTGAAGGTAGTGATTGGAGGAATTTTAGTATTGGAGACAAAAATGACCAAAATTAGCATATGATCTCTGCAAAATGAAATTCCTAGCCTGTCACTGCATGGTGTGGGCCATTACTGGAGTTGAGCTTGTGAGGGTTGCTCATGTGTGTGGAAGAGAACAGAATGAGAATAGAGGAAAACAAAAATTAGAATCAAGGCAGAAATGGCACCAATCTGACCAAGGGCTCTGCTAATATGGCAGTGACAAGGAATACTTCAAAGCAAGTGTATATTATTCATAAGTTGTATATGTATATTCCTCCTTAAGGCAACTTTAGTAAGTTGTATATACTTTATTTGAAAACATTAGTCACTTTTTTCTAATGAAAACTCTTCAAAAATTTATTCACTCAAAGCTTGATATAGACATAATTGAATTGAGAGTACCAATCAACATTCTAACACATAAGCAATAGCCCTTTACAGAGGCACATAAAAGGGCTTTATTTGCTTCTAACATGGAACTTAGAGTAGATACCTTTAAAAGCAGAGAGAAAATCATGGTATTTCTTTGCCATCTAGGGTTCTGATGAGGTGAATAAAAGAAGAACCACTTGTCCATTTGAGAGCTAAACTTGAATTGAACATTTCTTTACCTTCTGAAATGTTCAGTTAAGTGCTTTTACACTTCAATTTTCCAGCCTGGGCCAAGACCAGAAATGCCAAAATGATATGAGAAAGGCTGTTCTTACTGTTTTTCTGGCTGGGATTGGAAGAGAAAGTGCCAGCAATCTTGTAAGAAAGCCTGTTCTCGAAAGATCTGCAACCCAGTTTGCAGAATCAAGGGGTTTGGATAGTTCAGATGAGTTTGGCTGAGTGTCCTGGTGTGTTCATCCGAATAGCACCCTGCAGAAAGCATTTTGTCTTATCAAAGTCAACCACAGAATTCTTTGTGTACTTCCTTAGACATCTTAACCATCATGTGTGCCCATCCAGATAAACCGCTAAAGGCTAGCTGAACACTGCCAAATTGAAATGTTTGAGTATGATCCCTACAACTAGGATTCAGATTTCAACTTGAAATAATGAAAATAGTAATCACAGCGATAATTTTATAAAGTGTTTATAGAATTGGCTCCAAAGTGCATCAGAGTCTTTAAACTACAGAAGGCATTAGAGATAACGTAGCCTAACCTCTCATTTTATACTTTAGAAATTTAAGGTTCAGAGAAATGAGATATTTGCCCAATATCATTTGGCAAGTCAGAGGCAGTGTCCAGCCTGGAAAATAGGATCACTTTGTTGCTTACAATCCGTTGTGATGTAGGCTGAGTGATTTGTTCTTTACCATATATGAGCCCCAAAAGATAAAAAGTAGTTATAAAGTTACTATGTTGTCATAGTATGTCAAGTAAAAAGGAAATTCATTAGATGTCATGAAATAAAGATTATTATTTCAGTATTCAGGTTTGGAGTGCCAAACAATATATTCAGATCTATTAAAACCCCTCATTGATATGCTGGTTTTCATACATGTTAATTATTTGGCAACATTATATGCTAGAAGACATTCTTTCTAAAAAATCTTATTTTTTAAAGAATCTTGCTAGGAAGGTAGTTATTGCCTTGAGAGCCTAAGTTGGGGATTCTCATTCACACGCTTCTATTCAAGAAGCAGCAGTGAAGCCATCCTTCATCATGACCATCCTGCCTGGAATGTGGTAAAGACAAGGCAGCCTGGCTGAAGGCTGAAGGGTGTGGAACAAACACTGTGGGTGGGTCCACAGAGGGGATTAATGTCCATATCCCTGAGTGAAAATCCTCGCCCAAGTGGGACCAAATAACCTCAGCTGCAAGGCTGCCTTGACTGTTCATTGCCTGCCGCCACAAAACAATGCAAAGGTTGTCCCATGGTTGTTTCTGTTCCTGGGAGTGAAGCCTGCCCACTCCCAAATTCACAAAGTGATGGATATCTCCCAGTTGTCAAAATGCTTATTCTTCCCTTACAGAATACCCATTTCTTTTTTTTTAAGTTTATTTATTTATTTAATTTGAGAGAGAGAGAGAGAGAGAGAACGAGAGAGAGACAGTGGGAGGGGCAGAGAGAGGGAGAGAGAGAGAATCCCAAGCAGGCTCCACACTGTTAATGCAAAGCCTGATGTGAGGCTTGAACTCACCAACCCGTGAGATCATGACTCGAGCTGAATTCTAGAGTTGGATGCTTAACCAACTGAGCCACCTGGGAATCCCCAGAATACCCATTTCTTTTCTTTGTTTCTTCCCTATAGCAACCATTCTATAATTCTATAATTCTACAATAAGAATAATAATTAGTAGTAGTAGTAATATATATATATATATATATATTTTTAATTTTTTTTTCAACGTTTATTTATTTTTGGGACAGAGAGAGACAGAGCATGAACGGGGGAGGGGCAGAGAGAGAGGGAGACACAGAATCGGAAACAGGCTCCAGGCTCTGAGCCATCAGCCCAGAGCCTGACGCGGGGCTCGAACTCACGGACCGCGAGATGGTGACCTGGCTGAAGTCGGACGCTTAACCGACTGCGCCACCCAGGCGCCCCAGTAATATATTTTTTAACAGGCTCTGCTTTGCTGGGTCATTTGATTAAAGAAAGTGTTTAGAATATAAATAGCATTTGTAAATAATATTATTAACTGAATTTCCTCATTGGCAAAAATTGGGCTAGGTCCCTATAATCTCTACGTCCCTTCCTTCTCTAACATGTTAGGATGCTATGTGTCAGGGCCATCTGTCACACACCTTCTCTTTCTCAGCCAGGCAGCCAACCAGCCACCCTGCACCTGTATATTTGTAGAACAAGACTGTTATGGGAATCTGACATGAATGAACATAAACACATTTCCAACATGACTGCATCATATCACCTTAACAGTAGGAAAAGTATTTCTATGTGCACAGGACGTGCACTACAGAGTTTCTATAACAAGAAACACTTTAAAGTTATGGCAAAATTTGTGCTGAAACAGACATGGAGAACTTTGGCAACCTCAACCCTGCCAGCACCATATATTCTTTACTTAACCAGGCAAAATACCTACCTGCTGGAGTGATATAAAGGAATCTGTGCTGTTCACCAGAGCTGACAAGTTATTCTTTAAAATAAGTTTTTTTTTTTTAACATTTATTTATTTTTGAGAGACAGAGAGAGGCAGAGTATGAGCAGGGGAGGGGCAGAGACAGAGAGGGAGACACAGAATTCGAAGCAGGCTGCAGGCTTCGAGCTGTCAGCGCAGAGCCTGACGTGGGGCCCGAACTCACAAACCATGAGATCATGACCTGAGCTCAAGTCGGACACTCAACTGACTGAGCCACCCAGGTGCCCCAACTGACAGGTTATTCCTAAAGCATTTAAATAAAAGTCTAATCCCTCATGACTGTGGGTTTGGATAACATAGGCACCATGGCCTTTTCATAATATAATGGAAAGATGTATTATTCAAAAGATGATAGCAGTACAGTTGATTTTACTCATTTTATTTACTATCATTGGTTTTATTTAGCAGATGTCACAATGTAAGCAATTTCTAATAGTGAGCGTATTGAACAGTTGGAAACTGGGCTTTCAAGTGAAGCAGCTGGTTCAGAAATGATATATGTACATCTTATGTGATAACAAACCTAATCCAAAATACATATTTTCATACAATCTTACCTAATTCTCTACTCTTTAAATAGCTCTCTATTTCACTTTAGAGTTAAAAAATACACACACACAAAACAATTCTTATTTTTTTTATTTGAGAACGAGAGGGAGAGAGGGGCAAACGGAGAGAGAATGAGAGAGAGAGAGAGAGAGAGAGAGAATTCACAAAACGATTCTTAAGCACTGGGTCTTCTTACAAAATGCGGTATATATTAGAAGACTATGAACCCACTTAGATAAGTGAGGAATTTAAAAAATAGCCAGTGGCACCTGGGTGGCTCAGTTGGTTGGGCGTCCAACTTCGGCTCAGGTCATGATCTCCTGGTTCACGGGTTCAAGCCGCGTGTCAGGCTCTGTGCTAACAGCTCAGAGCCTGGAGCCTGCTTCGGATTCTGTGTCTCCCTCTCTCTGTGCCCCTCCCCCGCTCAGGGTCTATCTCTCTCTGTCTCTCAAAAATAACTAACTAACTAAATAAATAAAACGTTAAAAAAAAATAGCCAAACTCAGAAGCAAAGAGTAGTTTGGTGGTTGGCAGAGGCTGGGGGAGGAAGAAATGTTGAGGTGTTGGTCAAAAAAGACAAAGTTTAGTTATGAGGTGAATAAGTCCTAGAGATCTACTGTACCACATAGTTCATAGAGTTAACGGTACTGTTCTATATGTGTAAAATTTGCTAAGAGAGTAGATCCTATGTTAATTGTTCTTATTGCACACACACACTCACACACATACGCACATTAAAGAGGGTAAGGAGGAAACTTCTGGAAGTGATGGATAAGGTTATGGCATAGATTGTGATAATGGCTTAACAGGTGTATACTTATCTTCAAATTCATCAAGGTGCATACATCAAGTATGCACAGATTTTTATATGGAAAGAAAGGAAGGGAAAGGAGAAGGGAAATGGAGAGGAAAGGAAGATGAACGGAGAAAGAGAAACCCATGAGACTGAATGGACACTAAGTCTCTGTGGGATCAAGAAGCAATTGTTCCTCAATAATCTCAAGCATTGGCAAAGTAGGATCTGTGTGTGAGAGACCGCAAGAGAGGTCATTATCTGTGGAAATCAGGTGGTTGCCACCAATAAGTTTCCGGGCAGATGTGAAGCAGGCTTCTGATTAGTTATCCTCTCACCTCCTTTTCTTTACCCATTCTCTCTGAAAGTCCCGCCCTGTCCGTTCTCCTCTGGCTGCTGGGCTGTCTGTCCATTGCTACTTTCATACAGTCCTTCCCTTTCTACAGGTTTGGATATTCTCCCCAACCCTTCTCTTTCCCCCAGTTGGAAACACCCATCCTTCAGCAGATACAGATTATTCTTGAACAGACTATCAGATGAAATAATGCATGCTGAGCTTCAAGACTATCAGATGAAATAATGTATGCTGAGCTTCAAGATACTTGCAGGAAATGTACCCCATGTTTGCATTTTGAAAAAGCAGCTTATTAACTCTAAACAAATATAAAATTAACATGGGAATGCTTGTAGGTAGGAAAATATTTTCTAGTGTTTTTCCCTACTCTAACCACTGTGATGTCAATGTATCTCCTATATATATATATATATATATATATATATATATATATATAATAGTGAAATATAGGTAAATACTTTTAAAACTTCACCGACTGTCTTTCCTGACCTACAAACTTCTAGTGAAGTTAAAGGGTTGTGCCTTCAGATGCCAGGAATTGACCAAATCAGACAAATAGCCCTGGAATACTCTCCTGTTGCTTAATAGTGGTTGTATTTTAATATTTACTTGATATTTAAAACAAGTAATAGATTTGCATAGTTTAAGAATTTTACAATAGTGAATGTGAGCCTAAGGTTTTCCTCTCCTCAGTCCCCCATCTGGTGGTTTCCACCTTTACACCAAGATAAATAACTTCCGTTATTAGCTTCTTGTGTAGACTTTCAGAATTTTAAAAAATGTTTCTATAAGCGAATGTCAACACCTATTCCTTTCCCTACTTAAAAAAATGTAGCATACTGTGCACACTTTGGTATTTTTCCCCTCACTCAGTATGTCTTACATGTCTTTACATATTAGTACTATGGAGCATCTCTGTTCTTGGGAAAAAAAAATTTTATTATGGCTGAACAGTATCCCATTATTTGGATGTGCCATGATTTATTTAAACAGCTCTCTATTGACAAACTTTTAGATTGTTCCAATCTTCTGCTATTATAGGAACTGCTGCAGTAAATAACCGTGCACATTCATGATTTTGCCCATGTGTGAATATATCTGTAGCATAAACTCCTAGAATTGGAACTGCTGAGTCAAAGAGTACATGCATTTGTAATTTCAATAAATATTGCCAAATTGCCTTCCAGAATGATTATACCTATTTACACTCCCACCAGCAATGAATCACTGCTCCCATTTCTGTATATCTTGCCAACCCTAAGGGTTGTCAAATTTTTGGATTTTTACCAACCTGATAGTGAAATATGGTATCTTGATGTAGTTTTAATTTGCATTTTTTCTATGTGGGAGTGATTTGAGCATCGTTTCATATGTTCCTGAGTCATTTGTATTTCCTTTTCTGTGAACTATTACTCACTTTTTTAATAGGGTTTTTTAAAATTATTATTCTATGGTTTCTTTCTAGATTAGAGTTTAGTTCCTTGCAAATACAATCAACTGCAAATATCGTCTCCTACTTTGCTCTTTGTCTTTTTCCTTAAGAGTTTTTTGAGAACTGAGTAATGTGGATAATTACATTAGTACTCCTGTCATTTTGCCTGCACACACGGAATGGATGAAGATAAACAGGTAGATAAATAGATAAATATAGAGACAGTATGTGTATGTAGATTTTTAAAAAGGCCCCCTTTCTTTTTCTTAGAGCATAAATGCGACCATGCATGTTCGTCATGTATCAACCCTTCCCGTAGGCAGAGGAGTGCAAGCATATTATCCGAAAGAGGTTCATAGAGTTTATTGAGTTGCCCTTGGCACTAGAAAAATGACTGGGACACTGGAACCTTACTCCCAAAGGTCCCAATTTGGTAACAAGGGTGGCCAAATTGTACATGCAAATAAAGAAATACAATAGGGTAAAAGACATAAATATAAACATGTAAATAAAGAATTAAAACACAGCAGGAACAATGTGTAATTAGTTATGAGCACAGGGATTTGGGAGTAGGGAGGATGGGCTCAGTGAGTGTAACTTGTGTTAATCATTAAACTGCTCTATCAATCAGACTTCAGTGCAGAAAAGAGACACTGCTCTGGGTGTTTTAAGCAGAAGGGAATTTAATACAGGGGATTATGAATTCATAAAACCATTGGGAAGGCCTGGAACAATGGAATTAAGGAGCTGCCCTTGCTGTCTGGTTTCTGGTTGCCCCACTGCTGCTGCAGTTATTGGGAAAGGGGTGTCACCCAGGCTACCTGCTGCTTTTGCTCTGGTTGGCCTCTCACCCAAGACACTGATAGCCAGTGAGGAGGACGTGGACCCTGGCCATTGCCCGCATGCATGACTGTCAGAGCTTGCCTGTCAAGTGCAACTGTCACAGAATAATAGCCTCTCCTGTGTTTCAGATTTGTCACAAGTACATCATTTTTGGCCGAATCCAGAGTGTACCTGGAACTCCAGCTGCAAGGGAGCCTGGGAAATGTAGTTTTATTCTTTCAGAGCTTGTAATTCAGGACGTGTGGCAATGGATGCCAGTAACTAATATAGTTTCAGTCACCTTGGTATGTATGTATCAGAGTATCAAGTGTGAAGCAGATGACTAAAGATTGGGCATATTAAATTGATATATTTTGTCTGGGTCTGGAAGAAGCCTGAGGGACTTCTAGAAAATAGGATTTTTAAGGAGCTCCTCTGGCAGGAGGGAGGACATAGGGCTTTAAAGCATGGGTAGGACTGGGAGAATTATCAGAGGAGTGATTGGGAGTTTTGAGGAAAAATTGTTTTGCATTATTTTATAGGCATATCCAGTGATGATAGGAATAACAATAGAAATAATATGATGATTTAATAGATAATGTAGGTGAAAACCTGTGGTAAGCCATAAAGCCCTGACTATATACAATATTGGAGGTGGGTGTTATTCTCATTTATATACAAGGAAACAGGTTTTGAAAAGTTAGCAATTTGTCCAAGTTCACTTTACTGTGTATTAGAACTTGAATCTTCCTTTCTTCCCTTTTTCCCTTCTCCCTCTTTTCTCCCTATTCTCCTTCCATCCTTCTTTCCTGTAACTTACTGAGCGTTTACTCTCTGCTAGGGTCATTGCTTACGTGGTCAAGACAAAATCCTTCCCCTAAAGGAGGCAATAGCCTTCGATCTAATCTACCTGATGCTCATTTGGGATTTTCTTCGTTGTATTTTTGCCTGCCAGAATTATGTCAGTAGCCCTGGGTTCTGCCAGGAAGCCAACCACTTTTACCCTACTTAGAAAACACACAGTTCTAACAACAGGGCAGTAGAATCCAAACTCACCCCTTCAGAACTCAGTTGCGGTAGTGAGCATGGCTTCCTTGCTGATATATGGGTCATACGGATGCTGTACGGAATTGCCTACAAGTGTAAGGGCTATAGGATTTGACTCTTGAGAGAAAATAAAATGAAAGACTAAAAATGGCTACAAAGTATCTCCAGGATATTAGAGTGAAGCTAACCACATAAAAGACACATGACATTTGCCTGTGAATAGAGAGACTGAGCATGTTGGTTCTTCTGCTGGTTTTTAGCTGCCAGTGATTCTTGTGGCAACCATCCAAGTTTTCAGGACACTATCACATTTTTAAGTTTTCCTAATGAATTATAATAACATTTCTGGAGTTTACATCAAATTGTGTTGAATGGCATTTTTAGCAAATTGTGTCACTTTGTGAATTTCCAAATTTTACGAAATTTCTGTGCCAAAAAATAATCAGTGAAAATGATTTTGTGTGAAACTTTTTGAAAGCCAAGTTTAGCTGATTTTGCTAAACAGCACAAGCAAACAATTTATTCAGTCTTTCTCCAAGTCCTTTTTCTGAGCCTTGTTCTTTGCTTCCAGGCCCCCCTCCTCCCTCCCCCTTTCTAAGCTTCTTTCACTCTGTTTACTGGCCTTTGTTTCTGCTCCTAGTTTGTCTTTCTCTAACATTATCTGCCCTCTCCACACCCCTCCACCCTTAGCTATACCAAGCCTTGGGCTATGGTTTTGGGTTGAGGGTCATGGAGGTCATGGATTTTCTACTGAAAGAAAGAAAGAAAGAAGGAGAGAGAGAAAAAAAAAAAGATCACTTTTGCTCTCTCTTCTGCCCTTGGTGCTGAGAAATTCATTTGAGATCAGTATCCTGGCCAGCATGATTACTGTGGGATTGAGACAAACACAGGGCTCACCACAAGAGAGGCCATAATAATGTCTCTGAGGATAAAAGAACATATTTCGACATGCTTCGACTCATGTTTTGAGATCCTTGCATGTGGGTGGTTAGACTACCTTAACAGGTTTTTGAGCGTATCCTTCTGAACTGCCCTGACTTTGTTTCCCAAAGAGAGAAACAGTGTAGAGGAATACAAACAGCCTGCATCTTGCGGTCAGGGTTCCTGGGATGGAATCCTGGCTTGTCAGCCACTTAATCTTCTGAGTACCAGTATTCTTTGTTACCAAATAAAGAAACTAGCTACTGATATAGCTGCAACAGTATTGCTAACAATGCAGTTAACATTAATTGAATAATTACTATATGTCAGACGTTCTGTTAAATACTTGCATGCCTCCTGTCAAACTCTTTTACAACACTAGGCAGTAGTTAATTATCACTCCCACTTTATGGATGAGGAGACTGAGGTAAGAAAATATTAAATTATTTACTCTAGGCCACTTAGCTATGAAGTGGAGTTGGGTTTTGAACCCAGGTCTTTGATTCTAAATCAGAAACCACTACCCTAGGTAGAAACGATGATTAAATAATGCAACACAGAGCATCAGACATCCAGGAAGGGGTCATTCTTTTGTTTTGTTTTGCATCATTTTGTTTAAGGCTAGAAATTCCAGGAGGCATAAAGTTAATTCCTGTTCCCATTCTGATTTTTCAAGAATTTCCTCTCCTGTCTTTTTTATGTGGGCATACCCCAGACCAAGAGATGGTGATTGAGTCCATGACCCAAATAGTGGGAGATATCAAATCCCCATGAGCCCTATTTCTTTGACCATGTATATAGTTTGGTAAACCATCTAGAAAATACCATGACACACTAAAACTTGAGCACTGTCTGGTCTCAGATCAGAGATGGTAGGCGGGTGTAGTGCCCAGGAATGGGAGAGGGAGATGGGCAGGAGACCAGACACATCCTGCTGCCAGTTACTCTTAGTGGGATTCCTAATGGAAGCCACAGAAGCTCACAGTGACTATTGCAGAAAAGCCACATAATTATAGGACAGCACTATATTCCAGCCTCTTGTGGCTTCCATGTGTGTTTCTGTGATCCTAGGTTGTGTCTAGCCCACGTGTTAATTTCTACCTGCTGAATACAGTTTGGTTTGTAGTAAATGATGCTTTCAAGAACTTTCTCAGCAACTCATTTCCGGGTGGGATTCTCTTCGAAACCACGTGAAGCCAGAGAATCTGCGCAAACATCTGATTGGTATGTTCAGCCTCAGGAGAATTATGAGTCTGCTGCAAAAAAGATCATAAAATCCCTAAATTAACTATGGCAAATGTTTTAAGTGTGTCTGTAAATTTGGGGTTCCATGAGTTTAGTTGTGCCTTTCCAACTATGCCTAGATTACAGTTTGTCCAATCACATTGTTGTTATTGAGGTTTCAGGAGGTCTTTGATTATTTCGTGACCTTTTCCCTAAATAGCACCGATTACTTTGATACAAGAATTTTTGAAGTGCTTCACAATCTTTTGCTATTCCCTGGGGCCTGGGTCAACATTCCTATCGTCTCTATTTCAAGATGAAACACAGAGAGTTTAAGTGATTTTCCCATGGGCTCCCAGCATGACAGCATCTATGCTGGACACAAACTTCTTAAGCTTCTGGCTTTAGATGAGCTCACTGAGTCACAGATTTCCCCCAGCAATTATTTATATACATTATGCATCTGACCTGGATATGCTAGTGCTTATTTCCCATTTGCATAACGAGGAATATCTCAGGCAATCCAGGAAGGAATGTTTCCTCAACACAAGCAGCTGAGTTCTAATGTGGACCTTGCTTTCTGGACTCAGGGAGGGTCAGGGAGGAGGATGACCCCAGCCGGCCCGCACAAGCCTGCAGAACATGTTCTGGGTAGAGCTTGGTCAGAATGAGGTTGAACAGCCATCGGTCATTGCCTCATGTAAGAAAGATGGGGGAGGGATACACATTTCCTACTTGGGCTTCTCTAAATGTGAAATACAGTTTAATTGTGGAGTGCTGGTATCTCTTCCCGCCTGTTAGGCTCCTGGAGAGAGGTCTTCAGTAAATGCTGTGGGTAATGAAGCTTATGTTCAGGTACCACAATAAATATGGGATGTGGGTGAGGACAGAAACTTTACTTTCATGTTTGCCTTTTGTATTCAGAGCGACAGATCATAAACAGTGTTTTAGAAAGTCTGTGTGGAGAATTAAGAACCATAGTTTGGTAAACTATTTTTTTTAAATGACTTTTACACATCGTTTCTTTGTTACAAAACTATCTTGTCCCATTATAAAGTTATTAAATAAACTTTAGAAAATACCGATAAGCAGAGAGAAGAAAACAAAATCACCCTGAATTCCACTACTCAGGGGGAACCTATATTAACATTCGGGTGTATTTTTCTCGTTCCTAAAAATGGGCTTACTTTTTTCTTTTTAAACAGGATTATACGTTAAAATTTGTGATAATTTACTACCTATTTTATACACACATGCACATAGGATTATACTATGAATATTGCCTTCTAAACCTGCCTTTTAAACTTAGATTCCATATACAGTATTTGAAGATTTACTAAAATCTTCTCTGGTCATTAAATATGCTTCTCCAGCATCATTCCTGATGGTTGGGTAGCATTTCATTGTATGGATGTATCATTGTTTATTTAACTGATTCCTCGTTGCTAGACATTTATGCCGTTTCCAAGTTTTCTCTGTTATAAACAGGCTGTGATGAAGATGTAAATCTCATTTATAATGGCATCAGATCATATGTTTTATTTGTATCTTCTAGAAGACCTAAAACAAGGTTGCTAAGCAATGTCAGTGCTGTACCAATCTTTTCGTGGGAAAACCTGAGCGGAGAGAACCTCTTTGAGTCTACCATGGCAAAAGTGATAATACGTCGGACAGCAAAGTGCTCATTCTTGTTCACTACACATGGAGATGAATCCAATGAGCTAAAAGCCATATGTGGCTAAGGAAATATACTTCTCCTACAGAAGACTAGGTCATGGTAGAATAGCACTTAATTAAGACACTGAATACAACAGTTAAAAAGTGTTTCATAGTAAGAACTCATTTGTCTAAACTTTGAGTATGTTGAAGTGGTTGCCCAAGGACATAAGTATACTGGGCCAGTCATCCATGCGAACCCTTCCACGTCATGTTTCTAAAGCGAAAACAGATAGGAAACAGAAAAGCTCCCAACCCTCGAATGAGAACAACCACAACAAAAACCCAAACTGACCTTTGGGTTATTTCATTTGGTTCTCCATTAGTTAGATCTGATTATGCCTTTTTGAATTCAGCAGATATCATTAAATGCCTTTGGAAGGACCAAGTTGACTCATGCAATTTTTTTTTTTTTTCATGTATAGGTCTGTTTTGCTAAAGAAACAAGGCTTCTCTTCTTGTATCATTCACTACAAGCTAAAAGAAAACTTTTTTTGGAAATTAAAAGGAGTCCATTTAAATTCTATTAATTCTTACTTTAGCTTCCCCCCCGCCCCCCGCCCTGAATGCCCCAGCTTTTTTTTTTTTTTTTTTTTTTTAACACGTACATTTTCTATGACTTTCAAGCTAGCACTGATGATTTACTTGACTGGCAGACATGAAGACCTAGGCTGAAGGGACATGTGATCTGAGCAAATTGCAGCATTTCTGTAGATTGAAGTAATCAAATGTACGCATTTTGACTCTTCAGACATTTATGGTCTGTATCTTCTCTACCAGGGCTCAGCGTGGCATAATGATGTCAGCTTCTCCCCAGATAGTTTGGATGGCTCTGGGAACATGGTTAGAGGATAATATGTTCTGTTTTCCTTCTCCTCGGGGTGACCATTGTCTCCAGTTGGTCCTGTGCTCAGTGAGTCATTAATTAAACCCGGAATCTCTCTAAGTGACCTGTTGCAATGTTGAGGTTCATTCCCAACTTATTCTGCTTCACTGCATAATATCTGGCCAATGTGGCTTGTTTTTATTTTTTAAAAATTTCCCTCATTCTTCCTCGCACCATGAGGATTCGTTTTTGAGATAGAGAGCAAGAGGCTAGGTTAAGAAAAACACGGCCACCTCCAGAGTGCAAAAATTGCAATAAACCCATCACCTCTAACAACAGCAGAGCATGAAAAGATAAAAAACAGCCTGCCAAGAATGTAGTAACCACCCATTCACTTTTAAATGCTCTCCACACTTCAATGCACAGACCTAATTACTTTCCTGCATTCCCAAATCCACTTTGCCCATACTGCAATCAGAAACCTGGCGTTAAAATATTTTAGACTTGGAGGATCAAGACTAATTATGGGCCTTAGCTGCACCTTTTGGTTTCTCTCCCCCCTCCCCCCTCCTTCTCTTCTTTGGGTTACTTTAAAGCACGCTCCACTGGAAGAAAGGCTGCCCAGTCCCAGTTGGGGGTGAAGCCGAGAGAGAATAAAACAAAGAACAACTCAACTCAATTCAGTAAGCTTCAATGAGGCTGGTATATTTAATGTGAGCCCAGGGTTAGCCCACAGAATTGTGGCAGAATGCAATATTCTCAACAAAAAAAGATGTGTTTAAGGTCGACTAAGGCCCCATAAGGCTGTTGTTGGTGTTTAAGCAGTCCACTGAGGTATTTAGCACTGAGGGTTTCTAAACATTCCAGCTGAGAATTAAACTACAGCTTTACAGTAGCCGCTTAAAGGTTTGGGGGGCTGGGAGCGTCCCCTCCCCCTTGTATTGAAAGGTCAACAAACAGTAGGAAAGATCATGTCATAACAAAGATGAAGCCACCTATTATCGAGTATAGTGACAGCTAATAGCACTATCAGAGGGACTAATCCACGGTATTAAATAGTGTAATTGTTAAAATAATATCATGGTTATTAGAACACCCAAGCATGAGACATTTTTCATTTTACATAACATGAAAGTATGGTAGGTGAGCTTAGCCTTCGCATGACAGGCACTTGTTATAAATATGTAAATATTAGAAAATTGCTTCAGTACTGCGATTTTTCTGCAGCATACAGAATGCATTTTTAATACGCAGATGTTATGTTTTGTGGCATTTGCTAAACTACTTTTGGGTAATTTTGCCGAGTTACACTCTTAAAAAGCTTTCATTCACACAAAACAATTTGCTGTGAAAGTTGGTGCTAATGTTTTACTTCAATGAGGCATTTTTAGTTTCATGGGTTTAATAAGACAAATACTACCACAAAAAAAGCCTAGTTTCTCAGAGATGAATCTGTGAAATGGCTAAGGGAGTCTGACTGCTTATAGAGTGAATTTTATGGGAACTGCAGCTCTAAGTTTGAACTCTGGGAGGTTTTATGAGATCGGATCTAGGCACAGGTATCTTAGGTTTGCACAGTTCTTATTCGGAATACTGGAAAGAAATGTAATCACCTTGAGGGGGTACAAATGTCACAAAAAGACAAAAGAACGCTTAACATTGAAAACACACGAAGCTGCCACAATGCTTTCCTACTTCTTTTAGTTTCCAGTAGTCAAGAATCCAAACCACAAGTTGTACTGGAGGAGATGGTTTAAAACAATCAGATGTTTCAGATGGTCAGAGTTTGCGGGGCCCTTACAAAATAATACAAAGGGCACATACACTGGCTCACAACCACCAATTAACCCTCCTTGTTAGATAGGTAATTTATTCCTCTCAGAGGCATCAAATATCAGAGAAATCATGGGCCAAAACAGTAATTATCTGCAGGGAATTCAAAGGCTTTGAAAGCCAATAATTCCAAAGAAATAAAAACAGAGTCCTTTTCACTGTATAGACTTCATTTTAAAACCTGTAATAAGAGCCAGGCCCTGGCTGTGAACCTGTACACTTCAAGGAGGAAAAAAAAATGCTGAAGAAGGCGAAGGCAATATTCATGGGGCTTTTCTGCATAAAACAATCTGGGAGTGGAGGTCAGAGACATTCATTCTGGCTACTCTCTATTATCACACAAAGTCCCCATCCAACATAGGAATAAAGGGCTGGGTTGGCCAAAAGTGGGAAGGGAGAAAAATCTGAAATTACTGAGCTAAAGAAAGTGATAAAAAAAAAAAAAAAAACTCTATTAAAATTTTTTTAAGTCTCTTTATTTTTGAGAGAGAGAGAGAGAGAGAGAGAGAGAGAGAGAATGAGTGGGGGAGGGGCAGAGAGAGAGAGAGAGAGAGGGAGAGAGAGAATCCCAAGCAGGCTCGGCACTGTCAGCACAGAGCCTGACTTGAGGACGGAACTCATGAACCACGAGATCATGACCTGAGCTGAAATCCAGGATGCTGAACTGACTGAGCCTCCCAGGTGCCCCCAAGAAACTCTATTTTAAAAGTCCAGCAGTTTAATTTTAACTTAAAAAAAATTTTTTTTTTCAACGCTTATTTATTTTTGTGACAGAGAGAGACAGAGCATGAACGGGGGAGGAGCAGAGAGAGAGGGAGACACAGAATCGGAAACAGGCTCCAGGCTCTGAGCCATCAGCCCAGAGCCTGATGAGGGGCTCGAACTCCCGGACCGCGAGATCGTGACCTGGCTGAAGTCGGAGGCTTAACCGACTGCGCCACCCAGGCGCCCCTAATTTTAACTTTTAAAGCTCGAGTGACATAAAGTGCTCTTTCCTAGGATAAAAAAATAATCACAGAATTTCTCAAATTTCATGGCAAACCCTTCTTAAGAAAAGCATTTGTTCTTAACAATCTCATCTCCTTTATGCTACATTCATATTTATAATGTCTGGTCTTCGTGGTCATCTAGAACTAGGCAATCTGGTGAAGTATTCCTTTAATTTTACCCTTACTTATCTTCTACCTTTTGCACATATTTTTGCTATATCAAAAAAAAAAAAAAAAAAAAAGAAGAACCAAGTTCAAATCTGTACTATATTACCTAAGTTGTATCTATATATTCAGTGCATGAACGTACTAGCATTTGGTGTCTCTACCCTTTCAAACACATGGCTTCTTAATCTGCTGTAGGGGGGCTTGACTTTTACACATTTACTACCAATTTCATAGAAATTCATGGGGGTAACACCTACTTTTCACTTAACAAGGTCAAGGCACAAATCCACATGCCTAATTTAAATGATTTCTTTTTTTTTTTTTTTTCATTATGATAAATCCATACCAGATGTGAGGGAAAGGGGAACACAATTCCCTGTAGTTCAGTTGCTCTGACTACCTCTGATGATTCTCCTGTGGACTTCAGAGAACAGATCTGCATTTTCTATAGCAAACTTTTCCAATGAAACAGAATTTTCCAAGACTTGGTTTTTGTCCTAAGTTAGGTTAATGTTAGAATTGGACACTGCTGCGGTCTATGACAATCTAAGATACTGAATCTGGTCACTTTGCAGACTGAATAAGGTTCTTGGGTGATGTTTGAGGACTGTTGACAAGATGTATGTATAAGTAATCATGTAGCCCAGCTGTCATCCAACAGTGGCTTAGAGCATACCTCCTGGTCTGTCGTCCAAGGGAGTTGGACTAGATCTCTTTGCTGCCCTCCTCCAACGTTGAAGGTTTTGTGGGACTATAATTTGTCCAATTAAGATCAAGGCATTTTATTATACTTAAAAGAGCACTTTATTTTCTGACTTTAGGTATGCAAGAAAAATTTTAAATTACATTTATTTTGGTAATTAAAGATAAAATTGCCTGTATCTGAGCTGGCAGGAACATTGAAATTCTTACACAGCCAATGCTAAAGTGCCATTTTTAGCATTTCAAATTTCTTAGCACATTTAAATTCTCTCATGTGTTCCTTTTTCAGGGGTTTCAACAGTGAAATAGAGGCTACTCTTCATAAAAAACGAAAAGCAAATGCATAGATAATGAGAATGCCCCTCACATCCTGCCTGCTCCCCAGAAGTCAGATGTTGAACACTTTGTAGTGTTCACTGAGACATAGAAGAACACGAGATACACCAGTTGAAACTCCTTATGGTGGCTCAGGAATGAGGTAGAACATCTCAGTGGTCATTTAGGCTACTTAATCTGGTAGCTCCCTTTCTACGGTTTTCTTTGTGTTGATAACTCTCACATTGATATTTTCATCCTGACTGCTTATCTGAGTTTTCGTCCTACTGGGTGAGTTTGCACAGCACATTGGTATTGGTGTGTCCCAGCATCACGTGGAGCTCAACAAACTTAGAATTAAGCTCAGTTTGGTTTCTCAGCGTCTCCTGTTGGTGATGTTTATTTCCTTCCAAATCAAGGGTTTTGCCTGTGTCTTTTCCAGACCTGCGCGCCTCTCTTCTTCCCTGGCTCAGTCCTCCTTTTGATGACCAACAGCATGCCCATTGTTGAAGTTTTCAAAGCCCTGAGGGCATGTCTAACTTCTTGTTCTCCTTCATGCTTCATAATTATTAAGTTCTTAAAATCTTGCCTTTAGGGCAACTGCTGTAATGTTATGTCCTTTTTATCCCACAACCATCAGACAATCTCAGATACCTATCACAGCTTGCCTGAATTAGGCAGTCTCCTAGCAGCTGTCCTGGCCACCTTTCTTCCCTTTCTTTAATTCTGTTGCTAAACGCATGTTTTAATTTAATTTAATTTAATTTATTTTACATTTTAGAGAGAGAGTGAGAGTGCGTGCTTGCAAATGCATTAGGAGAGGGGCAGAGGTGGGGGGGAGAGACAGAGAGAGAGAGAGAGAGAGAGAGAGAGAGAGAGAGAATCTTAAGCAGGCTGCACTCGGGGCTGGATTCCATGACCCTAGGGTCATGAAGTGAGCTAAAATCAAGAGTCAGACACTCAACCAAATGAGCCACCCAGGTGCCCCAGTTAAACACATGTGTGTGACATACCTACGTCTCTGCTGAAAAACCTTTGTAGGTACAAAGGCTCCTGAGCTCCCAACATCAGGTGTCACCTTTGCTGCCTGTTTCCCTCTATTGTAATGGTGGAATCATCTTTATCACTATTCCTGTCTCCTTGCTGGTTAGTCTGGCTAAGCCTCCTTGCTTCTACTCAACTTTCCATTGTGGCCTTTCTCTTCCCATCTATCTCCCCACATTCTAACCACTTTTCAGCCTCTGCCTGGGAAATTTTTTGCGTGTTTTTATCCACTTTGGTCCCCTTTCCTTTGAACTATTAAATCACATCTTGTCTTTAGATTGGATGATTTATCTTGGAAGCTTTGACAGAATGGGAAGAACCCTGGGTTGAAACCACATAAACTCGGTTCCAAAAGAAGTTTCAACAATGTATTAACTTTGGTCGTTTTACCTCTCTGACTCTTTATAGCCTTTCTAAAACATAAAATGCAGATGTTAGTAAATAATGTAGAAAATGATAACAAATGTGAAAGTTCTAGCATATCAGCAGATCCTGTGTTAGTTGAATTGGATTCTTTAAAATTGTTTTTGGGGTGCCTGGATGGCTCAGTCACTTAAGCGTCTCACTTCAGCTCAAGTCATGATCTTGTGGTTTGTGGGTTTGAGCCCTGTGTTGGGCTCTGTGCTAACAGCTCAGAGCCTGGAGCTTGCTTCAGATTCTGTGTTTCCCTCTTTCTCTTGCCCCTCCCCTGCTCATGCTCTCTCTCTCTCTCTCTCTCTCTCGAAAATA
Source organism: Herpailurus yagouaroundi (assembly GCF_014898765.1). Classification (NCBI taxonomy): domain Eukaryota; kingdom Metazoa; phylum Chordata; class Mammalia; order Carnivora; family Felidae; genus Herpailurus; species Herpailurus yagouaroundi. Next base: position 84,327,085 of record NW_024412377.1, read on the forward strand.
AATAAACAGTAAAAAAAATTGTTTTTCAATAAAAAAAGTTGTTTTTAACTTTCGGTCTGCTGTCTTCTTAATTTGACTTCTGGTACTATGTTTTACATCACTCCCCACCCCCCAAAGTCCTAGACATTTTTATGTAAAACTTTGTGGCCAGTCAATAAATCTGGAATAAAACTTTCATTTCAGAAACTTGGCCTATTAGAGTTTTCCAACAGGCAAATTAAAGATAATCCCACTTCAGACTTCGAAAATACCAAGAGTAGCAACAAACTACCACCACCTACCAGTTAAATCTTGTTTAGAGAAATCTTACCCATACTAAAAGCTTTACACAAATGTTATAACTTAATATGAACTCTTGGACCTGACATAAATATATCATTTACTATATAGGTTCTCCCATTTTCTTATAAACTAAATATATCAGTGGGAAAGAAACAAAGATTTGAAGATACCTTAGCCTACCTTCTTATATACCATACCTATTGTATATATATGTATATGTATATATACATACATATATGTGTGTGTATATACATATATATGTATATATACATATATTATACATATATAATATACATATACATATATATACATATACATACATATACATAAATATACATATACATACATATACATACATATATAATATACATATACATACATAATATACATATACATGTACATATATACATATATATATGTATATACAAACACTGTTTAGATGGGCAGATATTGTTCTAGCACTTTACAAATGTTAATTCACTTCACACTTCCTGCCCCCCATGAAGTAGACAGTGTTATTATGGCTAATTTACTGATAAGGAAATGAATCCATGGTGGGGCAGAGCACCATGCCCAAAGTTACATAGCTAGGAAGCTCAGAGGAAGATTGGAAGCCAGGCAGGCAGTTGGCCCCCACAGTTGCATACTCTTTTTAATTTAATTTATTTCTTTTTTCTTTTTTTATTTCAGAGAGAGACACAGAGAGGCAGAGGGAAGAAGAGAGGGAGAATCTTAAGTAGGCTGCAAGCTCAGTGTGAAGTCAGACATGGGGTTCCATTCCATCTTCCTGGGATCCTGACCTGAGCCAAAATCAAGAGCTGGATGCTCAACTGACTGAGACACCCAGGCACCCCCAGAGTCCCATACTCTTAAGTAACAAGCTATGATTTCTCTTGAACCTTTTATGTCTTGTTTTGCTTTTCAATTTTTTTCTCTTTTTTTAGAGTTCACTTGTTTATTTTGATAGAGACAGAGAGAGAGGTGGGGGGGGAGGGGCAGAGAGAGAGGAAGAGAGAGAATCCCAAGCAGGCTCCATGATGGCAGTGCAGATGTGGGACTCGAACTCACCAATCACTAGATCATGACCTGAACTGAAATTAAGAGTCCGACGCTTAACTGACTGAGCCAGCCAGGTGCCCCATGAACCTTTTATGTTTTTATACATTTCTCCTTGTTTGGGCTCCTTTCATTGGCTGGCAAACTCTAGGATACAATAAATATCAATCATGGCAGTCATAATCTGCTCTATGCCTTGACCTGTTGGGTTAAATGGGCTGTCAAAATCTCAGAGGGAAAAAACTTCACAGGCCTATGGGATAGAAGAAAAAATTTCTCTTGTATGGGAGGGTAGAGATTATGCCTTTTATATACAGCAAGTATTTTGCTTGCCCCAGAGATTAAGAAAGCAGAATTGATCTGAGTCGTTCCTTTAGTCACCACCAAGAATTTCAAAATGCATGTACATGTAGTGTCACAACATAATTGCCTCAGATAACATATCTCAAAATGTGAGTGAGCTAATAGGAAATTATATTGAATTGGCTAGTTTACTTAATTATAATTTGCCAGTACTGAACTGTACTTTCCTAAATTGTAATTTTAGATTTGAAACAGTTCAGCAATTCCTGAAGAACTTCAAATGGCCAACGTTCAAATAGCCTGTGTTTCTAGAGCTTTACCATGTTTCCAAGGATATTGACCACCATTCCACCAATGTCATCTGGTTGAGCACGAAGGTCAGATTCTATGCCCTTTTTATGTTGGAATGTTTCTATTTTCTCTTTTACACAATAATATGGATGTTGTGATTTATCAGGCATGTGCTCAGAGAACTTATGACTACTTCTGATGTTGTTGGACGTGTTTCTTACCTGAGCCCCATTGGTCTGGGACTCTCATGGAAAAGGAAGGGCCCACTGATTTCATAATGGCCTTTGTAGTCACACTTATATATCCTGTAAGGACCTAGTTCAATGAGCACTTTTGTATACAAATAATTTTTATTTGTTTGTTCATATATATATTTTTTTATTTTAGAGAGAAAGCAAGTGCGAGCAGGGGAGAGGGGCAGAGGGAAAGAGTGAATCTTAAGCAGGATTCATGCTCAGCGTGGAGCCAGACATGGAGCTTGATCCCACAACCCTGGGATCATAACCTGAGTCAAAATCAAGGATGCTTAACCACTGAGCCATCCAGGTGCCCCTCTATACAAATCATTTTATAAGAAAATAGAAATAATTTAATTATAAGAAGGATTAAGTCCCAGAATCTTGCTTTACAAATGTAGACTCAAATGAGATTTGAAAAGTCACTACCTTACATTTACTAAAACCCACATGTGTAAGTTTTGTGTAGGTTTTCAGTCAAGGCCCACGTTGTCACCCTCCTTTCTTAGGATGCAAGGGGGATGCTGGCCCTTCCCATTTTGTATGTGACAGTGACTTTGCTTTCATTAGCCAAATAGAAAATATCTCTGTAAATTTGAAGGTAAAATGGCTGTTAATACTAAACATAGTAGGTACAAGAAACTTCGCATTTTTAGAATGCTTTAAGCCAGCTATGATCCATCCCCAAGCCTTCTTGTGGGGCAGACAGGAAGTTCAGTTTGATTTAGGACTCTCTCTCCTTCCTGTGTTGTGCAAAGGCCCCAGGGTCTTCAAGATTTTTTTTTTTTAAGTTTATTTATTTACTTTGAGAGAGAGGGAGCATGAGTGAGTGGAGGATCGCTAGAGAGAGAGGGAGAGAGAGTCTTAAGCAGGCTCCACACTGCACTGTCATTGCAGAGCCCCAAATGCGGCTTGAACCCATGAACCTGAGCTGAAATCCTGAGTTGAATGCTTAACCAACTGAGCCAGCTAACTGCAGCTGCAAAGGCTGGGGTCTTACACAGCAGTACTGCATATTTTCTGCCCATCACTGGCCAACTGGGGGAATTTCTTTTAAAGACACCCATTCTCTTACTCTGGGTGCACATTTCTGGTCAGGAGGTTTTGCTTCTTTGCTTTTAGGCCAGGAATCTCCATCATGTCCAGGAGCCCCTGTGTTTGCTTTCCAGTCCTACGAGTCATAGAGAGCCCTTCCTCCCCGATTAACCTGGGTCTCACCACCACCTGCTCACACTACCTTTGAACAATGCATGGATCCCACTTCTCACAGGAGCCCTGCAGGCTCTGATCTCCTTCCAGGATGTGGAAAACCTTCCCCTGGACTTTCTTTTCAAGACCTGCCCTTGCTCTCCTTTCCTCCAGGACACCTCACACTACCTCTCCAATGATAGCAGTTGTCTTATACAGGTTATGCATTCTGCTCTGCACACACCATCCCAGACCAAGAAAGCATCAGATGTGGCCCTTGGCTAGAAAAGACAGGAGAGAGGGGGAAGGAAAAACAAAGGGAGAATAAGGCCAAAGTAATTTCTGTTAATTATCCTACAACTTTACCGTTCAAATAGATAAATGCTCTTATGCTGGGTTTACCTTTACATAGGATAGGTCATAAAATTGCACCATAATCCCACGAGGACAAGTTTATTATCTCCATTTTACAGATGAAGAGTTGTTCAGTTTCCTTTCTAGGCTAGTCATCTGACCAGTAAAGAGTAGAGCCAACATTTAAGCTCAGACCTGTCAGAGTCCAAAGCTTATATTCTCTTTAAAAATATGCCACAAACACGCCTGGGTGGCTCAGTCGGTTGAGTGTCCAACTTTGGCTCAGGTCATGATCTCACGGTTAGTGATTGCGAGCCCTGAGTCGGGCTCTGTACTGACAGCTCAGAGCCTGGAGCCTGCTTCCGATTTTGTCTCTCCCTCTGTCTCTCTTTCTCTGACCCTCCCGCACGTACTCTCTCTCAAAAATAAATAAAAAAATTAAAAAAAATTTAAAAATATTCCACAAACGTGAGACTGAACCGTTTTCTTTCAGTTCTTCTCTTTATGCAGAAAGCACCTCCACCCCTAGAATATTTCTGCTGTATTAATAATGCAAATGGAATCAGATGGTTTGTTTTGTGTTGGTTTCTGTGAGCTGCCTGCCTGCCGGAGAAGTTTGCCATTCTGATTCCTCTGGGGCAAATTTTCCTAAAGGATGCCTCGTGAAGGAGTGTGGTCTTTCAACTTGGTCTAGGTCAGCGTTAGACTTTCGTGTGTATCTGGAGGCCCACAGGCTGCTGGGAATCATCCTGATTCAGAGTCTGGGCTGGCACCTATGAATTTTCATTTTATCAAGTTCACAGGGGATGTGGATGCTACGGGTGGAGGGACACACTTGGGAGCCAGTGTTCTAGGTCATAATGGCATCTCTAATTGAGTGAGGAGGTAGAGATAAGATGATTGTTCTCATGCCTCAGTTACTCAGGGGATTTATCTGTCAAGGTTAAACATAATCTCTTTGTGTGTGTGTGTATGTGTGTGGGCATGTGTGTGTGTTTCAGTTTTTACAAAATTTAAAAAATTTGAGTATATTTGATACACAGTGTTATATTAGTTAAATATTATCCAGTTTAATTTTTTCTTAGGTTGTTTAATTACACCTATAGTGGACTGTTTTTTAAGGAGAAGAAATGGAAACATAACAAGTTGAAGGAGGAACATAGACATCGTATCAGTTGTGGGAACTGTCATCTGGTCAAATTCTTGTATAGGAACCAAAATGAGTATAATATTTCAAGAATTAATGTTAAAAAGAGAAAATTTAGCTTTCTAGTCAACTTTTCTTTTTTTCTTAAAACATTTTTTTAACGTTTATTTATTTTTGAGAGACAGAGCACGAACAGGGGAGGGGTGGAGAGAGAGAGGGAGACACAGAATCTGAACCAGGCTCCAATCTCTGAGCTTGGAGCATGGATCCCAGTGTGGGGCTCAAACCCACAAACTGTGAGATAATGACCTGAGCCCAAGCCAGCCGCTTAACTGACTGAGCCACTCAGGCACCTCGCTAGTCAACTTCTCATTTATAGCAGAGCATCCAAGTGTAGTTTAATTTTTATCTACACTTTAATATACTTAAACAAAACATGCTATTTTAAACTTGTGTTAGTCAAGAATAGCATGATTTTTATTACATAAATTAGATTTACTTAAATGACCTGAATTTCTTGTTAAAGGTAAAAACACCAAAATTCTTTATATAAGTCTTTAGATACCCTATGAAATAAACTATATAGCACACTATTTCATAACTTAATAATATAAAATAAAAATATACTACTTTTATTAAATCCCATAAAAAATTATTTGAATTCTCTCCAAGGGTGTTGAAGAGATTAAATAATCCTGGGAGGGGTGCTTGGGTGGCTTAGTTGGTTAAGCGTCCACCTCTTGATCTTGGCTCAGGTCATGATCTCACGGTTTGTGAGTTTCAGCCCCATGTCAGGCTCTGAACTGACAGTGTGGAGCCTGCTTGGGATTCTGCCTCTTCCTTGTATGCACCTGTGCTCTCTCTCTCTTTCTCAAAATAAATAAACAAATAAACTTAAAAGAAATAATCCTATTAAAGGCATTCAGGATTCAGAAAAGGAAGGGGAATCTTGCTTTAGGGAAATGAACTCCTTGTTCACCCATTTTTTTGTGTGTTACTATTGATCTTATCTATTTTCCTCTCTTCTCTTCCCTTTGGGTAGTGAGATACATAAGACCATGTCCATACTCGTGAAGGCCTGTTGGGCACAGGGCACATAGACTGAATTCTTATTTGGTGACGATTCTTCATTAGGCCCTTTGGAAAGCAATCTCTTTTTCATGCCTCTTTTATGAGTCAGAGGGTCCACACCCAGAGGTTGGAGACCTGGTTGGGTGGGGGGAAGGTGGTTTAGAAGCTCACAGCTGTGTCTGTCTGTAGGCCTTTTGTTAAGGCACAAAAGGAATCCCCCCAACCCAGCTATATATGGTTAGGGCTACTTTACCAGGATGGAAGGCCAGATTGGAATTTGGGATGTTCTAATAAGGTAGACATTCACCTGTATCTAGTTTGACATTAGGTGGTATTATGGGATTCAGGATTCACAGTTTGGGATTCTAACCCTTCTTCCTTTCTTCTTTCCTTCCTTTCTTCCTTAGCAACAATGACTAAGCAAACATATTCGTCAGACTACTGTAGGAGTGGGTTACTTTTGGCCCTTCTTCATTCCATGCAAACCTCCTTATTGGCCTTCCAGGCCTACTCACATAATATCACAATTCCTCATTGGGCACTAACAGTGTGTCATGATATGGTCCCAATCTCTTTTCCTGTCTAAGTTTTCATTAAAACATACTCCCTCCTAACACACACTGTGCTCTGTCTGCTCATTTTTCTTTGGTAACTTCTTGCCTCTCTCTTGACCAGGGATGCCAATCATAGGTGTTTTCTCCTCCAAATTCTCCTTCCTTTACGAGAATGAATATTTTACTCTTGGTTAAATTGTAACGAGGCCGATACCTGTTTGTGTAACGTCCATTTCTGCCAATGGATCGTGAGCTCTTTGGTAATCATCTTTGTGACCTCTGTTTCTAAGACAGGCAATGTTGCACATTTAAAGAAACAAGAGTGCCTTCAGTTCTGTTATTTCATTTAATCCCAGCAGTACTTCCATGAGGGAGACATTTGTCTTGTACTGAAAACAAAGAGACTAGAGGAAATGTCAAGATATATAGATACGTAGCATTAAACTGCCTTGCAGAACTAATAGCCAACCATGGCATCAAGCCAAAGTAAACTGATAAGCAAATTGTAGGTTATAGAACAGACTTTGAAAAATAGTAGTTGATACAATCTGAGGAGAGGTCATTCTTAGTACCTGGGGTAAAGAAGTTTTCTGGCTTACTAACATTGCCTATAGATGGAGATGTCATGGCTAGTGATGTCTTCTGAAACCTGTGAGGAAACCTACAATATTCTGAAGAACATCGCCTGATCTATAAGTGGCAATGGACTCTGTATGGTCATGAAGCATTGGTTATGGCTATTTGCAATAGATCACTTTTAGTAGGCTGTTTAATGCTAACCAGCATTAGGTAGAAAAGAAAAAAAAAACATCACACAAGTAAAAGCCAAGGAGAGCTAAGCTTATCACTTTTAAAATTCATCAAAGCAAAATTTTCAGTTTACATTCTTTTCTTTCTTTCTTTCTTTCTTTCTTTCTTTCTTTCTTTCTTTTGTTCTTTCTTTCTTTCTTTCTTTCTTTCTTTCTTTCTTTCTTTCTTTCTTTCCTTCTTCCTTTCTTGAGAGAGACAGCTAGTGCAAGTGGGGTAGGGGCAGAGTAAGAGGGAGAGAGAATCTTTAGCAGGCTCCATGCCCTGCAACACGGGGCTTGACTTCACAACTGTGAGATCATGACCTGAGCTGAAATCAAGAGTTGGACACTTAACCAACTGAGCCTCCCAGGCATCCCAGTATTCTTTTCTTTCTCATGCAGGATGGCAGTGTCATGGCAAGATCCCTAGGACACCCTGACTATGCAATGTATATGAGTTTGAATAAGCCTCTTTAGTTTCTTAGAATCTCATAATCAAAATGGGTTAATGAAATGTGTTCTGTGGTGGCCTTGTGAAAATATGAGGTAACATATATTAAAGTAATTGTATACAAATCACATAAATAAAGCCTTTGAATTATTTGTTTTTTTGCTGAAGATATAGCAATACATTATAATAACTTTAACATTATATTTCTATTGTTTGCTTTTCCTTAAGTATCTATTTTTCATAAGACGGGTTTCCTGTTCAAGACCTTCCTGGGGCTGTATTTGAGTGGGTTCTTATGCTTGGGTCCTTGCTGCTGGCCTAGTTCTGCACATCTGCTGATAACCTTTTGTATGCTGCCTACAATGGGCTGAATTGTGTTTCTCCTAGATTCAAAGGTTGAAATTCTAACCTCAGAACTTCAGAATATGACTGTAGTTAGAGTCTTTAAAGTAAGGTAAATTTACGCGGGGTGGCTCTAATCTCATCTGACTGGTGTCCATATAAGAAGAGGAGATTAAGACAGATTTAATTTATAGACATTAACCTAACCACCAACTTGACTAGTCCATACTTATTCTATGAAGAGAGAGGAACCGGTATTCTTTTTATTTGGGATTCTTTCAGTAAGGACATACTTGACTTTGACTTTGATTAATTTGGGGAACTATCTGAGTGCCTGTGGAGTAATTAAGTTGATTGCTCAATATGGCTTATGAAATCAGTCTTGTTGGTCTGAGAATGTAAATTATGCTACAAAACCATTTCCAAAATTAAGTTGAGGTTTTTATAAGACACATAAACTCTTTGAAACTAAAGTTTCAGTATGGCAGTTATTCTCTTAGGGCTTAGCATGTTATATTCTTATCTTTGCATTCAAATGATTTCTTCTTAATCCAACTTTAACTAGCTAACTAATTACCTAAAGCAAAAATCTCCTAATTCATTATTACCTTTTCTGTTGGACTTACTCTTGGATTGGGCATAGTAGGATATATACTCTATGTGACACACAGTTTATTTTCATATGTCTCCAGGCTTTTCTATGACTTTGTTAGTTTTTTTTTTTTTTCTATTTGTTTGGGAACATTGAAATTAGTCTTGAAAATTGGGGGTTTCCAGTACGGAAATTGGATACAGTGTATATTCTTTGTGAGAAAAATTTTTAACAATGCAGTTCTAAAATGAGACATTGTCTTGTAGCAGATAGAAGATGACCACAAAATCTTAAATATTTTTCCTATTGAGAAGTGGGTCTATGTCTCCTAGTCTTGAATCTGGTGAGTTCTGTGACCTCTTTCAGCAGTGGAACATAATGGAAGGGATCCTACACCGGTTTCTGGGTCTATCCCTTAAGAGACTAGAAAGGTCTACTTCCTATCTCCTGGAGCACTCATTCTTGAAGCCCTGATCTACTATGTAAGAAATATGACTACACTGAGACTGCCCTGAAGTGAGGAAGCCTGAGCCAGTCACATAGAGAGACAGGAAGGAAAGAGACCAATGTTGGCCAATTTCTGGTGATTTCAGGTATCCCATTCCAGGCTAAAGTACGTGTGTAAGTAATCCAGACTAGCTCAACCACTAGATGAATATCACGAAATGACACCTTATGAAGCAGAAGAATTGCCCAACTTGAATCCTGCTCTAACTGTGACCAACAAAATAATGAAAAAATAATAAAACGATAAATAAATTTTAGGGATAGTTCATTATATAGCAACAGGCAACTGGAACTTTAATCTTAAAGACTTACATAAGGATGATATAAACTTCTTGAAAAATGCTTATTTATAATCATGTAAAGTTAATTTCTGGCAAAATCTAAAACCTTCTAACTTGACTGACTTGGACAAATTTAATCTTCTGTTTGAGTATTTTTAACTATTCACAAAAAATGTATCTGAATGCTTTTATCAAGAATAAATGTTGAATTTTCAAAAAAAGATTTCATTTTTAGAGCAATTTTTGGTTCACAGCAAAATTGAGACTAAGGTACAGAAAATTTTCACATACTCCCTGCCCCCACCCATGCATAGCCTTCCCCATCATCAACATACCCTATCACAGGGTTCATTTGTTATAATTGTTGACACATCACAGCCACTCACAGCCCATAGTTTACATTAAGGTTCACTCTTCATGTTGTACATTCTGTGGGTCTGGACAAATGTATAACGGCATGTATTTACCATTAGAGTATCATGCAGAGTATTTTCACTGCCCTAAAAATCTTCTGTGCTCCATGTATTTATCCTAACCTTTCCCCAAACCCTGGCAACCACTGATCTCTTTCTTATCTTCATAGTTTTGCAGTTTTTAGATTGTCGTATAGTTAAAATCATATAATATGTAGCCTTTCAGGTCAGCTTCTTTCACTTAATAATGTGCATTTAAGTTTCCCCCATATCTTTAATGGCTTGATAACTCCTATCTTTTTAGGGCTGAATAATATTCTGTTGTGTGGAGGTACCACAATTTATTTATGCATTTATCTACCGAAGGACATCTTGGTTGCTTCTAAGTTTTGGCAGTTATGAATAAAGCTACAGTAAACATCTGTATGCAGGTTGTGTTTTCTCCTCCTTTGGCTAAATCGCAAGAGTACAGTATCTAGATTGTATGGTAAAAATACGTTTAGTTGCTTAAGAAACTGCCAAACTGTCTTCCAAAGTGGCTGTACCACTTTGCATTCCCACCAGCAGTGAACGAGTGTGTGCATGCTCCGCATCTTTGTCAGCATTTGGTGTTGTCAGTGTTCTGGATTTTGGCCATTGTCATAGGTGTGGAGTGGTATCTCATGGTTGTAATTTGCATTTTCCTGATGATGTGATGTAAAGCTTAGTGGTTCTTAAAACATATTCCATATTCTCTTTTAAGAAACCGAGTGAGTTTCAAATATTACGTTGTATTTTTCAGTAAAATTAAATGTAACAGTGCTACAAATATAGATCTATTTATTTTGTAGCTTCTTTGAATACTGTATGCTATGTAATATGGGATAAGTAGGAAAATGAAGATAATAAAGAAATGTCACCTCTTTAACTGATAGTGCTTTGGTTTCAAAGGAGATTATTTGTTATTTGTATGATCATTTCATAAAATTAAAATATCCAGACATATAGAGAAAATAATTATCTTTAGATGTCTTGGAACAGAAATATAAGGTACTAAAGATCAGTTAATGTCTTATGTTTCCATCACTGCTATAAATTAAGATTTAGTTTATAACGTAATTGAGACCTCACAAAATATTGAATAGCATCTTAATTTAAAATTGGAATTTCCCTATATTCTCCATTTGATAAGTTATTCTTATGCATATAGGAGCTAATAAAGAAGAATTGTTTTTATAATAAGCATTTTTTCTCTTTTCTTTTTCTGATGTCTTATGTCAATGGAAAAAAAAAACCCAAAATAAGTGCCGTCTCTTATCATCGTGCAAATGTGATTCTAGAGCGCACTTCTCTGTCTTAATCACTGAAATTATTTGGTTATCAAAACCATACACAGTTCATGATTTGACTTTCATCCTTTTCAGACTTATCCATGATATTGGTCTGGCCTTGAAAACATTAAAATAGCCTGTGTTTGATATTCAACATGTAATTTCAGAAAGACGTGTTCATTTTAAAAATTGAGACTTTTAGTGTGATTGAAGAGTCTTAACAAGCAAGGCCTGGGAATAGAATGATAGTTTCTAAGGGTGTGTGGGGGAGGAATAGGTTGGGTAAACAATAAAATGGCTGAGGACATATTTGTATGTGTGATTGTGGTGTGTGTGTGTGTGTGTGTGTGTGTGTGAACGTTCAACTCTCTTCCCTGTAGTGGACAAAAACATTCTTTAAAGCAGAGACCATTTTCAAAATGAAATCTTTAAAGTCCTTTTTAATGGAACTATTCTACACTGATAATTTGGAAAACAATTTCTTCCAATCAGCGGTTCCTAATAAAGAGGCAACAGGCCATATGCTCTGTGACAAACTGCACTTGTTCCAGCAGTGGGAATTACACGACCTGGCTTGGAGGTATCAGAACACTGACATTAGATGCCACCTGCCCTCAGTTAACTTCCTCCTTCTGTGTGGGACCACTTTTGTCTGTTAAGTTTACAGAATAAAAACACAATTGTAATGTTTTCAAAATAGAGATTACGTTACATCCTGATAAATGTGTCCAGGGTTTCATGCTGCTTTCTGCCATCATCAGTGGATGAATAGCTTTTGTACAATTTCTGTAGACAGCTTCTCCTGCAGAAAGAGTTACTGTGTTTACTTGATTTCTTTTCTTGCTGTAGGTATTGTGAGGTACGGTGGTGGGGCTGGTGGAGGGGTCCTGACAATGAGGGTAGTTGCCGCTGGATGGGGGCTCTGGGAAATCCTAACTGTCCTAACTGACCCTAGTTCAGGGTGTCCTGAACTAGCTGGTGGTCTTAGGAGAGGAGGTATTTTTCATGAGCATACACCATGCAGGTTGTCAAAATTCACTCTGTGGGTACCACCACTCCAGGGGTTATCACATTGTTTACCCTCAAGATGGAATAGACCTTAAACTATATGAGCAAAAAAGATTTCTTCTGGTCTCAGTGAACAGTGGGTTTAATGTCACTTCAGAATATAAAATGGATAGGTTTTTCCCATGGAAAGACACAATACAAAACTGCAATGATTTATTACTAAATTGAGTCAATATCTTATAGTCTTGACGTTTATGAAGATTATTCTGTTAATATTCACATTCACAATCTGATTTTTGTGCTTGAAATACTTTCTCTTTAATGCATCTTTAAGGATGCGTGATAAAACTTGCATTTCCCATAAAGCTCTGATAAGTTCCCTCTCCACCTAAGAAATCCTTAGAAACATCTTCACTTGCTGTACCTTTAGCTGAGAAGTTGGTGAGGCTCCATGACTCCTAATCATACTATCCCACCCTCCTGCTTCTATTTTGGCCACTTCTCTTGGTGCACCCCCCACAGCCTGGTGCCCACATGATAAATCTGGCAGCTGTCGTCCTGCCGTTGGCCCCGCTGCCTCCCCCAGACTCGTGCTGTCGGGAGTGTGCTCAAGGGACCAGTGATGCTGAAGAATTTCTCAGGTCATCTGCACTGACCTAGAAAACCAAAGAGGTTCTAGCTTTTGCCCACGGCTTGAGGCAGTGACCAAGCTCTGCTGAGCATGGTTAAAGCATTCAGCAGACTGAGACAGAGGACGGCCACCCCAAAGTCAGGATGCTGTAAGAAGAGCAATCTGCATTCTTAAGCTTGGTATAAAAACCCAAATAACGCCAACTGACATTTCCCCCTTTTTTCCGTTCTTCGGTGACATAGCTAAAATGCTGGGATTCTGTTTTAGAAACCACAAAACGCACTCTAGATGATTTTCCAAAAGGTAGGCTTCAGTAAATGGCACAAATAGCCGAAAGGACCTCAGCAAGCAGAATGTGAGCTCTCTTACGTCTTGTTTGCTGCTTCCCACTCCCATAAGAAAATCAAGTAGGAAATGCGGACGGGGGCTAATTCCTTCTCCTGGCAGCTGAGCTATAATCTAGCCTATCGTTCTTCAGTGAGCTCGCACTTGCTGGAGACATTTTAATGTCTTAATGAAAGGACAGGGAAATTATCACTCACTGATTTGTGTTTTTAAATTTGGAGTTTCTAAATTAAGACTACTTAACGATACAGGCATGCCCATTTCCAGGACTGGATGTTCAGCTCCTACATTTGATGTGTCACCTTGAGGGTTTCCTGTGAGGTAATTATCATGCTGGGATGAGCTAATCTCCCCTAGAATAGTACACCTGCCTCATTCTGCTAACAAATAGGCCCCTGCCTTCTAGAGACTGCCTGACCTGACTTATTATATCTCCCCCATCAGCAGAAAGACTCATATCATCACTGGGCCAAAGGTGAATTGCCCAGAGACAAAGTTGGAATGAATTTTTTGCAGTCCCATTTCGCCAGACATTCAAACCACTTCATTCTGAAGAGTGGAGACCTTTAACTCTGTCACATATTTATATATGCTTATAAGGCCAGCGAAGGGTCTTTCTGTGGATCTGCTCGGGGTGAATGTATCAAAATAGTGTGCCGGAAGAAACTGTGTCTGCCTCTCAAACCTTTGTTCTCCAATGTTATTACTCTGAGAAAAGAGAAACGCTCTTGCTGGTGGTTTCGTTTACTTGCATTTTGGAAGTTGCATGTGGACGCTTTTGCCATGTGGGCAGTTGGTGTAGAATTTCAAGTCTGAACCCGATCTTGAGCAGGAGTGGGAGTGAGGGCCGCGTGAATGTCCATCAAATCCCCCTTCCCACCCCCAAATTAAGATTTTCTAGCTGATGCCTGTTTTCCATATAAAATGTGGCTTTGTTTTTTTATAGTTTTTCTTATTCCCTACAGCAAAAGAGGCTAATATTCATTTAAAACCCAATAACAATTAAAACCCCCAATAACAATTAAAACCTACAATGAACAACTGCTCTAGCTTTGTTTATTGCATGCATAAATAATCATACTTCAATGAACATGTTAGTATCTATGATCTCTTCCCAGATTAAGGTTGCCTCGAGACTGCTTGCTTTGGCTACTGTAAATGTGACATGAATTACGCTCAGGAAAATGTGTCTAACATGCTGGGTTTGAAGTAAATTATTTTCTTCTAATATACCTACACAACTGTCACAAGGAATTACACTGCAGATTTAGTGATGTTAAGTGTCAATTGTAATTTGGTGACAGCCATTTTATTGGCTATGCATATTGCTGTGCTAGGACTGCTTCTCAGTATGGAGGCCACCGTATCATTAAAAACCAGTGATCCTTCACTGATGACATAATTTGACTGGCAGAGAGAGGAGCAGAGAGGGGCTTGCTTCCACCTGCACAGAATCTGCTGTGTGTCAGAGATGAATTTGCCTTCAAATTAGAAACAGCACTGCAGATGAGGGGCTGTGATTTTGCTTGAGTTCTTTTAAGGCGTTTTTCTGGAATGGTTACTGAGCAGCTGATAGAAGTCTCCTTTAATATGTCAAACATATATATTATGCAGCCTGTAAACATTTCAAATATTTTTAGTCATAGCTTAGAGTGAGTTATCTATGAAACAGTTTCAGCTGAACTGAGCCACATGTATTTCTCCACACTCATCCATCCATTCTTTTGTCTGCAACTCTGTCTTTGGCATAGGTTCCAGGAAGAAAAATTTATGCGATAAAATGGTAACCCAAAAAAACAAAAACAAAACAAAACAAAACAAAACAAAAAGCCCAACAGAAAACGACCAAGATCTAATAAGAGCTCAGGGTTTCGGCAGGTAGGATTAAATCATCACAGCCATGTAAAAATTTACAGTAAGAACAGAACTATAATCATACATTCTGAAAATTTTATAAACTGACAATTCAAGTTATGTGTTTTATGCTAATATACATTGTGGTAGGGTCTAATAAACTGTGACTCACTCATAAATAGTGGAAAAGCTGATGGCACTCACACACAAGCACATACACAGACTCACACACGTTCTGTACTTATGCAGGAAACAGGAAATAGAGTCCAAGACTTTCTTAGCAAATTTAAATCAATAGAACTGCATTCCATTTTCAGTATTTAAATTAAATTTCTTGCTGCAAGGCACTGTAAGGAACAAAGCAAAGTACCTTAAAAGAAAGTGTATCGCCCGTAATTTTACCTCATTTCACACCTATTTGACAGCTTCTCTTAGCCAATTGGTTTCATTGAAAATGCTGACAATATTCACCTATTAGAGTCCTGCCCTTCTGTGTGGAGACCATTCCTCTTAGATACACTTCATTAGCTTTCAACATGGAAAAATAACTTTTTCCCTCCTTATGCCGCTGACACTTGCCACTATTTCCCTTCTCTTAACACAACACTTATTTATTTATTAAGAAAAGAAACTTTCCAGAACAATAAATAGCATAAATTATTCAGCCAATTTCAGTCCAGCCACATAAATCATACTCAGGCAGACAAGCTACTTATGACAAATGCTTTGTCTAAGAGAAACACACTACTGAAGGTTTAATCAGAGGCGCTAAACATTTCAGACTTTCCCATTTTTATTCTTGGCCGGGAAAACTCTATTTCTCTGTCTACAGAGGCTCTTGAGAATGCTCTTTTTTTCCCATGAGAATATTGAGACCATTTTTATCCACAGTAGGGAGGAGGGTGTTAATAAAAGTGCACTTTTCTGAAGAAAAATTCAAATGGGGGTTGGCAAATCTTCTCAATTCTTGAAAGCATATTTCAGGGCCAACTGTGGATATGTTAATAGCTTTTCACATGATGGGCCATCAAGTCCTACTTTTTGAGACTGGTCAGGGTGTTCCCACATTCACCAAAAAAAAAAAAAAAAAAAAAAAAAGAAAAAAAAGCAAATGGAATTTGGAAGCAGGATGAATCCAGAGTAGCTGGGAGAATCAGAAGATGCTGCTTCCTATTTTGTCTTGTCATTGGCTCCTATGGCTTCTTGCCACTTATGTTTTTTAACTGAAGCTTCCTCCTTTACTGCCTTATTAATATAAATGGGCCCCATAAAAATGCTTGATTGCAGCGTGGTAGGCTAAAATATGCCCATAAAATATCTTTTTTTGGTAAGCTTCAAATAATGGCGGTATTTTTTCCAGTAAAAGGAATGAAATCTTAATTCCCCTAAATTGCCAACTTATTCCTTTAGTTATCATTTGACTAATTTTTAGGCCATCAGTGATTCAAGGCATATGTATGTGTTATTGGGGACATCAGATATTTGTGGTGGTTTTGAAACTTAAAAAAAAAAAAGCAAGTCCATGCTTGATTTGGATAACCATGTAAAGAGGAAGTTTCTACTCTGCTAAAGCAGCTAGTGAGGTGTTTTGTTTTGTTTTGTTTTGTTTTATTCTGTTTACTTTTGACAATAGAAGACTTCTCACTCACTGAAGAAATCCAAACATTTCTTCAGTGACAATGGTCATCGTGGAGCAAAATCTGGCCAGTTTCCTCACCTAGTTTGAGTCAGAGAAGGGACAGTGTTGTCCACAGTTAAAACCACTAGGAAACCCTGGGAGAAGGCGGGAGGAGCTGGTAGTGACATGGCAGACCGAATAAGGGGTTGTAGTTTTGGAGTAGAAGGGCAAGGAAAATGTCATGAAAGATTCATTTACATTGTTGGTCGCCCCAAACTCTTCCTGCAGACAGCCAGTCTCAGTGGCCTAGTGCCCCCTCCCCACGTGTGTGAAGGTACTCCTTCCGTGAAGCCAGAAGAAAAGTCATGACCTGGAACACAGTACGACTTCCCTCTGGGCCTTTTCCGCAGTCGTTTCTGGACTCAGTCTTGCTTACCTTACAAGCTCTTAGTGAATTGTGGCCCGAGCAGCTGTGGCCATGGGCCACGTGACAGAGTATTCCTTCCCGATTGTACATGTGGCATTTTGCCATCCAAAGGTACAGCACATGGATCTCCTGAGGAACATGCATCAAGTTTATTTTCTGACTAGTAAATGAATAAATTTTTCTGACTCAGTTGGGACTGAAAGGAAAATAACCTGCCTTTGGAGCTATCCCAAGATCTGATTCCTCTGGAGCGGTTCATGTAATTTAACAACAACAACCCAGTCATCAGAGAACTCCAGTCTAAGTATATAGCCAACCATAAGCCTTGCAGATGAGGGAACTCTGGATCCACAGGGGCTAAGATAGAAGTAGGGAACTTTGAGCAAGCCCGGGAGAGAAACTTTAGCTCAGGGAAATGTCAGTACAATTCCAAGCACCCTGTTCTAGACAAATTCATTTAAATCTCCAGGTTTTCAGGAGATGATACTACAATGCACTCTTAGAAAAGGTTTGGTTGTGATTATTGTCTGTTCAGGGTTTGTCTCCGCTTGTTTATATGTCATCTATTTTTCCAGGGCTCTGGTGAATATATAAGAAACTGGGGGGAAGCTGTCGTAGGTTAGTGAGGGAACTAAAGAAGGCAAGTGCAAGGATTGGGATCTTATACCAATAAGAATTTAGGATTTTATTTTAAGTATTTATTTATTTTTAAGTTTACTTATTTTGGGGGGGCATGAGTGGGGGAGGGGTGGAGAGAGAAGGGGAGAGAGAGAATCCCAAGCAGGCTCCACACTGTCAGCACAGACTCTGATGTGGGGCTTAAACTCAGGAACTTTGAGATCATGACCTGAGCCAAAATCCAGAGTAGGACATTTAACCTACCGAGCCACCCAGGTACCCTAGAATTTTAAATGAAAGGAAAAAAGTCAATGCAGTGCAGAATTTTATGACATTTTCAATGAACAGCTGCTCTTCCTGAACTTAGTTTCTCTTAGACCAAGTTTTCCTGATCCGTAAATAGGCTGAGCCCATGTCCCAATTTTCCCAGGACAGTCTCCTTTTACATTGATTGAACAAAGTTAGTTAAAGCAACATCCCCTTTTATTCGTAAAAGTGTCCTGGCTTGGGAGATAAATTATATGGCTACCCTAACCATAAATGCAGTTCCCTTTAAAGGAAGCTAATAGATTTGTATAAAGGATGAAAGTGGAAATGTCTTGATTTGGTTTTCAAATCTTGTTTACTAAGCGATAGAGCAGACAGAGAACATGGAAACCAGAGCAAGCCAGGCCTACGTGGCCATACACTTAGGCCTATGTCTTTCTCGTTGTCATTCTGTCCTTTGTCTTTCTTCCCTAGGTCTTCTGTGGGGCCATTTTGAAATATTTCCAGATGAGCAATTTAGGACTCCGAACAATGAGATGTTTTTAATAGTTGCAATAGTTAGAAGAAAGTGAAGAACTGGATTTCTTACACTTGCTTACGTTAATTAGGAAGTTGGGAATGGAATCAAATTTCACTTTATTCCACTGTGAGAATTATCTTGGGTAGTATATGATACAGATGCTAACCTTCTGAGAGCAGTAGGATATGACCAAAAGACCCAATTGTTGCATGATTTTGGAGTTCTGATTCTGTTAAAGTGAAAAGAAACTGCCAATGAGTTAACTTAAGAAACGACAGGATTAACGATATTTGTAAACATGGAAACTACTTATTTTTAAATATTTCAGTATGATTTTTTTTCATAAGATTAGAAATTTCAATCGATCATATTACTCTGTTAATTCTTTAGAAATTACTCTTCATTGGCTGACAGATTTTTTTTGATTAAACACAGACTGGTTAATGTGAGGTTGCTGTGAATAATGATTTTTTGGGGGTATTTTTCTTAGCCAAGTATGTATCAAAGTAATGACTTTAAAAATGTATACATGAAATGATACATTCAAGGTCTTTGGGAAAAAAAAGAAAAGTAGAGTACGGATATGTTTTCTTAGGAATATTATCTTCTATTTTGGTTCACTTATTTTTCATGTTACAAAACTTTAAATTGTTAATTGAGGAAACACCTGTTTTACCTGACTTTCTTAAGCACATTGGATGGATATTGGATGCCTTGCAGCAAAACTCTCATTAAACCAAGGATCCCATGATATGCACTACAATGGCTGAATTATTGCATCGAAGAGAATATTATACCAAAACTTCACTGCGTCATGATCCTCTGGGCCTTTGCTATAGAATTACTTGTAAATGGAACCATTTTATAAAAACATCCTTCTGATGCTTCAGGATTTCACAGAATTGGATGAGAAGAGATACTTTGTTATAGATAAGGAATTGATTTGGAGAAGAAAAATATAAGAAACAAATGAGCCTTTCTAGAGCTTGTTTTATTTAACCTTTCTATAAACTGCCTGGAAAAACTTAGATGACTGATATGTCCAAACCCAAATGTGCTATTTTCTTGCACCAATCAGCATATTATCTTCCTCTGGCACAGTCACTGATGTGTGGGTGGCATGTGACCCAAGCCAGCCCAATCAGAGTACTTTGAGTACTGGGCTGGAAACACTTTCTTTAAGAAAGTTTGCCCATTGGGGCACCTGGGTAGCTCAGTCGGTGAAGCATCCAAAGTCTTGGTCATGGTCCCAGCTAAGCCATGGTCTCACGGTTCATGGGATTGAGCCCTGAGTCAGGCTCTCTGCTGATACTCTTAGGATAATTCTACTGAGAGCATTTGCTGTGGGGATTAAATGAGATGGTACATTGTGAAATTTTCAAGCTTTATGATGACTTAAAGCCTTCTGGTCAGTGGAAAGGCAAGGTTGTAGAAAGATTTTCTTACCTAATCAAAGTACCCATTACAGCAGGGGCTTAATAAATATTTGTTTTCTTTCTTCATTGCTGATCAGTGTCCATTCTCTGGTGTTGTCTCCATTTCACCTTTTTTGGTTTGATACATGGATTGGTTTCCTTCTAGCTTCCCTGGCTTAGTGCCTGGAAATTTCCCTCCCTACCTACCCCAGGGCAAGGGAAACCCCACTATCAACCTTCATGCATTGTTGTGGCTGATGAGTGAACGGTGCCCTGCCATTCCATGTCATAAGATAAGATAGTTTTACCTAATCACAGAGTAGCTGGACATTCCAATCATTCTGTAATTAAATACAAATTTCCTGTGAGGAAAACCAGATTCACCAGTAAGGTTGTGGCAGATTGTATATTCTCAAATGACCACAACATCCTTTTCCCTGTGCTTTTCTAGAACTTTGCCATTCCCCCAACAATAGGCAGTCTATGTCTCTTTCTATTGAAGCTGGGTGGGCTTTGTCAACTGTTTTGACTAATAAAATATGGCAAGAGTGATGGTATGGGATTCCCAAAACTAAATCAAAAGAGGGGGGTATGATTTCTGCCTGTTTCTCTCTCTGGGGATGCTTTCCTCTAGAATGCAGTTGGTATGCCGTGAGGATGTGCAGGCCACATAGAGAAGAACCAAGACCGCTATCAGTCACCAGTCAGCACCAACTTGCCAGTCATGTGAGCAGGCCATCTTGTAGGCAGATCGTCCCGTGCTCAATTGGGCTGGCCCTTCTGATTGCCGTGTGGAGCAGAAATGAGCCTTCCCCGCTAAGTCCCACCCAAACTGCAGATCCATGAACAAAAACAAATGGGCGCTATTGTTCAAAGTCTTTGTTTTTGGTGATCTGTTATGTGGTAAAAGATATTAACCATCACTTTATGAGATAGAGGTAGTATAATGCTCATTTTATAGAGTAAGAAATAGAGGCATCCACAGTTAAATAACTTGTCAAGGGCACCCTAGTGGTAAATAGTAGGGGCAGATTCTCGAGATTCCTTCACAACACAGCTTCTCACAGAGGATACAACACTGGCTTATCAGTCGTGGTATGGCAGTAAATAGCATGAGGTCTAGAGACAAATCGACGGAAATTGAATGCCCACATAGTGCGGAGCACTGATTTATATCCTGGGGGAATCAGCAGTGAAAGAAACAGGAAAATCCTTGCCTTCATGGAGCTTCCTTCCCAGCATGTGAGAGATAATAACATAAAACCCTTAACATGTAAACCATTTACCCCAATGTCTGCTGCATAAAAGCAGCATGAATATTATAGGTTATTGGTATGATTATTGAATGTGGAAGACTGTGGTTATTATCTGTGGCCCTGATGTTATAAATAGTATTGTCTGTCCATTTGAATGTATGCATTTCAAAGGATGAGAAACATTTGATTTCTGTGAGAAGAACACAAATTTGAAACTGATCAAGATAATTCTAGCAGATCATACAGTAGCTAGTGTTTCATATTCAGCTATTATATAATGGCCTCTAGGACTCTGTGTACCTATAAAGAGGTGTCAGAGGGGTTATGAAAATAGCTTTATAGATACTAAAAAAGATACTCCAACAGTAGGTTGACTGTGCTTGAAAAAGTAAAATCTTGATGATCAGTGGTGTAACGGTGGGCAGGAAATGTGTTGATAATTGAAGCCAACAGATAGCCCTCAGCTCCCTGGTTCATCAAACCTTTTCCCAGAACTGATAAGCAGCAAAATTGGCTGGTTTAAATTTCACTTCCTTTTATTGCTCCTGTGGAGATGCTAATGAATAATAGACAAGGAGAGGCAAGAACCCAGGTAATTAGTCTGCTGTGGATGTGTAGAGCTGGGAGGGACCTTAACGTCTCCTCTGGTCTGGTTCCCTCATTCTAGAATTGAGGAAACTGAAACCTTGAGGTGCTAAGTGTCCCGATGGCACATGGCTTGTGAGCATCTGAGCTGAAGCTAGGTCCCAAGTCCCAAGTCGCTTATTTATAGCTTTCACGGATTTTCACTTAGTCTCACTCCTCCCCATATCAGGAACTGCTAATTGTCTGGGGTCTGTGTGCAAGTAACTAAGTTAAACAGACACTAGGATTTCTTTTTCAATATCATGATCATTAAACAGAGGGCCAGAAAGGAACCTTGGTTTTCCTTTAGCCTGACGCTCAGAATTCCAGCCCCTGAGTGCTTTTCAAGAGATTGACTCCACCTGGAGTGTGCTTGGGCTTTTTAAAATTCTCACCCTGGGAGCTTTCCCATGCAAAGGAAGCCCCTTCATTCTCATGGTTGTTGGGGGAGGTCATCGAGAGGCCATGACCTCTAGTTGACCCTCAAGCTACATCAGGCAATTAGAGGAGGTCCTTTGCTACCTTCCCTGTGCTTGGAATGTGTACTCTCCCCACTGTTCCCACAGTGGGAGCTGTTTTCAAGGACATAGACTTGAGAGAGCAATTGTGTTGTTGAGTCCGTCGGGATGGTATATGATTGAACCCAGTTAAGGCTTCTATATAAACTTTTAAGATTCCGGCCTGGTGGTGTGGAAATCTACACATCTCAAGGGGCCCAAAGCAAGCCTTGTAAGTAAGTGCCTTTGCTTATTAAACCTTCCACTTGCCAGTCTGGAGTGGATTTCCCCTTACTTGGATGTCTCCTTGCTCTCTTAGGGTCAGTTTGTGAACCAACAATGGTTGGTGGGGATGCCATGAAGCCTTCTGTGACCACTGTGAGCTACTTTGTTGGTTCTTCTCTCAATTTACGTTGTATTACAGCCGCATATAATAACTTCTGTTCTACTTTGGAAGCTCCTTGAGGTGCCTCAGTTGCTCAGTCAGTTGAGCGTCTGACTCTTGATTTTGGCTCAGATCATGATCCCAAGGTCATGGGATCTAGCCCTGTGTTGGGCTTCATGCTGAGCATGGAGCCTGCTTAAGATTCTCTTCCTCCCCTTCTGTCTCTCTCATCCACTTGCACTCTCTCTAAAATTAAAAAAAAAAAAAATTGTAAGCTCTTTGAGGACAGACAAGCATTACAGTGAATGACTGGATCAACATGGTATCATCCGTGAGTACAAGAGTCTGTACATGAGATGATACATATCATGTATCTTTCCCACTTTAGTAAGAAGTTTCCGACATGTCCCTTTCAGGGTGTTGTAGCTAACCACTTATATTAAGTGGCATTCCGATCAATGACAAATTGTGAGTTCATGTTTTCAGTGTCAGTGGCAAGAGTAATAAAGTAAGAGGAAGGACACGCTTTTAATCAAATAACTACTAATACACAATTGGCATTATTAAATGATTTCATTTATTCATTTTATAAATATTGGGATCACTTACTAGGTAAAAGATGGCATGTGAGGCTCCATGTTAAATAAAAAGCTGAATAAATATACATAATTGACTCTAATAGTATATGATAGTATGTCCAAAGCATATTTTTTATAATGCTTTTCCTGCCCCTTCTCATAGGAGATGGAAGGAGGAATAAGGTCTGGAGAGGTGGGTTGTTATAGTTTTAATTTCCCTTTATAGCCATTCATTGGAAACCAGCTGTGCTTGTATAACATGTAACATACGTAGCCAGGATTATGAGCTGACTAGTCAATTCTATAGCGTTCTCTTTTCTTTCTTTCTCTTGCCACTTTGGGCCTCACAATCTTAATTTCAATAGTCATTTGTGTCCACCTTATTCAGATATCTATCTCTTACAATATTTGAAAGGAATGTTAAACTGCACATTTATAAAGACAGTTGACAGGTTTAAGTGAATAAAATATACTATGTACAAGAATATATGTGCATGTATTCTGAATTTTTGAGATTAACTTTTCATTTTTCATCACTAGGAATTGGTAAACTTCAGTAAGATATAGTTTCAACATTTTTTTCTTGTATAGTTTGAATTTGTTTTCTTCTCTTTTTTGCCCAGATGTATTGACTAGGTTGCTGGAAGGATCAAACATGTAAACAACCACTTCAATAAAACATGGTGTTTTCCATAACTGAGGTGTATATAGAGATCACAGGGAAATGATCCTTAAGTTTTGCTTGAGGAACTAGAAAATTTCTTGACAGAGTTAAACTTTCAGTTGAATGTTGAGAATAGGAAGGTGTTTTCTACATGCACAAATGGAAGTAGGGAATCTTAAACTGAATGAGAGGTATTGGTTCAGTTACTCAACCACTTAAAAAAATTAAAAAAAAAGTTAATGTTTATTTATCTTTGACAGAGAGAGAGAGACAGAGCATGAGCAGGGGAGGGGCAGAGAGAGAGGGAGACAGAGAATCTGAAGCAGGCTCCAGGCTCTGAGCTGTCGGCACAGAGCCCAATGAGGGGCTCGAACTGATGAGCTGTGAGATCATGACCTGAGCCGAAGTCAGACACTTAACTGACTGACCCACCCAGGCGCCCATACTTATCCATTTTATTGAACATTTATTTATGGACCATCTTATATAAGACAGGCATTGTGGTAGGTGCTGGAGATACAAAAACGTAGACATAGTACTGGGTATTGAGGAGTTGCTTGGAGAGAAAGATACAAATAGATAATTATAAGACTGTGAGTGAAGTGAGAAAATTATGCACGGAACTTCATGGTAATAAACATGAAGGAGTGAACGAATATTTTGTGTTCAGAGAATGAGAAGTATAATTGAACCTCAAGAATGGGGCAAACATAGGTAGAAGCCAGCCTGGTTGGGTGTGAATACAGTGATGTGTGAAGAACTTTGAATGCACTTAAGAGGCAATAGATTCTACCTGTCTTTGATGGCAAACTCCTGAGAAATTTTTGCGCAGTTAAATTTGCTCTCATTTATACATTATATCACGTATTATGCTCTCATTTATACATGAAGGGGACAGGCACGGGTTCGGAGACTAATGCACTAGTTCAGGCAAGAGGTAATACATACCAAGACTAACAGTAGCAGTGAGGATAGAGAGAATGAAACTTTTACTAACGGACTTGATATGAGGTTAAAGGAGAAGAATAAATATAGGATAAATATAAATAAAGGCCAAGTTTCTTGTTTTGCAATGAGTGGGAGGTAGAACATGGAGATCAAATACAGTTTTGAGGGAACGATGAGTCACCATCCGTTGGCATTTTCAGATGAATATAATCTACCAGGAAATTAGATTGAAGAGTCTGAGGACAGAAATACTGCTCTAGGCAAATTAGGCTGGGGAGACAGAGGAGAGGTGGCAGTAGAAGGTAGCACTGCTTGGGAAGCGTGCTGAGGGTAAGAAGAGATGAGGGACAAAGAATTTGGGAAACTTCAGAACTTAGAAGGAGGGCTGGAGAAGATGAACTTAAAAGGATGCTGGGAAGAAAGAGCCACAGGACCAGTGGAGGAAGCCAGACTTTCGTGTGGTGGAAATCGCGAGAGGAAAGTGTTTCCGGGAAGGACTGGTCATATTACACTCTAGAGAGCCCAAGTAAGGTAAAGGCTAAAAACTACCTGTTGAATTCACTAAGCAGGTCATCAATCGACCTGGTGGTAGCAGCGCCTTTCTGTGGAGGGAATGGAGGCGTGTTCCACTGATTGAGGAATAAACAAGAGGTATTGAGATTTTGAAAGTGAATTCCTTTCTGTGGCAGCCCGGATGTGAACAAAAGAGCATATTCAGGGTAGTGCCTGTGGGGTGGTTGCATGATTAAAAGAGACTTTTTGAAGATTTGGTGATGGTGTTCAACTGTGTCCATTCCCAGGGAGAAGGGAGGCTACAAGATGGAAGGAGTGGGGATAACTAGCAGCAGTATCTCAGAAGAGGTGGAGCGGAGGTGAAATGAAGCTACTGTTTCTTTTCTGTCTGTTCCGTGCTGTTCTTATCCCATAACACACTGAGCAGGGCAGGTCACTTCCTTTTGAAAGCTGAATATTAATTTGGTCTCCGTATGGTACGGGCTCTGTGGTGTTGAATTCAAAGGAACACAGCCTATCTACCAAAAAAGTAAGTTACATTTTTTATTGGTGTTTCTCCAAAAATGCCTAGGGTAGGGGAAGTACAATCCTAACTTTGAGTACAACTTTAAAAAATTTTTTTCAAATATTTATTTTTGAGAGAGAAAGAGAGAGACACAGAGTGTGAGTAGGGGAGGGTCAGAGAGAGAGCATCAGACACAGAATCTGAAGCAGGTTCCAGGCTCCACACTGTCAGCGCAGAGCCAGACGCGGGGCTCAAACTCATGAACCGTGAGATCATGACCTGAGCCCCAGTCTGGCACTTAACCGACTGAGCTACTCAGGTGCCCCGAGTACAACTTCTTACATTTCTCTTTTTGAAATCTCTTCCTCTTAACAATACCCCCACCCTTGACTTACGATAGCTGCATTCACTATGGAGTTTCCATAGCATATTGCAAAGAGGAGCACACCACAATTCCTTTTCCAACCTTGCTCCTTCTTGCCCAAGTCACGCACTTGAAACTGACAAAAATCTCGCCTGCTACATATTTTCTAAAAGAAGTTTACTAGCAGAGGAGGACAGAGAAACACATGGAAGTAAGAGGAATTGAAGCTAAGGCAATGGCTCAGGAGTTCTCAAACTTTCACATTCATCAAAATCACCTGGAGAGTTTGTTAAAACGCCAATTACTGAACTCCACCCCAAATGCTTGTGAGTCAGTAGGCCTAGGTTGGGCCCAATAATTTGCATTTCTAAAAAGCTGTTGAGTAGTGCTGTTGCTTCTGGTCTGTGGGATACACTTTGAGAACCAAAAGTGGGGGGCTCAAACTCTCGAACCGCGAGATCATGACCTGAGCCGAAGTCAGACGCTCAACCACCTGAGCCACCCAGGCGCCCCTAGAATGCTATTTCTTAAACCAGGATATGAGGCACGGTTTTTATGGTTTTTATTAAAGGCAGAAGGGCCAGTCTGGTTGTTAGAAGTTGTGAAGCAAGGCCTGCTTGATGCTGAGCTAGCTACTGAATTACTGGCCCAGGTTCTTTTGCTTTTTCTGATGGGTTTGTAACTTGTTTCACAGTTAGAGGAAGGGTTACATACATACGTGGGTGGTAGTTGGGTGTGTCCGGGAGATGGGATTGGAGGCGTTCAAGGGCAGATGGCAAGGCAGGTTTTCATGCATGAATTTACAAAGGACACACTGAAGTGAGGCAAAAATTATTATTCCAATTTCTCCCCTAGAGGGTTGCAAGAAGTTTTTCAACTCATCCCCGCTTAAGTATCTTTGCTGATCCTCTAGGAGTTTTTTTTCTACCTACAAAGTACTTAAAGGTGTCTTTTTATGAGCAATTATGTAGTTTATGAGTCTAATGTCTCTGACAGCTTTACCCAATATTGAGAAATGGTAAATATCCAAGTGTGCTTCTTAAAACTTATTTATAGTTAAGTTATACATGATTCTGGATCATGTATAACTTCAGTGAAATTTGAGCCATATATTTCCAGTTCAAGTTAAATAACCAAATTTCCATACTGTTGAATAACTCAACAAATTTTGTGCTTAAGACACCCCCTAAGAACTTGTTAATGTATTTTTTACAGTGTTGTGTTCTGCAGAAAATGTTGACTTATGTCCAGATAAACAGATGACTAAGTAGGGAAAAATATTAGGTGAATGAGCTTTTATTTTTATAAATTCTGATATAATTTTAACACAGGTGAAAAAGAGGTTTCATTCCCCTAAGACAGAATTTTTCTAAGGAAATAATATTTAGAAGTCTTCATCATGTTTCTGTGTCTATTGCTATACAGTTGAGCAAGTTAGATTGCAAGGAAATAACATATTTGTGAGAGGAGAAAAACAACAGACACATAATCACCTAAACTTTGGACAAACCTCTGAAATGGAAGCCAATATAGCAATGAAATCACAATGAAATTATAAATTTATGGAGGAAAAGCTGGGAGGTTAATTTTACCCTTTAAAACCTCAATGAAGCACAAAATTCAGGGGAAAAACTAATAATTATGACTAAGAATTGTAAGATTTGGAACATCAACTCAGCAAATGAAGACATTACCACATGGCAGACATTAGCCAATAAAATGCATCCAATCACTCTAAAATGAGCTTATAACGCAAAATTTGAGCACTGTGGATTTCCAGAGAGATGGTGCATTTATGAAAATAAATCCATTTATTACTTTCTGTGACTGAGCTCATTGAATCCACATTTACTGAGCATAGACAATGGCCTTGCACTGTGTGAGGTGCCTAGGAGGACTAAAAGAATGCATCAGGTACAGATCCTGACCTTAAGCAGATTACAGTTTAGTTGGAATGGGTGATAGGAGGGAAAAGACACTAAGTAACTATAAGATAAGGAGAGATGCCAAATATGAAAAGAGAGGCAGATAGAGGAGTGTGAGGGTGAGGGAGGAGGCAGAGTCTAGGATGATCTTCCAGGGGGAGAAGCAATTGAACTGAGCCTAACACCATATATAATATTCTTTGATTTTTATTTTACATTTTCTCAAAGTGCATACTGTATAGCACTAAACTGAAAATGGCATGACATACATGTTTTCAAGTGGCAATCTCATATCAAACCAACACACCTGAGCATGCAAATCAGAACAAACAGGAGTATCAAGCTCATTAATGGATCTAAGTCAGCCGAAGCTAGTTTTGTGCAGCAAGCAACAAGATTCCCCTCTATTTCAGTGATTTACTACAACTACAGTTAAGACAAGAAGGATTATGTATGGAAAGGTAACTTTGAAAAAGTGAGGAAAATGGGTTGGAGGCAGGGGAGAACCTTTACAGACTGTTGGAATAAGTTGGGGCAAGTAATGATAAGGGTTTGAACCAATACATTAGCAGCACGATGGGAAGGATGAGATAAGGTCAAGAGATGTCACAGGTAGATTTCATTGAACTATTTGATGTAGGGACTGAGAGAGAATGAAGAGTTAAATGTAATTCATATCTAGTTTGGTTGACTGGGTGGATGATGATGCTATTAGCCAAGAAGATTTCATCATTTACCCAGAAGCAACCAGCAGGTTTTGGGGTGAGTTTGGTCGTGGTACTCACAGCAAAGATCACTTGGAGGTATCAACCACATAGTAAAAAATACATATTTGGATCCATGAAGAGAGACAGGACTAAACATGTAGATTTGGAAACACTTGGTCTCAAGGTAACAGTAGAAGCAAGTTGTGGGATGTCTGTGATTTCCCTGGGAGGAGAGAGCTGAGCACAGAACTTTGGGGAAAGCCTACACTGAGTGAAGAGGTGAGTCTAGAACCCAGCTTTGCTCTTTTCTAGAATAGGCTTTTATTAGTTTTCTGGCGCTGCTGTAACTAAGTGTCACAGATGGGGTGGCTTAAGCAACATAAATTTCATAAATTTATGGTCTCCCAGTTCTGGAGGCTAGAAGTCCAAGATCAAGATGCCAGCAGGGCTAATTCCTTCTGAGGGCTGTGAGGGGGAATGTTTTCCATGCCTGTCTCCTAGCTGCAATCTTTGGCTTTCCATAGCTTGTAGGTGTATGGCCCGATCTCTGCCTCTTTGTGTGGTGTCATCCCTGTGTATGTGTCTCTCTCTGTGTCCAAATTTTCCCTTATTTATAAAGGCTCTGATCCTATTGGATTAGGACCCAACCTAATGACTTCATCTTCACTTGTTCATGTGCCAAGACCATATTTCTAAATTTTTTTTCAACGTTTTTTATTTATTTTTAGGACAGAGAGAGACAGAGCATGAACGGGGGAGGGGCAGAGAGAGAGGGAGACACAGAATCGGAAACAGGCTCCAGGCTCTGAGCCATCAGCCCAGAGCCCGACGCGGGGCTCAAACTCACGGACCACGAGATCGTGACCTGGCTGAAGTCGGACGCTTAACCGACTGCGCCACCCAGGCGCCCCTCATATTTCTAAATAAAGTCACATTCTGAGGTACTGGGGGGTCACAACTTCTACCTATGAATTTTGAGGGGACAAAATTCAATTCCTGATAGGCTTCTTCTACCCCCTCCTCCCAGAATTTTTGGAGTCAGGAGGAAGAATCCAGACTGCAATAGCCTGAGAATTAAGAGGAGATCAGAACACCAAGGCTGTGAATGTAGACTATTTATTTGGAACTATATCCATTACAAATCAAATGGTGAGAGCTAGGGCTCCATGGATGATACAATTTCCAGGACAAACCACTTTAAGTTTGCCAAAGAATCATTCAAAGTCTATGGTATCTTAACAGTGCTTCCTGCAAGATTATTTCTTTAGCCTAAAACATATGGGCTTGTTTATTTGGTGAATAATGGTGCATGTCCCTAGAACATGAGTTAGTAGTCATTCACTTTGCATCTAGTGTAATGTGCTCTTTTCTGATGAAACTTAGAAGTTTGAGTTTGAAAAATGATGTGTCTAAGAGAGTATGGACTAAGCAATTTTAGATATGGCAGAGCAATAAAAAACATTCTTGCCATGGATTCATTGGAGGTGCAAGGACACAGATTAACCTTGGGAGGTGTATTATAGCATTTATTTTTTCAAAAGAAAGGGAAGACTTGGTATTTAAATTCTCACTTTCATTTGAGGAGGGAAAATATAAATCTTGGGATGTCTGAAAAATATTAAAATGTTCACAGAATTAACCGTCAGTGATAATATCAAATGTCACATTTCTACTTTATCACATATTGGGAGAAACTGAAATATGTAACCAAATGGCATACCAGGCTTTTCTTATGGTGTGTTAATTTTATACCAAAATTTCTGGGTGTAAGTAAATGTATACAGTTTTGTTTTGGGTCCTAGATGATGTGGTTTGTGATTTGCAGTTGGATTTAAAAGAAACACCAAGGAATTCAAGTGTTTTTGTAACAGCATTTTAATAGTATTTATCTTTTAGTGGCATTTGTTTATCCTCCTGATTTCCCATTATTTGTTTTTTGGTTTAGAAATGATACATGTTGAGAGAGCAACCAATAGAATATATTTTTACTAAATATTCTACATTAAAATCAGTGATGCTTCTAGAGCATTTAGATTCTGAAAGAGCAGTTTGATATCTTAGGGTCTTTTGTTCTTTTTCGCAATTTGTGTAAGTGAGATGTGCTGTTCCTGGGGAAAAATTGCGATAATGTAGACGGATGTTGAACTTTTCTCTCCCCGGGTGAAAATTCAGAGCATCCAGCTATTTATATGGGGTAGGTTTTCCAAAAATAGGCACAGAGTGACCACGGTGGCAATTGAACTTGTGGTCCAGCTGTGTCCAGTATGATTTTTCTATCATGCTTGCCTGATTTTTCTCCATTCCAATTGGTCTTGGGGATTTGTTCTTGCCTCTCAACCTTGTGCTTGGTACTGAGTCCCTTCCGTTCTCTTCCCCTGACAGGTGGAACAGCACTTCTCCTTGTTTCACCCACATCTCTACTTTTGTTCTGAAGGCAAAAGGACTAAATCTTGTTTTATGAGAAAACATTAAGCATGTTAGGTCAGAACAGAGTTAGTAAAAATCATACTGAGCTTCAAATTAGGAAACAAGAGGAGATGTTCACTAGGCTACTCATAGCTGTGTGTTCTTAGACACAATATTAAACTCTTAATCATCCTTTGTTCATTAATCTATTGGCCCTTCCATCCACTCATCTGCTTCTTTCCAACAAGCATTTATTGAATGTTTCTTGTGTTGTAGGCACCGTGTCAGGCACAGATGTTAAGATAAAAACTACAGACCTTTTCTTCAAGGAGTTCATAGATCAGTTGAGAAGATAAAAACCATAAATTATGGTAGGAGTGATAAGTGTTAGAGTAGAGATAATCATGTGTAAACGAAGAGGTAAAATAATATGATTTCTAATGTTCTTTTTACTTCTATAATTATATGGTTCCAAGTCTATAAAAATCCTAAAAGCTGTTCACATGCCTTTCGACTTTGGGATAAAACGGGACTGGAGATATAAAGATAAAAAGTCAACCTGTTTCCTCCACTTAACAGGCCCCTGACTTGAAAGGAAAATAGATGAGTAATTGAACGTGTGTATGTGTACACTTTACCTGCTCCCGGAGTCCTTGGACCACAGCATTCCTTATTACTGCAGGTGATTAATGGCATTGGCATCCTGGCACCTTGAACTATAATTTGTTCAAAGTAAGGAGAATGTGGAAGTGAGTGAGTGGTAGCACATGTGGTGCTAGATGGAGTGGGGAAAGAAAGGTAGAACTTTATAATTCTCATTTCCATATGTTAGAGAGGTGAGGGGAGTCATCAGGAAGGTGAGAGCGCAAGACTCCAGAAGTGTGCTTGGTGTCCCTTCCTGCACCCACAGACGATTTATGAAGAGCGTAGGCAACACAAGATGTACGGAAATACATGGCAAAAAACTGAGCCATAACAACGAATGTTTGCCGTTCTCTGTTACGTATAGACACCATCTAGGCTCTGGTAGAATCATGACCTTGTAAGACTAAAACTTCTCTTTAGGCAGTTGCGATGGTTAGTGAATATTATTCCAAAAGTTTACGTCAAATTCTTTTCAACCGCTGATTAAAAAAAACAGGCAACTAAGAATATTTCAGTAGGTACACTTTAGGTGTAATAAGACTCATATGATTGACATGTTTAAATGGGCAGTGTTTAATCAGACAAACAATCGCTGTTGAAGAATTTCAAGCAGAGTTAATATAGTTACAGAGTATTGGAAGGCCCAGAGGCACTGATGGGGTGAGGTTACCTAAAGACTAGTATCTATATAGAAGCACTACCAACCTCTGGGCCCAGAGGCCCAAAGGAGAAAATGATGTTACCTAGAGTCTACATGCAGCTGAGGCTGCTGATATTGGAACTGAGTTACCTGAGTACAACTTGGAGCCACGCTTACCTGTCACTATTGCAGCTGTTGAAACTGCCATTAGAATCCAGACAAAATGGCTTCTTGTTCTCTCCAGCTTCTTGCCAGTGCCTCCTACTGGCAGAACGTAACAGGAATACAGGTGGCAAGGGAGTCTGGGAAATACAGCTTTGCAAACTTTCTGCCCCGGAGGTATCAAGATGGTGGAGGAAAACAAAGGAGAAGCCAAGAGACAGTACCCTTCAGCACACTTCCTATTGTCTTCTCTCCTTGATAACCTGGTTGATGTTCCTGAAGCTTGTCTACCAGTGTTGAGCCAGTGAAGGGGAGAGTGAATTAAACTGAGGGAAGGAGGAGGATATAACATAGTGACAGTCTTGATAGAGAAAGGAAAGAAAATTAGTAGGTTGGGGAAGAGGGAAGCCAGAAGGGATGTGAGGTCAGATGAGAGTGTCCTTGAATTCATACAACATGTAATTCAAACCCTTTGGGTTGGGGTAAAGTGAGGGATAGCAGAAAAATCCAATTAAAATGGTAGGCTTCATGGATTGGGGGTTAGGTGAAGCCTTCTACTTGTTTCAAGGTCTATCTTAGGAGAATTTCAAATTGCCTGAAGTTTCATGTTTATCGTGGTACAACACTGACATGTTGTCAGATTATTGGTAAATGAGGATTACTTGAAAGAAGCATCTAGACAGAAGGGCTAAATAATGCCCTGGTTTCCCATGGTTCATGAGAGTATCAAGGGATTCTGTAAACTCTTATGTCTCCTATTACTAAGAAAACAAGTGGAATGCAAGAGGCTTGGGACCAGGGCAAGGATGCTACAGAGGCCAGAAAGCTTGACACAGAAAGTGATAAGAAAACTGAGGTCTTTGGGAATAGGTTCCCACCATGACCCTTCCTTCTCTGAGCCCTGGAAGTACCAGGCAGTACAAAACTTAACATATTGGATACTAGCACAGAATACTCAGTAACTTGATACAGTGGGGAACAGATCAGCAGAGGCCAGCAAAGCCCTGGATGCTAGTACACAAGCCAGAAATCTGTCCCCTGTCATCATTAGGACGTGAGACCATCTTCTTATACCCAGATAGCATCTTGGGAAAAAGAGGGGTGTAAAGTCCTTCGAGAGGAGCGAATTAAACTTGATAGAGATTTGAAAGCAGTCTTTTTCAGCAGTCATTTAAGGTTGAAACTGGAAGATAGGAAAATCTTGGGTGCCGCAGAGCAAGATGTGAGGTGCAGAAATACATTTACATTGCATAAGCTTATTGTTTGGAATATCATGATATTATGAAAGATGTAATTCTCATACTTGGTTACAATAAGTGACAATACAATTTTTCCACGTAAGCCTTTTTTAGAAATAATATTTAAAATCCCAGTCTGTCCATAGTTAAAGAAGAATAGTCCCAGAAAATTAGTTACTTTTGAATTACTGCATTTATTGTTTCATGTGATATAAAATAACTTAAGCTAATTTTCCAGAGAAAGCTTTTATTTTATAAGTATTCATTATTTATGCTATTATGAAAAGGGCTATGTGGTATTTTTAAGGACCTATAGAAAACATGATCTGTTCTCAGAGGCTCATAATCTAAAGTGATTCATTTATTTGTAAAGATAGGGTTATTGTAAGAACAAAAGGATCGTCTTTATTAAACTTTATAAGCTAAAGGAGAGGAGATTGTTTCCATTCATCCCCATCTTTCCATAATGCTTTTGTAATGGGAACAAATATTAAAATGATCCATTCTTGTCAAAAGGGGGTATATTCAGATTTGGACAACTTAATAAATAATAACAAAACTCTTAGGCTACCCACCCTACTATGGGACCTTGACCCCAGAGGGGCCATAGTAGCATGAAGTATTGCAAAAGCCCATAAATTACATTTTTACTTTTTAAATTTGATTGCGGGAACTACAACCTTAAATTGTATTAAGTAACTACTGAAATAAATAAAATAATAATTTAGAAGCAAAATTGTTATACGCTTGTGCTTAGATTCCTAGACATAATGTATACAGACTAGTTATTTGTGTCTGTAAATGCGTGATGATCTCATAATGAGTTAGTTTATAGTTTTGTGCATTAACTTCTCAGGCTGCTTGACTATCATTTTCTGCTGGCTATATTATATTATTGGGTCACCGTAATACTAAACTGTAGGACGTTTTAGCTGATAATTCCTGAAAAGTGCTTACTTTTGAAATAAAAAGCGAAGCAAAAAAAAAAAAAAAGCCACAATGCTGACTGAAAAAAATATTTATATTTATATTAAACCCCTCAGCTAGAATCTCAGACACATCACTGCTTAAAATGCAGTCACCTGACAAAAACAGTTCTAATTATTACCCCCTTGGGCTAACATTTTTCAGAGTGACTGGCTAAAATGCACTCCAGCTCATAATTTCTGTCTCTGACAGTGGAAGACATAACCTAGTTTCCTCTAATGCAAAAGTCTCTAATCTAGAGGGCAAGACCTTGCTCCATATAACACTGAAGGGAGAAAATGCAATTTGAGCACAAGGAAATTGCACACATAGTTTGATAGTTCTACCACTCTCAGAATTTTTTTTTCTTCCTTGGGTTTAAATGTCTTGTTTTATTTTATACTAAATTATGACCTGGCTGAAATTGCTATGTTTTCTTTGTCATATTCTTGAAACCTAGAAACCTCTTACTATAAAAGTGAAGGTTATACTATAGTTCCATACTTTCATTTTTTTCAGGGGGTGGGAATGTTCGCATTTTGACAGTTCAGCAGTGAAAACATTAAAAGTTACTGTGCTTGCTACAGCAATATTTTTTTCGTGTTGAATAATAGCTCTTTTGTCTTGGCAAATGGAGCATATATACTGCATTAGAAAAAGGTAATTAAATCGTTTTGAAATGACGAAAGTGCAGATTTTTGACTTGGACTAATCAGTAACAATTTCATTGTTGAATCTGTGAACGCACAAACTTTTATGATTGCTGGGAGAGGTGAATTAACCTCACATTGTTCTGGTTCACTTCACAGGCAGTGGCTGAGTAATGCATTGCCCTGAAACTGATAAGCCAGAAGGCTAAAGAAGTTTCAAGGAAGTTAGTCAGAAGTCTTGCAAAGAAGGGGGCGATCAGGGTACAGTGCTGGGGATGTTCATTAACAATTTTTATTTCTGTGCATTGGAGACACTTCACCCCCTTTTCTATCTCTTTCTGCTGACAGCTGCTGCTTAACACCTTCCTTCCAGCTGGGAGGGCAGCCGGCTGGCTGCATCTGCGGCTAACGCCAGGATGGCTCCTTAGCGAGCAACCGGGGCATCAGTTTCCTCCTGGAGACTGCACATGTCACCTTCACGTCTCATGCATCTTCCATCATTTATGTGAATATATCAAGGGGCTCTGGTAGAAGGCACTAGGCTATGAAAGTGCAGTCTAACCGGTGACTGAGAACAAAGGCCGCCTTTAGCTACGAATGATTCACTACAATGGTAAAGAAGAATACTTTCTTTTTTCCTCCAAAATGACTTTGAATCCTGAAGATTCAGTGACTAGACTTCCCTACTCAGAAAATAAAAATGAAAGAATAGCATAGAGAAAGGATTATTAAAAAGAAGCCCGATTTTGATAAACATGTACACAATTTTATTGGCAATGTTATTTATTGACAGTGTTAGAGGTGAACTTGTAATTTCAGGGGAAGGTATATACCCAACAGTTCTCATGCATGCTACTGGAACTTGTCTCTCCCAAATTTCTCAGCTTCCACCAGAACATGT
Organism: Herpailurus yagouaroundi; assembly: GCF_014898765.1. NCBI lineage: Eukaryota > Metazoa > Chordata > Mammalia > Carnivora > Felidae > Herpailurus > Herpailurus yagouaroundi. Next base: position 84,363,528 of record NW_024412377.1, read on the forward strand.
CACAGTCTGATCGATCCCATCACTAAATATGGAAATATGGCGTGCTAATTTGGACAAGAGTAGAGTGCATTATTTTAAGAATTATGTGACTACATCTAACAGGTAACTTGAAAATATCTTGTGTGGCTCATACACGGGTTTAATTCAACGAGTCAATAAAGAGACTCCATAGTTCATCTCTAGAAAACAAAAACATTGATTTTATTTTTTAGTCATGAAATTATAAACTTCAAAATGTTTTTGAAAGGTACTTGTTTTCCTAATATCCTATATCATCTGTGTCCTTGGGAGCAAATAAGAATAATGAATGGGATTAGGAAATATTTTCTGCTTAACTATGTAACCCTGAGATGCACAGAGAAGCATCCCTATCTCTCCCCACCCCTGGCCTGTTTAGGAAACTGACTTTCTCTCAACTAAGGTAGCATTAAAAATATGGAGAGGTTGCAGCCCAGAAACAGAATGGGCATCCAGCGTACTAATTTACTAGAGACTTACGGACACCATTTTGAGGAAACTCAGAGCATGTACACATTTGGCAGTGTCTTGTATATATCAAGAATCTTACTTAAAAGGGGTTTATATAGTACATTTGGTAATTGTATTTAAAATTAAGCTGTCAGTAGAGGATACATGCTAAACTTTGAGTGTAAAAAAAATAGTTCACAGTAAAGAACAATTATATACTGAATATAATATTCTGGAAAATAGTTGGGTATTAAACTTACCTTTATTAATATTAGTTATAGGTCCACAGGACTCTGTCACAATCTATCCTTTGTTTTGTTTTAACCTCACAATATTATCCCTAAGGGAATTTGAAAAATAGTATATTAAAAAGCTTGCTTCTAAGTTGTTCAGTCAGGTCTGTCTTTCATAACCTTAATAGTTTCTAAATATTTCCAGATTTGGGTGTATGATATTGTCAGAACAATTATGAAATACTTTTAGTAGTACTGTGTCGACATGGTCTTTGGTAGCTTTAAAAAGGCCTCTATTAACTGCTTCAAAACATGGAAGATACTAAAAATAGTTTAGAAATTAACTCCACTAAAATTAATGGCCCATCCTTCCAGTGTTAGCTTTATATCTTGCATTTATTGACGGTTTACCATGTCCCAGGCACTTTGTTGAAGTGCTGTATATGCATTATTCCATTTAATCCTCAAAACAATCCAAAGGAAAAGTTACCATTATTAGGTCCATTTTTATAGATGAGGAAACTGAACACATACAGGGCATAGAACTTGTCCAAAGGTTCATGGTTGCTAAAATTGAAAAGTTGGTATAAAAGCCGAGGCAGGCTGATGCTGTGTTCTTTGCCCTTATATTTTGTTATATTGCTCTTTACTAGTTACTTTTGACTCAAAAACTATGTTAACATATAAGACAATTTTTTTTTTATAAAAGTCTAAGGGTAAAATTCATTAAAAAGCAAAATAAAGATGGCTCTGTAAACCAATGACCCTCTCTCCTCCATCCCTGATCTTGAACTTTGGTAATAGTGTGGGGAACATCGTCATGGACAGAGCTGTACTATATGTCATTTGCATGTGGCAATGCTAAATATGAAGGCACAGGAGTAAATGTGCAATTTTATGGAAATGGGCAACTGTATATTTTTTTCTGTTAACATCTTAGTGAGATTTCTACATAATAACAAGAGAATATGGTTAAATTAAAATATTGATCTACTGATACCCAGAATAATACTATCTAGTGAAATTACATACTAAAATAGATTTGTTTTTTGTTTTTTTTTTTTGAGAAATGAAATCATGCTTTAAAAAAAATTCACTGGAATTTTACATTTTGATTAAAGTATGAAATAAATTCTCTGATGAAAATTACTTTGACAAAAGTGAATTCAGGTTAAAAACTGTGAATCATGAGTTTTCCAGGAAGCATTTTATTTTGACCTAAATGATATCTGAGAGATGAACTTCAAGCTGGATACATTTTTAACATGATAGAAGTGCGGTGGCCTCTCGGTGGGTGTCAGAGAGGAAGCACTAGAGAAGCCTTTATGTACCAGAGTTAGGCTAAGGGGCCCAGCAGCCTGAGGTCCCGCTGGTCTATTCCTGATTCTCTCTTACCAGGAAGGACAGAAAGCAGAAAAAGCGAAAGCTTCTACTGAGCAGATTATTTTCATTTATAGACTTCATAAATGTCACAAAGTTAATGTAGAGGCAATTAATATTCCTCTTTTTTTTTTTTTTTTTGGTAATAACATGCAGCAACTACAATCTTGTTAACATTTTTGTCAAAGGTGAGAAAAATGTGTAATTCTTTGGTTTCTCACATTTGTTTTGGGGGGCAAACAGCAATTATTATTTTGTCATGAGAACCTGTAAAATAAAATCCCAATAAGATTCGTGTATACAAATCTATGCAAACCAATAAATAGAAAATATTGGCAGAAAAGGTCTATTAGTGGAAACCAGTTTCTGACAGTTTGAGATTCATATTCCTCAGTGATGTGCTTTGTCTACCTTTCCTGTTCGGTTCATATGGACATCCTCTGGAATATATGTTTTATGCATGTGTACACACATATATATCACAGAAAGCAGTCTGGATTTTAGTGAACATTTCAGAGGCTAGCAATTACCTTTTTCACGTAGCATTTCACTTCAATCCAGTATTATTTGTGTTTTCTGCTCCCTTCTGTATAGACCACAGTAAACATTTGGAAGGCATTTTGTATGGCAAGTTTGTGTATTGCAATTTTTGAGCAATGCAAACATCCCCCTTAAATAAACGAAAACAGATCCCAGAAAGGGTATGCTTCCAACACATTCCCCAAAGATCTGAGTGCCGCTGTGCATTCTTGCTCAATTTAAACAAACTAAACTTCAGTTAGTCTCCCCTCCCCTAATGGGCACCCCCACTGGGAACATTGTTAGGTTACCACCATGGACAAGGCCGCAGTACAGCTGGATCTGTAAACAAGACCATAATCCGCATGAAAGAACCCTCAGAGTTTTGGCAGCACTCGCAGTGTTGTTAACATATTGTGCCAAAGCAATAACAAAGCCGTCATTTTTAAGTTTGTTCACGGATTTGTATTAATCAAGAAATTTTCCAGAAATTACTTCTAAATGAGGAACCTTCCAGAAAGTTACCATTTGGCAAGAAGGTTTCCAGATGCCTTTTTTTTTTGCTTATCTGCAACATATTCTTCCAAATAAATTACAAATTTGTGGAACTTCAGTCGAGACAGAAAACACATTGCTGCTGTGTTGGCGGAAGGAGGCTCCCTTCAGTTCACTCCCTGCTTCATCAAAGCCTGGCTAGTGCTTAGGTCATTTTTTCTTATTAGGAGGTGGAGGCCAGGCCATCTAACTTGGCATTCTGGTGATAAACATTAAGTATTGATACTTGGATCAGAAAAGCAATTATTAGATTACAGTCAGAACTGCACACTAAGCATTTAGGAACAGACCAGGAGAAGGCTGTTGGACCTTTGTTGGAATTTAGTTGTTGGTTTTTATTGGCGTATTAGGCGATTGATTCTCTCAAATTCAATCTTTTTCAATTCAGACCCTATCTTCAAGACTTGTGCACAAGCAAAACTTCTGCAAACTGTTATGTCTGCTCTATAGGAAAAAGGGAAAAAAAAAGATGAAAAAATATTTTTACAAGTATTTTCAACATTGCATTATACCTTATATACCTTTAATAGTTTTTCACGTACATCTTGTGTGATTAAAACAATCCTGGGTAAAATAAACTTTTAAAGTATGCTAAAAATTCAAAATGCAGGTAGGTGGGTGGTTCAGCCTTAACAGAGGGTGCATGTGTGGCTCTAGTGATGGTTACTGCATACGAGATCGGAGGCTGTGTTGGGAGGTGAGGACCCATAAGTGAGTTTATCACCAATCGTGTGTGTGGAGTTTGGGTTGTGTTTCATCATTTAATCGTGTCCATGATACATTTATTTTTGTTACAAGAAAAGAAACTCTTTAAAGTGATGACTAATAGTAAATAAGCCCTTTTTCAGCTGAAGGCAACCCCCAACCTTCAAATTACCCTGGACCTGAGTACATCTTTCTTGTTTCCTCCTATGGTCCATTTTCTTAAAGCACCAATATATCATGTTTATATTCTGCCTTGTTTTAAAGTTACTTGTGTTCATTTCTTATTTTCCCTTTGAAAATGTAATGTTCCTGGATGTCTCTCCAAATGTCTAATATGGTGCTTTGTATGTAGTAGACTTTGCAGGAATGCTTATTGCAAAACAAAACAAAACAAAACAAAACAAAAAAACCAAAATCTTTGCACACATAGCACTTGAGAAGGCACTTTAAATCGTTGAGACCACCAGCATTCTACTGTGTCAATTATTACTCCAATTGAATTAATAATACTCCAGTAGTCTTCTAGAAAGCTACTCACTTAAGGGAGGATCCATAGTAAATGATAATTAATAAGCATTGCAAAGATGTGAAATAATGACAGAATCATAACTTCAGTCTTAAAGTATACAGTTGTTCTCCAAGAAACAAAAGAGCTAGGCAAGTCCTTCATAATCTTTTTGGGAATTAGCACCCTCTCCCCAAAGAACACACACTTGAACTTTTTTCCAAGTATTTGACTATTCATTGTTGTGGTTTATGTTTGACATATTAATGCTAATTTTTTTTTCTGTGTATGCAGTTGTTTTCTCTAAGGAATATGTATTTACTCTTTATCTTTGAATTAACTCTTCTTTGAATGGTCTATTACTGTATGAGATTGGGTGTATTCACCTAATTCTGTAAGAGAGCTTTCACCGGAGAACACCCTCATTTATGTTGGTGGTGACCCAGTGATGTGGTGGATTTTGTTTGCTTTCAGTCAATGGCCAAATCACATTATTCATGTGGCTGTATTGGTTTAAATCACCCAGAATGAATTTTTACAAATGTTTAAAAAAAAATTGACCAAAGGTGAAATGAATCCAAGGTTTGGAAATTAACTTTTCTTTTGTATTAATGGAGACTTGCCAAAACTAAGATAAATAAATTTTTATTTCAGCCCATGGGATGTCTTTAATCATACTCTCAAACTTTCTTTATTTTTAAATTATTTCTTTATTTTTAGAAAAGGACTTCTTTAATATTATCCTTGAAATTCATAACACTTAATTCCTAAACAGAAGCCACTGTAGGTTAAGATACATCCAAAGGGTAAATTCAAGAAACAAGCCAGAAGGAAAATTAGTGGGGCACACACAACAAATGTGATCTAAATTCTACCAGCTGAATATTCTCAAAGCTGTGCAGATCCAGCCCTTGTTGAAGATGGTCCAGGGGAAGGATTCCTTGTGTGCCGGGAGGCCAGTGATGGTGGCAATTGTCATCACAAACCATTTGAATCACAAACCTTTAGGGTTGCCTCAGCCATTTTTAGGTAAGATCTGTTACTTACTAGAAAGAACAATTTAAGAAAATAAATGAGTATTGCTTATAGTCAACCAATGTTAAAGAGGCTCTCTCTGGTAAACAACAGTTCACAAAAGCAGATGTGAAGGCTTTCATTGTTTCTTATGTATGTAAAAAGTAAAAACGAGCCCCAAAAAGCTGAAACTCTGGCCCAAGCATGTCAGCTAACAAAGAAGGTAGCAGGTCCCTGTCTCAGCTGCTTTTGCCTACCTGACATCCAGTATCCCTTCACAATTTTTACTTTAAAAGACCCTATAGGGGTTTTGCTTTAGAAGTGATAACCAAACATTTGTCTGCATACTCTAATCACAATTTTGGGGAAAGTGCGGAAGATGGACAGTTTTTCTGTTACTGATCACACTATTTGGTAAAAGTTATAGGAGGATTCAAGAATCTGATACAGAGGTCGAATTGTAGAGAGAAATCACAGTGGTGATTATGGATAATAACTAGGGATAATGGGGGGAAATGTAAATAGGAAAAGGGGACAGTTCCGGTTGACAATGGACAAGTGTTATGCTGATGAGAAAAGACACATGTGAATACACAACAAAACACAAACCAGCGTGTGTGCATACACACATTATGAAAGCTATCATTCCCTTAATCTGGCCAGTGGAAGATGAAATTTTCCCAGGAGAGAGAAGCCATTGAAAGATTAACAGTAACAACAAGATGGCAGCTTGTCTTTTGTTTGGGAAAGGGAAGTCATCTAACTGTAGAAATTCAGAAGAAGGTTTAATGAATCCATTGTTTATGTTATTTATTTTTTTAATCAGTGTTGACTTGTAGAGTGATCTGGACATACAAGGTGAAGTTCTTAATAAGGTATTTCTCTGATACTACCATAGCTTTATACCATGATCATTTTAATTAGCTGATTAATTAGTTCTTCTTATGTGCTGGGGTACTGTATTTAGGCAATGATTGGCCAAAACAGAGAAGGTCTCTGCCTTTATGGAGCCTATAGTTTAGTTGGAGAGCAAGCAATAAACAAATCAATTGTATTTAATTATAAATTGTGGTAAGTTCTAGTTTTGCAAACCTTAATTTTTATAATTTATAAAGCAAGTAGTGCTTATTCCTGGGAATTTTGAGTTCTCTTCCTTCCCATTTATTATTAACATTTATTCAGTACTTATGAGCACTGTGTTAAATCTTTATGTATTGGCTTATTTAGTTCTCACAATTAATTTAAAGGATATGTACTGTTGTATATATACAGTGTGGTTAAATAATGTTCCCAAAGACATACTACTAATTAGAGTAGGGACTGGATTCAAACCTAGGGCTGTTAGTGTGTAGAGCTTTTTCTCTTAAGAGCTTTGCTGCACACCTCTCTGATTAGACGATAAGACCTATGATTCAATATGCTAATATTTCTAATTAGTTGCTACTTTGTCATATATATTTAAATGTAGGAACATGCACAAAGAATCAACAAGGGAAGAGAATTTCTCTACCCTACCCAGGGTCATCTTTACTATATTATTTCTCTCATCACACAGCTGGGCCGTTGAATGTTGCTATAGAAAATCACAAAACTATTCTGACTGGATCTGTACAGAGTCATGCTTTCTAATTTTATGGCTGCTCACAATTCTTTTGCTGACTCCCTATCACATTTCCTACAGCAGCATTTCCACCCCATCCTCCTTCTCAGCAAAAGCCTTTATTTCTGGCTTGACTGATTAATGTTTGGAAGTGTGTTCTATTGGAGAACTCTTTTCCTGGCCCTCTTGTTTCCAGGTTTTGCAGGAATGAACAGCTTTGGAGGAGTACTTCCTGTTTCCCCCTGTACTCCTTACTCTTACCCCTGAGAATGACTGATTTAGTTGATTGTTGGTGCAAGTAGACTCTGACATCTAAAAGTCTACATTCTTCTATTGGGAAGGTTGTATGTTTCAATTCACTTATTCCTTTGCTTACCCTTCTTTTGGGTCTTCCAGAGTAGTCTGTTCTCAAGGTGGATGTGTTATCTTCTCTCCTTCATGTGACTATGTACCAGAGCAGACAGAGCCCAACAAAGCATCTGTTTACTCGGCATATACTACAAAGTCCATATACATCAATGTAGCATTTGCTGTGTGGCTCTTACTGATGTCAGCTCTGAGGGGTATATAAAGATTTTTAAGACTATTCAGGCCTTTAAGGACCTTACACACTGATTGGAAAATTAAAGCCGGTAACTGTAAAATGAGGCCTCTGACTACCAAAAATACCTATATTCCTAAGAAACATACAGACTATAGATTTCCAGAGAAACATACAACAGACTGTGTCAACCGTGTAAACAACAGAGTATGGAATTGCAGAAAAATAAGAAATCACTTTAGTGGAGATGATCAAAAGGAAAGGTTGTTTCATTGAGATGATCAGGAAAACATTCCAAATTCTCTACATTCGGAATACTCTAAACTTACTTGAAATTACATGCCATCACTCCTCTGAGAGAACAGGAAACCGTGCCTTCCCTGTTTCAGTTTATCTTTTAATAGTGCTACGAGGAAGTATTCTTATGTCCATTATATAGACACAGAGCTGCCTAGAGAAATCCTGAGAGGTTAAGTAATGTGCTCAAAGTCACATTGTTAATAATTGGTAGAAAACTAAAACCCAAGTGTGCCAATTTTTTTTTAACGTTTATTTATTTTTGAGACACAGAGAGACAGAGCGTGAACAGGGGAGGGGCAGAGAGAGAGGGAGACACAGAATCCGAAACAGGCTCCAGGCTCCGAGCTGTCAGCACAGAGCCCGACGCAGGGCTCGAACTCACGGACAGCGAGATCGTGACCTGGCTGAAGTCGGACGCTTAACCGACTGTGCCACCCAGGCACCCCCCAAGTGTGCCAATTTTGATGTTCATGTTGTTTTCTTAAAACCAGGCCAGTTTTCCAAAGTGGTGTAGGATGAAGGACCCTGGGTGAGATTGAGAAGGTCAGGGTTTGAGTCTTGGATCTGCTATTACAGGTGTATGATCTTGGACATTTTATCTCTCTACTCTTCACTATCTTTTGTAGAGAGAGTGACAAAAAATCCTGCCTTCTTCAGGAATTTTGGAAAAGTTAACATGAGATAACACATCTGTTTCATAGTGTTCTGAACTAGAACTTTATTTCAGCTGAGAACTATGTAAGTAACCACATTCTTGTTTCAACAGTATGGACAGAGAGAGATTGGGTTCCCTGGAACCAGGTTGTGCGATGGGAGAGCCAAAGTTTTATTGGAGAGCAGTCTTGGGCGATACCTTTAAAAAAGTAAAGAAGCAAGCAAGGTAGTCGTGGGTAGAGCGAGAAGCTAATGGTAGTGTGGTTACAAGTGAGGCCTCAGATGATCATTGCGGGATGTCTGGGGCTAGATGGATCTTTAGAGTTGACTCCAATTGAGGCAAAGGAGCCTGTAGTTTTGTTCTTCTGAGTAACCCAGTTCCTGGCTGTGGGTTACCTCTGTAACCTTGGGCAGGGCAGTTCCCTACAGCTGAAGGCCGTCCCCAGTGAGGGGTGCTACAGTTGATACTGATACTCCCAACAGCCTGAAATGGGTGCATCAGTCCTGAAAAGGACATCTGGTTAGAGCACTGCAGGATCCACTAAAAAAAGATGAAACCCTAAGAGCCCTACCCACCCCCGTCATGTTCTCTCAGTGCTTGCTCCTGTTTTCTTAGCTCTTCTAACATTGTGCATACCATCCATTTGGCGCTTTCCTCCCCACCTGAACAGTGATTGCAAGGCCATGTCTTACATCTCTCAGTTTCCAGCACCGAGGAGAGTACTGACAGTAGGTAGAAGCAGCTCCATTAATATTTGATGTTGGTGATGTTAATGGTGATGATATACCAACTATACTGCTGGGTACTGAGGAGTCTGGAAAAGAAGATAAGGCATGATTGAGTTTATTTGCCAAATATATAATCATAGGATATAAACTAAGGGATGTGAAAGAATTGCTATAATTACCATAGTATCTTATGCATAAATAAGTGCTCAATATATTTCTTTAGAGTAGATGAGTAAAAAAATGAGTAGGAGGACAATTAAGGGGGCACATGGTTGACTTTGATTCTGAGCATAACTCAGTAGAACTTTGGAAAGAACAACTATGTACTGTCAGGATGTCAGAATGATTCCCTGAAAATGGTGGTCTTGAGTCGGTCAGCCTAACAGTGTGGGTGTGAATTTTAAAGAGGAAGGTTGAAGAGAATGCAGTGAGGTAGGTAAGGGAATATTTTATGGTAGGAAAATCTTAGACATGAGGGATTTGGGTATGCACAGGGGCAAGTAAGGACCTTTTGCTCCCTTGGGGTGAAGCATATTTGTGGGTGAATGCGGGAAGCAAGGCTCAGTAAATAGGGGATTGGAATAGATTGTGAAGGACTGGTGGAGCTGACTGTACTAAGTCATGATGGGGTTCTTAGCTGGGGAGTGAAAAATAGAAAAACGTATTTTTAAGTAATAGATGGCTCAGAATGGATTGGAGGGAAAATCAGTTAGAGGCAGAGAGACAGACAGAAAGTTGCAGTGGCATTTAAATATAAGTGATGAAAGCCCAAACAAAGGGGGTTGAAGTTGGAATGGAATCCAAAGGTGGAGTTTAGGGGTTAATATCCAGGAAGGAAAAATATGACTTAATGACATGATTTTTCCCACTTCTTTATACCTTAAATCTAAAAATGTTGCTAAAGATCAGTAACAAAGGGACTTCAAATTTCTGAAGTATTTATTATTAAAAAAAAAAAAAAAACTAGTACCATTATCAGCGATGTTTATGATTCTAAGAACATTAAAACTGACCTACCTAACACAACCAGAAAGATTGTTTTGACTGAACTGACTAGGCTAGTTAAATCCTAACTCAGTCATTTCACTAAAACAACAAGCTGCTTAGCATCTGTCTGTGTAACTCTTCTGTTAAGCATGTTCACCTTTTATTTTTTATTTTTTTTTTAATTTTTTTTTCAACGTTTTATTTTATTTTTGGGACAGAGAGAGACAGAGCATGAACAGGGGAGGGGCAGAGAGAGAGGGAGACACAGAATCGGAAACAGGCTCCAGGCTCTGGGCCATCAGCCCAGAGCCCGACGCGGGGCTCGAACTCACGGACCGCGAGATCGTGACCTGGCTGAAGTCGGACGCTTAACCGACTGCGCCACCCAGGCGCCCCAAAGCATGTTCACCTTTTAAAGTGACCAGTTAAAAACAATGACTCCGTTTAGTCCAAACATTTAAACCAACCATACAGCATTATTTATCCCTATCTCCCTCTCTCCTTCCCTACCTATCTGCTCACCTACCTACCTGCCTGCCTACCTACCTATGTCAGTAAGACCACATTTAAGTCATTTATTTCCTGAGCTGATTTTGTAATGACTTGGTTTTGCCTCGAGGCAGGTCTGGTACAATGTGACCTTGGTTGAAAGTGTATGTTTCTTGAAAGTGCTGGCATGATGCGTGATATACCTGGTATTTATCATGAGTATATCAACTGTGACGCTATTTTAATAAATGCTGAGTATATTAGAATTCATTTTTACTTTGTCATCTGTCCTAATTTAAATTGGTGCATAATTTCATGAAACAAAACACAGGAGTCTACTTAAACAGTGACTATCCTGAATGAATCCTTAATGTGGGGCAAAGAAAATCCAAAATGTATTCTTTTTTTATTTCTATAAACTTTTCAATGTAACTATTTGTATCTAATAATTCTATTCCTTACCATTTGTATTACTGGTTTATCACATTACTATTTTTTTAAGTGTTTATTTATTTTTGAGAAAGAGGGAGAGAGAGCTTACATGTGCGTGTGAGGGAGTGGGGGAGGGGTAGAAAGAAAAAGAGAGACTCTCAAGTAGGCTCTGCACTGTCAGTGCAGAACCCACTGTGGGGCTCGAACTCATGAACCAAGAGATCATGACCCGAGCTGAAACCAAGAGTTGAAAGCTTAACCAACTGAGCCACACAGGCACCCCCCCCCCAATGACTATTCATATAAAATTAAACTATCTTTAAAATTTATTCAATGTACAGCAAAATACAATGATTGACATTACACTCCCAATTCCTTTCTCATTTATTTATTTATTTATTAATTAAAATTTTTTAATGTTTATTTATTTTTAAGACAGAGACAGAGTGTGGGCAGGGGAAGGGCAGAGATAGAGAGGGAGACACAGAATCTGAAACAGGCTCCAGGCTCTGAGCTGTCAGCACAGAGCCTGACGCGTGGCTGGAACCCACGAACTGTGAGATCATGACCTGAGCCGAAGTTGGACGCTTAACCAACTGAGCCACCCAGGTGCCCCTTCATTTCTCATTTATATTGCTAGGCAGATAATTTGGAAGGGAGAAGCATAGATTTCCGCTTCATGGTTTTTGACATATCTTGTCTCTGGGTTGAATTTTTGAAAAGATAGTAGCCATTACACTGAACTGTTTTAAAATTAAACTTTTTATTTTGAGATAATTGTAGAATTCAGCTGTAAGAAATACCAGAGATCCAAGTACTCTTTATCCATTTCTTCCAATGGTAACATCTTGTAAGGCTGTAGTAGGGTATCCCAACCAGGATATTTACATTGATGTAGTCAAGATATAGGATATTTCCATCACCACAAGCCTTCCTTATAGTGTAGTTTTATGGCCACACCTACTTTTCTTCTGTCTTCTTCCTATGGAAGAATTCCTACTGTAATTTTATCACTTCAAGAATGCTACATAAATAGAATCCTATAGTATATAACCTTTTGGGATTGGCGTTTTTCACTTACTACAATTCTCTGGAGAATCATTCGAGACGTTGCTGTATCAACACATTATTTCCTTTTTTTTTGCTGAATAGTATTCTAAAGCACAAGTAAGCCACAGCTTGTTCAAACATTCACCTACTGAAGAAGATCTGGGTTGTTTTCAGTTTTTAGCTATTATAAGGTTGCTATAAATATTCATATATGGATTTTTGTGTGAACATGTCTTCATGTCTTTGTCATAAGTGCCCAAGAGTGCTATTGCTGGGTAGAATGGCAATTGTATGTTTTTTTAGAAGCTGCTAAACTTCTCTAGCATGATTGTGCTAGTTTAAATTTTCGCCAGCAGTATATGCATGATTGTTTCTCTGCATCCTTACAAGCATTTAGCATTATCACTAAGTTTTTATCTTTACCATTCTGATAGTCATATAGTAACATGATAGTGGTTTTAATGTGTACTTCCATAATGGCTAGTGATCAGTATTTTTTATGTGCTTATCTACCATGTTTATATTATCTTTGGTGAACTGTCTCTTGTCTTTTACCCACTTTATAATTGGATTTTTACTACGGAGTTTTGAGACTTCTTTATAGTATTCTAGACACTATTCCTTTTTTGGATATGTGGCTTTCAAATATTTTCTTTCATTTTGTAGCTTTGTCTTAAGATCTTTTGTGAAACAAAAGTCGTAAAATTTGATGAAGTCCCATTTACTAATTTTTAATTTTACGGATCACTGCTTTTAGTATCAAGCCTAAGAAGTCTTTGCTGAGTCCTTCTAGCTACAGAAGAGTCCCTCCTGTATTTTTTTCTAAAAGTTTTACAGCTAAAAGTTTTACATAAAAGTCTGTGATCCATTTTGTGTTAAATTTTGTATAAGGTGTTGGGGTAATGTCACAGTTTTTTGTTTTGTTTTTTTTAAACACTTTTTTAAAATGTTTATTTATTTTTGAGAGAGAGAGAGAAAGTGAGAGAGACAGAGCGCGAGTGGGCGAGGGACAGAGAGAGAGGGAGACACAGAACCTGAAACAGGCTCCAGGCTCTGAGCTGTCAGCACAGAGCCCAGTGCAGGGCTCTAACTCATGAAGCACGAGATCATGACCTGACTCGAAGTTGGTAGCCTAACTGACTGAGCCACCCAGATGTCCCATGATTTATTTATGTATGTATATATGTATGTACGTATGTATTTATTTTTGTTTTGCATTTGGACATCTAATTGCTCCAATATGAATTGAAACGTCTATCCTCGCTCATTGAATTTCTTTTGTACCTTTGTCAAATATCAGTTGAACATATAAGTGTGGTACTACTTCTGAGGTTTTTTTTTTTTTTTTTCGGTTCTATTGATCTACATATTTACCCCTTTATCAATATCATACTGTCTTCATTATTGTAGCTATCTGGTAAAACTCAATATTGTGCAGAATGATTTTTCCCACCTTCTTCTAGACTTTGTCAAGATTGTCTTAGTTATTTTCATTTCTTTTTCCCTTTCACATACATTTTAGAATAATATTTTCTAAATGTACAAAAATAGTGCTGGGATTTTTAGAGGAATAAATTTGGGGAGAATTGACATCTTTACTCTTTTGGCTTTGCTATCTAAGAACATCGAAAATCTCTCCATTTATTTAGATTTCCTTTGATTAGTGTTGTGCCATTTTTAGCATGTAAGTCCTATGCATATTGTTAGATTTACACCTTAGCATTTAATTTTCCTTGATCCGTTGTAAATAGTATTGCATTTCTTTTTCTTTTCATTTTTGTTTCTTTACATTTATTTTTGAGAGACAGAGAGAGACAGAGCATGAGCAGGGGAGGGGCAGAGAGAAATGGACACACAGAATCCGAAACAGGCTCCAGGCTCTGAGCTGTCAGCACAGAGCCTGACACGGGGCTCGAACTCATGTCATAGTATGACATTTCTAATGTCAGTGTCCATATGTTGATTTACTAGCGTGTAGTAATATGATAGTATTTTGTGTTAACTTGTGTCCTGTAATCTTTCTGAACTCACTTATTACTTACAGGAGTTTGTTGGTGGTGGTACTGTTTTTAATATTCTTTGGGATTTTCTATGTAGACAATCATGCCATCTGCAGATAAAGACATTTTTACTTCTTATCTATATATTTTTTTAAATTTCTCGTTTTATTGCTATGGGTAGAATTTCCAGCATGATGTTGAATAAGGATAGTGAGAGGAGACATTCCTTGCCTTAGTCCCAATTTTAGGGGAAAACTATTCAGCTTTTTAAAAAGTATGTTAGCTGTAGTTTTTTTGTAGCTGCCTTTTATCAAGTTGAGGAAGATTACCTCTATTTCTGTTTTCTTTTGGGAGGGGAAGTTTTTAACACAAGTGGGTGTTGAATTGTGTCAAATGATTTTCTGCTTCATTTGAAGTAATCACGTGAATTTTTCTTTAGCTTGCTAAAGAGGAGGATCGCATTGATTGATTTTCAAATATTGAACTAGCACTGCACCTCTGGAATCAACCCTACTTGGTCATGGTATATAATTATTTTTATGTATTGCTGAACTGTATTTGCTAAAATTTTGCGAAGGATTTTTACATCTATATATACAGGGATGTTGACCTGTGATTTTCTTTGTTTTTTAGTATCTTTGTCTGGTTTTGGTATCAGAGTAATACTAACATTATACAATGAATCAGTAAGTGTTCCTTCCTCTTGTATTTTTTGGAGGAGATTTTGTAGAATTGGTGCTAATTCTTCCTTAAAGGTTTGGTAGAACTCTCCAGTTCTCCATCTGGGCCTGGAGAACTGGGCGAAGTAGATTTTAAATTACATATTCAATTTCCTTAATAGATATAGGACTATTCAAACTGTCTGCTTCATGTAAGATAAGCTTTAATATTTTGTGTCTTTTGAGGAATTGGTCTGTTCATCAATTGTCAAATGTATGTGTGTTGAGTTGTTCATACTATTCCCTTGTTATGCTTTTGATATCTTCAGAGTCCATAGTGATATCTCCTGTTTCATTACTGATATTGGTAATTTACTTCTTTTTCATCAATCCTGCTAGAGGGTTGTCAATATCATAGCTGTTTTCTAAGAAACATCTCTTTGTTTCATTGATTTTCTTTATTGTTTATTGCTTTTTCAATTTCATTCATCTACTCATCTTTAATGTGTCATTCTGCTTGATTTGGGTTTGTTTTTCTCTTTTTCTAGGTTCTTAAGACAATAGCTTCAATTATTATTTGAAATTTTTACTCTTTTCTAATATGTAAACTTTGTGCATAGATTTCCCTCAGTACTGCTTTAGGTGTGCCCCACAAATGTTGATATGCCGTATTTTCATTGGCATTCTGTTCATTATAATTTTTTACTTACTTTGAGACTTCCTTTTGGATCCATGGATTATTTAAAAGTACATTGTTTAGTTTCAAAGTGTTTGGAGATTTTTCCTGTTATATTCCTGTTATTGATTTCTAGTTTGAGTCCATTATGGTGAGAGAACACACTCTAAATGATTTCTCTTGTTTTCAATTTGTTGAAGTCTGTTTTATAGGGCACAATATGCCCTATCTTAGTATATAATTCACAAGCACTTGAAAAGAATGTATGTTCAGCTGTTATTGGGTGAGGTGTTCAACAAATGTCAATTAGATCCTGTTGGTTGATCGTATTGTTGAGTTCTTCTATAACCTTGTTGCTTTTCTGTCTAGTTTAATCAATTATCCAAGACAGATGTTTCACTGTCCAATTACATTTATGGATTTGTCTGTTTCTCCATTTAGTTCCACTAGTTTTTGTTTTACATTTTTTGTAGCTCTGTTGTTTGGTGAATGCACATTTAGTATTGTTATATTTTTTGGTGTATTGTTATATTATTGCATAATGTTCTTCATTGTGTCTGATGATTTTCTTTGCTGTGAAGTCTAGTTTGTCTAATATTAAATAGCCTTTCCTGTTTTTCTCTGTAATGTAATTGTCTTAAATATTTCCTCTATAAACATTTAGAACCACATTGGACAGTGTTATAATTTTTTGCTTTAACTATCAAACATAATTTGGAAAACTCAAGAAAATATGATACCAATTTACTTTGTGCCCTCTCTAGAGCTCATAATTGCCTTTACTTATACTTTGTACCACTCTTTATTAAAGTTACTTTTCACATTTCTTTTCCAGATCTGCAAGTCTTAACCACTTTCCCCTGCTACCAGCCACTGATCAGCTGAACTTGTTTTTATTTTTAGTGTAAACATTCACATATTTAATAGTACCTTTAAAGTCATCATTTCTATATTTAAAATAGTTCCAAAATGAATCTATAAATGGTAATATAAGTTAATACAAACTTAGGGTAAATAAATTTCACATGAGCTATGGTATAACTAATAGAAGATACGGAGTGAGTCAAGTTATGTCAGAGCTATATTCCACTTGCTTCTGAAAGAAAATGAAATCTAATTATTATATTTTTATACAAAGCTAATAAGGATAATAAAATCCTGAAATGTAAAAGGAGATGTGAGAAAGAACATTTGCAATAACCTCAAAAAGTTTTGAGATGTACATTTGATGGCTACACTGGTCTGCAGCAAGATCTTGGCATTGTCATGTGACATTGAGATTGCGAAATAGGTAAAGACAGTGCTTTCATCTTACACTAATTTTTACCAAAAGATAGGCCTGGATGAAAGCCAGTTGAACCTATGCCTGTCCAAAGGCATATGTACAAGAAATTGCACACGTATGAAAAAGCAAAACCATAGTAAATAACATGATTGAAGTAGACAGATGCTGCAGGTGAGTATGACTTTTATTTTGAATAAAAAACTAACTATACTTTCATTAATATGACTTCATATTGTATATTTTTCCAAATTTACGTTCCTCAAATACAATTTACATTATGATTTTTATGTTTCTAAGTTATTTCTCATCTCCATTTCTGTTTTACGGTGAACTTTAATACAAATGATAAATCTTATTAAAGTACTCTCTGGTTATTTATACAGTAAGGGCACTTGGAAAAAAAAAGTTCCAAATTTGTATCCAGAAAGTTGTGTGGGATGTTAATTATTGGGTTGTAGAGTCTGACTGGGGGCCTCTGGGAGTACTCCTTTCTCTCTGGCCTTTCATGTGGTAGACCTTGCCTCTTTGGGAGTGTTTTTCACAGTGCATCTTAATTTATTGCCATGCATTTCTCTCATATGGATGTGAGTTCCTGGAAGGCAGGGATCCTCACCTCAAATGCTTGTGCGCTAAACCAATGTATTAGAAGGGATGATTTTTATTGCAAAGTTTATTTATAACATTTTATAAATGGTAATTTTAGAGGAAATGAATCTGCTCTAGCTAGTTGCAGAAATATTGCTTTATTATCATTTGCAGAGTGGAAATGAACTGTAATATTTATCAATCTATTAACTCATATGTATTTGACACCTTCTTTGGCTTCTGCAATCTACTGATCACTGCAGGAATGTAAAAATAGTATAAAGCGTAATTCTTTCCTCATGGGAGTCTCTAGTTAGGAAGAGAAGACAAATATATGGAACAAACAAGTAAATCTAAGCTGTGTACAACCTTAGAGGTTGCACATTAGAGGTTCAAAGTAGGGGTAGGGCACAGAGGACTGGAGGGTCAGGGAAGGGTTTCTGGAGCATGTGAGACTTGAATAGGGCCCTGAAGTGTGGGACAGGGTTTGGGAAGATGGAGGAAAAGACCGGTGGTTTTGGGAGAATGAGGAATTTCCTTAAGAAGGGGATTTTAGGAAACATATTTTTAAATTACAGAAAAGAAGGAAGATGTCTTAAGACCCATTGAATCATATGAGATTGTGCTTCCTCTTTGTTATATGATGAGGACCAATCATATTTCTCAGAAGGATGATGAGTGACAGATAATGAAAGAGATTCTTTGGCGAGTGGGTGGTCAGGATAATGGTTGTTCAATCCTGATGGGCCATCTTTAATCTCAGTAGTTAGAAGAAACTCAATGAGCAAAAATAAAGCTTATAAACGGGGCAGATAATCAGAGATCTCTGGGAGAGAAAAAGATCAACAAGGAGAACTACCTTAGGCCCATGTCTTAACTTGCATGGGTGCCCTAGGTGACATGAGGGCAGTAGCTTCAAACTTCAACCAATGAACTCATTAAGAAAAGGACTTCTGGTTAAGGATTTATTTCTTCCCCATCCCCTTGCTGAATACATAGACCCTGGCATAGATAAATATCTTGAAATTTGAAAGATTATGCCCATGTGTAAATTTAATACATCACTGTTTAATTATGTAAGTCATGTATTTTTGGTATTTGTTTTGAATATGATTTATGAAATGTTGGCTTGCAGAAAATTGGCACATTTAGATATGTTGAAACAGGTTTAGAATTTTTATCAATACAAATTTTGTATAAAATACACATTTTATATACCCTGGTAGTATTATCACTCTTTCTAAGACATTTAAAGGAAGACACCTATTTTCATGTTGTGGGTCTCAAGGATAAGTGGGGGAAAAAAAAAGGACCCATAAAACAATTCTCTAGGTTTCCCTAGGAAATGTTCTCTCTGCTCCATATGTGCTTTGAGTTTTAACTAAATTAAACTCATGCTTGGACCAATGTCATCTGAATTTTAAAGGTTATGTACATAGAATGTCAAAACAACCATTTAAAACACATTACTAAAGTGAAGGATTGGCCAAGATTATTTCCAAGGTTCCTACCACACTTAACATTGTCTAATTCTATGAACGAGAAACATTCTATCTCCTGCAAGTGGTTTGGTTTACACTTTACTAAGCAACTGGTTGACTGGCTTTCTTGACTAGGTTCCAGATTCTTTGGGGATACAGACACAACCTCATGCAAAGCAGCACCCCCCTAGGATCCCAAGTTGATCACAAAGTAATCATGGTAGCAGAGCAATGAGAGAGGCAGCTATTCCACTGCCATTTGTCTGTGCCCCACATGTCTGCATGAAAAATTTGTTAAGTACTTTATACTTGGAACTTGTTTTGTCTGTAACTTTTGGGAACAAGAGAACTTTTATCGCCAAGTTTAGAATGGTCTTGAATTTTATGGCTCTTGCGATTTGTATCCAAATTTGTGTCATCTGGATTTCACTTTGGTCATGCTGGCAACACATGACTTTCTGGTTCTGAGACAGACTAATTAAAAGGTGCATAGTCATCAAATTGCTAACCACACATTTTAGGGAGCTAAGTGTAAATAAATCAAAATCATATGAACTAAATTTACTGAAAAATACACGTGAATTTAAAAACGAATGGAAAAAAAAATCAGTGCCAAAATGACCTGTTTCTTTTCTCAAAACCAAAACACTTAAGACATTATTTACTGAACTTAAAATTGTAGTTGGGCTTGTCACTTCCTATTGGAAAGAAAAGAAGCTCAAGATGGCAATGTACTGAATGGAAAAAAAAATACTCTAA
Organism: Herpailurus yagouaroundi; assembly: GCF_014898765.1. NCBI lineage: Eukaryota > Metazoa > Chordata > Mammalia > Carnivora > Felidae > Herpailurus > Herpailurus yagouaroundi. Next base: position 84,383,134 of record NW_024412377.1, read on the forward strand.
TCAAAAACCAAAAGGCAAAACATTATTTTAGAAGGCTATGGGCTTCTTAGATTATAAAGGCCATCTCTATTATCTCAAGGGAGACAACTTTTCACCTAGTATCAGAGAATGTAGTCTCAGGACTGGAAGGGGCTTGAAGTTTGTTCAGTCATGCCCTTCATACTGGGCTTGGGTCCTTGTGTGGCTAGTTGTTTGTGCTTGGACTTCTCCGTGGTGGACAGATCTCCTTTTCTTGAGGCAGCCATTTCACATTTATGAACTACTGGAAAGAAACCAATCTCTCTGAAGCTTCCACCAATTTGTGTTTACCCCTCAAGAATCCAGAAAATTGGTTTAATTCGTTTTTTCTCAGAACAATTTAGTTTTTATTTTATTTGTACAAGCAGAATCTTACAAGTGTTACTATAAAAAAGGGAGTTTATTAAAAGGATTCAAATGGAATGGAAACAAGGGAGAGAGAGGGAAAGGGAGTGAGAGGGAGAAGAGAGAGAGAAAAGGAAGCAGGAATTGAACCAGTTCCCAAGGACCGGATTTTCTCTTTCTTTCATTTTCTCCCTGTTTCCCTCTAAGCACCTTGACTACCCTCTGAAGTTTGCTCTGTTTTCTTCTCTCTGTTGCTGAAGTTTCTCTGCTTACAAAGTGTTTTGTTCTGTCATCGTTTAAGTTTATACATGATCTTGGTTTGCTGTGGGCCAGCTCTGTCTGCTGGCTTTCTTTCAGCTTCTGCTTCCATTCTAGCTGGTTCAGTCTTTCTCTGTTTTCCAATACAAATTCCATGTAGGGAAAGTCAAGTCCACCTGACCTTTTACTTAAGTGCTGGTATAGGTGTGCTGGCTTATGGACTGGCTTTTTGAGTCACAGTTATAGGTCATCCACTAGTCCAGTCACTGGAATGGGTTGTGTGATACAAAGCATGGCTATCTCATGGGTATCTAGGATGTGAGACTGTGGCAGAGGCAATATCTCTTTATTTTTTTATTATTTTTTTAATATGAAATTTATTGTCAAATTGGTTTCCATACAACATCCAGTGCTCGTCCCAACAGGTGCCCTCCTCAATGCCCATCACCCACTTTCCCCTCCCTCCCACCCCCCCATCAACCCTCAGTTTATTCTCAGTCTTTAAGAGTCTCTTATGGTTTGCCTCCCTCCCTCTCTAACTTTTTTTCTTCCCCTCCCCCATGGTCGTCTGTTAAGTTTCTCAGGATCCACATAAGAGTGAAATCATATGGTTTCTGTCTTTCTCTGTATGACTTATACAGAGGCAGTATCTCTTTGGAGCGGAGTGGCTGGAAGGCCATAGTTGACAGCCCTGTACACATTTCTTAAATTAGTTGAAGTGTGTATTCGTATACATTCTTACCCTTTTTATTCTCCAGGTTAAAGATTCCCAGGCTTTTCGATTGTTGCTTATGGGTCATAATATTGAGTGTCTTTACTGCTTTACCTCTCTTCTGTACATAGTGTAATTGATTTACATCTCTCTGAAAGTGATGGTTAAATCCTGAGCTGATCTCATCAGTGAGGTTTACACCACCCAAGATTCGATTAGCCTCTTCTTCAAGTCACTTCATCTTGTTGACTCATAGAACCTGCTCTTAACGAAAGCCTCCGAGTCCTTAGTTGCACAAGCCACGAAACCAGCCCTCTTCCACCTCACGTACAATTGGATCTTTGTACTCAAGGTTAAGGTCCTTCATGCATATTTCTTGAATTATATTTTTTTAAGGAAAAAGTATTAATAAATAAAGCAAAACATACTCCCTGCCCTCTGGATGCTTATGCTTATATTCCCTATTGATCTTACTTGGCACACAAAAAGTCCTTAATAAATAATTGTTTGATAACTAAATGTGGAAAAATCATTTTGTTAACTTTCAACTTTGCAGTGATCTGTTCAGTCTTTTCAGATTGACTGTTAATCTGTTATTCAACCTTTTTTACTCCTGACCTCATGGGCAATAGTCATTTGATCATGTGCCTTTAGATCCAATTGATGTTTCTGTTTACATGTTATGTAATATGGCATATATTACATAATGCACCCAATGGAATCTGGGGGACTAATTAGTAATGAACACTAACATCTTCTGCAGCTAAAAATCAGACCAAATTTTGCTGCCAAATGAGTTTGGTCAAGTTTTGCTGCCAAAAATAATCTGGTTTTCAAAGGCTTTTGAATTTTAGAATTACCAGGAAGGGATTGTCAACCTGTAATGCACAACATTGAGACCGATGTCTGGTACGCAGTAAGCACTAGGTAAGTGTTATGGAAAATTTCTTCCAGTTTGGCACTGATTTATCACACTCCACCCAGCTTGATAAAAAAGTCCATTCAGGAGGAAGGGCCCAGGTCCTTCCTAGAATAAATAGCTCCAAAACCATGATATAAGCCAAATTCCAATTCTAAAAGTTCAGAAACGCCACGTCTTTTGCATTAATTATTTTAACTCAATAGAAAAATACATCACATGTGGGAATTTAGAAAACCATCCATTGAGGCCATGTAGCTAGAAATCGACTTCTATTTTATCACCCAGAAACATCTACAGTGAATGCTGAGAGTTTATGAAACATAGCAGCAAAAAAATTAGGGAAATATTGGTGTGAGTTTTCACTTTCACCCAGAAAATCTGAAGTCTTCTTCTAACAGTCTGGCTGGCTTCTCAATCAGTCTTATTTAGCAACACTAAAGATCAGCAATTCTGTGAGTTTCCTCTGCTTTGACGGATTCAATAGGCTGTATTTGTCTTGGAAATTTGAGTTCTAGGATAGAAACAGGATTGATATTTTTGTTATTAAACTTTAAGGTAAAATATTAAAAAGTAGCTTTCAAAGATAAAGTGTAGGAAATCCTTCATAAATTTAAGGATTGGAATTGTATCTGCCCCTGTTAAAGTTGGCTGAATTAGTACATGCATCATGGGTTTTCTTTCTAACCTTTCCTGGCTGGAACCATCACTTTTCTTGCTCATACTTGGCTAATATAGAAAATTTGAAGTGAATATCTCTAATTTTGTAAAAGGCTTTGGGAGATCTAACAGCGCTCTTAAAAATCTCACTGTTTAAGCACTGTAACACCAAAATTATTGAGTGAAATGTCTGCTTTGTTCTTGGCAAATTTCCCTTTCGTTATTTTCTGTGGCTCTGTAGAAATATTTCTCTTGGAACTGCTCATTGAGGTTTGTTTTCTGTCTTTTCTACCACTGATAATTGTTCCAGAAGGTAAGAATACCTCTCAGCTGAGCCATTTAACTCACTGAGGGCTCAATAGACTGAGACCAAGCTTGCTAGAGCCCATGGCCTTTGTTCTGCTCACCCACACTAACTATGGACTCCAGTGACAGAGCAGCCACAATAAGGGCATGAAAGGTCAACCTGTCAAAAGCAAACTTGGATCTCCTTCTTCCTCAACCATAGAGGTTGAGGTCCTCTCCACAGGCCCACCTCCTATAGCTCACATGTTACCTTACCCAACTTGAAAGTGGAAGTTTTAAGCAAGGGCATTATCCTCCCCTCCACCATCTGTGCCATCCTCTTGTGGCCAATATCAATAGTTCCATTGATAGGTTCCTTTTCTGTCGTCTCTGTCCAGCATATTTCCTTTTTTTGCTTTAAATGTTTTATTTATTCTTGAAAGAGACAGAGCATGAGGGAGAGGAGCAGAGCAAGAGAGGGACGCAGAATCCGAAGCAGGCTCCAAGCTCTGACAGAGCCTGAACTCACAAGCCATGAGATCATGACCTGAGCTGAAGTTGGACGCTCAACGGACTGAGCCACCCAGGAGCCTTTGTGTTCAGCATATTTCTGAGGTTGCTTCAGTTAGACTTGCTACCTTATTTCAGACCCTGACTCACAACCAATACTTGGGAAATTTTTTTCTTTTTAAAGTTTCTATTGTGGTTGCCTGGGTGGCTCAGTCGGTTAGGTATCATAGTCTTGATTTTGGCTCAGGTCACTATCTCATGCTTCATGAGTTCGAGCCCTGCATTGGGCTCTGTGCTGACAGCAAGGAGCCTGCTTAGGATCCTCTCTCTCCCTCTCTCTGTCCCTCCCCCACTTGCATGTGCTCTCTCTCTTTCTCTCAAAATAAATGAACTTAAAAAAAATGAAGTTTCTGTTGCTAAAATGCCTTCAGATGTTAGATTATCTCTTATGGATCTCTGTTCCTTTTTTAAAATTTATTTACTTACTACTGATGCAAGGTAAGTTTCTTCTTTCTGATACACGTGAATCAATATCTACCATCTATCTACTAACATTATGTGTCTATATGTAATATATATTATATTGTGTTTCTGTATATATAAATCAGTCTTAGCTTGGGCTGCTATAACAAAATACCATAGACTGGTGGCTTTAAACATCATTTATTTTCTCATTCTTCTAGAAGCTAGAAGTTCATGATCAGGGTGCCAATATGGTTGGGTTCTGACGAGACTTTTCTTCCTGGGTTGTAGAAGGCTGCCATCTTGTTGTGTTCATGCAAAAGCAGAGAATGAAAAAGCTCTGTGGTATCTGTATTTACAAGGGCACTAATCCAATCATGAAGGCCCAATTGCATCACCTAACTTAAACCTAATTCCTCCCAAAGGCTCCATCTCTTAGTATCATCACTTTAGACGTTAGGACTTCAATGTTGGAGAAACTCATAATTCTGGGTGCTTAGTCCTAGAGTCATATTGAAGACAAACCTATGGTTTCATCTAAATTGAGGGCAAAGCTATCAATATTTATGGCAAGATGATAATTTTATCCTTTAAAATATACTGATAGACTTAAATATGTTTTGAGAAAGTACCAGTGTTGCTAAGTAAACAGAAAAAGGTCAAATATAAATTTAAAACCATTATAGGAAGTGCAGTACATAAGAAAAATGAGACTAGAATGCCTGGTTGGCTCAGTCAGTTAAGCGTCCAGCTCTTGATTTCAACTCATTTCATGATCTCATGGTTTGTGAGTTCAAGCCCCACATCAGGCTCTGCACTACGACAGCATGGAGCCTGCTTGGGATTCTCTCTCACTTCCTCTCTCACTTCCCCTACCCTACTTGTGCTCTCTGTTTCTCAAAATAAATAAATAAACTTTAAATAATAATAATAATAATAATAATAATAATAATACCAAAGGTAAATACAAAAACTCAAAATTACCAGTTGCAGTTTCTAATAATTCCCATAGGAAGTGCCCATATGAGATAATACATATGTGAAGCAGCTTTGTAAGGCGTGAAGCTTTTGAAATGCATTTTAATTATTTGCATTGTGCTGACTTCTCCTCTGTTGTTACATACCTTGACCCAGATTCTCATCCCCCAGGGCCAGGACACAAGATTAACAACAGTCTCCAGTGGTGAGGACCTGAGGGGGTTCGGTAGGTGGGGGTGGAGAATGCCAGCTGCTGTACAGGAGCTGAGAGGCTGTGTCTGTAACCTCTTGTCGCCTCTGGTTCCCACAGCCCGTGGATAGGACATCTGAACACGGCACATTAGATTCCTTCAAACACTCATTCTGAAGTCCATCTGAGAGAAGCTTGGAACAGTTTCTGGCATGACAGCTAGAAGACAATGGCATGCTTGGGAGGACACGGGGGTGGGGGGGATGGAAGCCTGCACCCAGGGTGGTGTAAATCAAAGAATCAAGCACCCTCAACCTTTTCAGTCCCACAGTAGGAAAAGTTCCTGGAAGCTTACAGAGTGAAGGGGACGTTTATTCTCTTAGCAAACTTTGGTGCTGTTTGGTCTGACACAGCCTGACAACCCTCCTTTACTGAGATCTCTGTAACATTGTAATTACAAGACCAAGCTGTGGAGTCAGCCGACCTGGATTGAGTCTTGTTGCTGCCCCTTACCACTGTGTGGTCCTGGGCAATTAGCGCATCATCTCTGGGCTCCCTCATTTGTAAAGTGGGCTAAAATTAATACCTACATAACATTGTCACAGTGAGGATTAAATCAGGTAGTTGAGGGAAAACACTGAACCCAATATCTGGCATAGAGTAGCATATTCAGGAACTATGAGGTGTTCTTAATTTTATTGTGGCTGCTATTATTGTTTCTGTGTGAATTTGCAGCCTGGTTCTGCCCCTTGCTAGCTGTGTGACTCTGGGCTTGTTGCTTAACCACTATCTCTTTGCTTCAGTTTTCTAATCTGTAAAATGGGGATAATATTACATGTTTTGTGGGATTATGCTGAAGATTAAATAAGATTAATAGCTATAAAACGATTGGAAGGGTGTCTGGCTCAAAAAAAGTGCCAAGCAAATGCCGGTTAATAATCAAATAGGATTATTATTATTACATTAATCAAGTTAAAGAGAAATTTTCCTGGTATTTACCTAAAAAATCCCAAACTTAGAATTTAAATTCTAATGAAATATGCTATTCAAGATCATGGAAACATCCAGTGAACTATACTTGAATTAAAAAAAAATAAATAAAACAGTCTAGATAGTTTACAAATCTTAGAACTACTTTATTAATAAAGTGTTTTATGTTTTCAAAACATGAAAATAGTACATTTAATTCCTAGAAGTGAGATTTTCATAAATATTTACCAATGCCTTAAAACTTCTACTGCATAAAGCTTGCAGGCAAACCTTCAGGCAATCAAAAGATTTGCCTCAGCAAAATCTAGAATAATAATAAAAAGGGACTTTGGACTGTGAGAACTGACTACATGTGCTGAAAACTGAATTGTGTAAACTGATATTCAAGCTTCAGGAAGTAAAGCCACAGTATTCGCGGATAAAAGCTCTCTCTGTTCTTTACCATTGTGAACCAAATGTAGAATGTGTTAGTTGAGGGAACTTGAGCTCCCTCTGTGGCCAGGCCAGGATTGGCTAGCAGCTGGGATGTGGTTAGGGAGGTTGCTTAGGTATGATTCCTAGGGCAGGGGATCCTAATCTTTCTTTGGGTCATAAACTTCTTCTTCGAGGATCTCCTATGATCAGTGGACTATCTCTGTTTAATTACATATTTTTTCATCCTTTTTTTTTTTTTTCCAGAGAGTTTCAAAGACTGTAGATCTCAGATTGAGAACTCCTGTTTGAATGCTTTGGAGAAGGTCTGGGCTCCATGCTTTGGAAGAGTTCAGAGTCTGGAATCAAGAGGTGGACCCTTCTGAGATCTCTTTAATTTTTTCATTGTCCCTGTGGAAGTGGGACAAGTCCCTCTTGAATGGCAACGTCCAAGCTTCTTTGATGGTGAACAGGTAGGTCCCAGGCAGTTGAGTGTATGCACATAAACATATATGTATTGAGATGGGAAACTACACCACCACTTCTGAATACTTGATATGACTTGAGTTACATCATTTTGTCCTTTGGATTAGAAATTCCTCCTTCCTTCCTTCCTTCCTTTCTTCCTTCCCCCCACCCTTCTCCCTCCCTTCCTTCCTTTCTTGCAGAGGCAAACGTTGAAACTCCAAAAGGATAGGTGGGGTATACACAGTTACACAGCTAACTCCAGTGCCTTACTTACTCTTCTTCCTACATAAGAGGAAGAGTAATTCTCTTATCTGTTCCTTGAAATATCCCTTGAAGATCTAAACCTAGGTGAAAAAAGGACTTCCCATCAATGGAATTTACTTTGTTACCTTTAATAAAATCATTTTATGGGGAGGGATTATGTCTTCTCTCTCTTTTGTATGCAGAATTTAATTCTTGCAACCTTTCGTTCTCTTGGTGAGAAATAATAGCAATCCGAACTTGTATTTATCTGTTAACTTTCTTTTAGGAATGTAGTGAATGTAACCCCTGACAATTCGAAAATTCTTCAGTAACTTGAAAATATGTTAAGAATGTTAAAGTCAAATCGTATCTCCCAAAGGGTTTTCTTTACTTTTCCTATTAAAGAAAATTTTATTTCATTTCTGTTAAATCAGTTAGTTGATGAGTTAACATATACGGAGTACCTACTGTGTGTCAGATATTGTACTAATATGCTGGCTGGACTGGTTGGATAGGTTGATTTTTTTGTTAAAGAATCCAATTCTATCTTAGAATCAAATTTCAGATTGGCTTGAGTATTTATAAACAGCAAGACTCCAAATGCCAGGTATTCTAGGAATTGCAGGAATTAGAAAAATAATAGTTCGTATTTGAGGACAACCATGCTGGCTGTTATCAGTTTATTCTCTAGATCCATTTCTGCCCTTCTTGCCCCGCCCTGCTCTCTGGAGTGTGTGGGGACGGGGGGAGGGTTGGAGTGCTGGTCTCTGCATACTGATTCTTCTGGCATCTCTTGCTGCTGTCTTCTGGTTCCGTTGGACCAGTAGTAGACCAACAGGAAATCAGAGGGTGGGAGGGGAAAGTACCCACTGTGTATATCCTCATCCTCCAGCGCCCTTGCCGCGGTCTGGCAGGGGTGAGCTCTTCTCCTGTTTTGCATCTGTTGGAGGTTGCCTCATTTGGAGCCCCAGACCTCTCTAGACAGTATACATCACACTGTGCATCTGTAACATTGTTTTCGCTCCTCGCCCTTGTCAGGCCCAGGGCTGGTACTGGCTTCCCACTGTTGCTCGTCCCTGGCTGCTTTGCCATTCCTTATTGGTTCTTTTAGCTCTGCCCACACCCCTGTAAATAGTCCTTTATTTTGAATGTGCCATCTGTTTCCTTTAGCATCCTGACTGATACTGCCAATTAGTCTGTGCCAAGCACTACACTACGACTTCAACATGGATTAACTCATATAATACGTACTCACTCTATGTGGTAGGCCTTAATATTATTCTTATTTAAAACAAAACAAAACAAAACAAAACAAAAAAAGATCCAAAAGAGGTTTAAAGAGTAACTTGCTCAAGGGAACACGGTTTGAAAGTAGTGTGGCCAGTTTTCAAACCCAGGCAGTCTGATTCTGGAGCCCACCCTCTTAACCATGGCACTGTATGTCTCCGGTCGGGTTCTCTGGGAGGTAGACTCTGAGATGAAGATTTGCGGGAAGGCAGAATTTTGGGGTGTACGGCTCTCAGGATCAACACCAGTAGGAGGGGGTAAAGGAAGCAGGATTGGGGAGAAGAAGTTGAACCAGAGTGCAGGGACAGCAAAGCATAAGCTGAGCCTGAGAGGAGTTTGGGAGCTGGGAAGGCTCCCAAATTGGTCTAAGGGGCCTGGGCTTTCATATCCTGGCACTGCCTAGTCATTCACTGCAAAGCCTAACCTTGGGCCCTCTTCAGCCAAAGCGAGTCTAGAAGGAGACTCTGTTGAGAATATTGACTGCCAACACTTCCAGAAGCTGGGGGAGTTAGGGACTAGTCTTGGAGGGTGGATCTGGGCAACATACCATGGCATCCATTACATTCTTTGAAACACATATGGAGGTCATGAGTTGGCAGCTTGCTCAAATCATTTGTGATCTTCGAAAACTTTATTAGACTCATGTATATAGCTGGTTTTCCTAGCGTGTGTGTATGTGTGTGTGTATGATTATGGTGTAATTATTTGAAATTGTTGAAAAAACACTAAGTAGGAGTCAAGAGACCTGGTTTCTAGTTACTGCTCTGCTGCTCACTATCTACACGCCTTTGTTCAATTAACTTAATGCCTCTGGATCCCAGTTTCCTTATTCATAACTTGAAGAACTTTGATTAGTTTGTCTCTAAGGCTACTTACACTATAAAGTTCTACGGTTCTATTAATTTATTAGCTTTCTAGAATCCAGAAATAGCAAAAGCAAACATGTTGGAATGCTTTTAAGTAGTGCTGGAGACTATTTCTTACAATGTCCGGTTAGTGACTTTCTCAAGCTCTCTCAAAAAATCATGATGAACTTCATGAACAATCACACAGCCCCAGTATCACCCAGTGTTCTCTGAAGGGCAGAGATGCCCCCTGTCTCCCCAGAATGTCTTCGTTTTGTGTATATAAGATTTTAGAATGCTAGAGCCTTCTCATTCTTTCGGAGCGTAGCTCATACAGATGTTTTATTTTAAGAATTGTTTTGAAATTGCTTTCACAGGGTAATTGTTACAATTCAAACAGATATGGTCTTAATTTGGATAGATATATCTTGACCAAAGCAAGAAGGAATAGAAAATAATCTTAGCTTATGTTGTTGAAATAAAACCAATTCTCAAGGTAGAGACAGGCTAGAGAAACAAATAGGTAACTAAAGAAAATCTAGTAACAAAAAAGACAAGGTGTTGGTGATAGAACTCTGAAAATCTGTTGAATAAGTGCTCAATATTGTGCACTTTAACTAAAACCAACATGTATATATGCATATATATATATATATATATATATAAACAGAATAAAGGGTTAAATACTGAACTAAGTAAATATAGAAATCCTTTAAGATTGATTTTCCTGAGCTGTGGCAAATGATTCAATGAAAATGGAAAATAACTATTATTGTCAGTCACGTATGGCCTTGCTTGTATGATTTCCCAATGTAAGCCTTATGGTCGAGGCTGCTTGGACCATAAATAAATAAATAGATATACCTTCACTCTGGCTTCCTTACCTGACTCTGGTTAAACCCTATCAGCAACTGTAGAGGGCCAAAGTGGCAATTTCAATAAATATTTCATTACGTGGGAGCCCATTTGCTGGTATTTCAAATAAATAAGTATGTTTTCTCACTCAGTGGACACTAGAAGGGAAAATTCTCCAGTTTCCATTTTCTGACTTTCTTTTACTTTCTGAAGAGGTCAGTCATTTTCGTTTTCCAGTATACAACTCGATTATTTATTGGAAGAAAATGTTTTAAATCAGGAAAAGGAAAAAAAAAAAATCCTACCAAATAATTTACTGAAGACTGTCTCCTGGCAGATTAATCCCTACCACTTAGCCAGGGCTCATTCCACAGTGATCAGACTGGTCAAGCTTAAATTGTATGTCCACAACAAGTTGCATAAATAACCCCAAGTACTGTGAACCTCTTTGCACTCGGTCATCTCCACGACCTTCAAAGAAAATGTCAGAAAGGTAGTAAGGAAAAATATAGCCTGAAATGCTCTAGTTATGGTATTTTCTAATAAATAAAACCCTTTTTGGCTTCTTTCATCTAAACACATTTATCAGTTAAGACACATATACTTCTCAGTAAGTGAGTGGAAATGCTGCCCTTTTCCTGGTGGGAAACCTGGAAATACAATAAATGTATTTTAAGTTGTGCTTCAGAGCTGTATTTAGAGCCAGGGTTAACTGTCGTAGGTAATATCCTTCTTTTTTCTTAATTTTAACAACCTGATTTGCCTTTACGATATACTGTGGGCCATTTTAAATTGTCTTCTTAATAAAGAGACTGTGCATGTGGAAGTGTTTGAGGAGATGGTTTCCTGGAAAGCTCCAGCTTCCATCCTGCCAACCCAAAGAATGGGCCTTGATTGAAGCAACAGAGAGACAAGAGCTGCCCTCGTTAGAGACGGCCTGGTCTCTCTTTGCCCAGCAATTTCAGTTCAAAACTGAAGTCCTACTCTCGGTCAAACTTTTTCTGTCCTCAAGTTTTCACTTTTGGCTGGAGACGTCACCAATATTCAAATTTCCCAGACTGGAAATGAGAAAGTTATCTAATATCCTTTAGTGAATACGTTACATGCTCTTGATTTCCCCACCTTTTAAAAGAAAAAGACGCAGTGTTTGGAAAAGGGGACCTGAGATTCCAGTGTCCCTGCTCTGCCACTTACTAATATGGGATCTGGCAAGACACCGAGAGTTTTAGTGCCTTCCCCTGTGAGACGGGGATAGATAGTCCTGTCTGTTGTGCTGACCTCACAGAAATGTTTTCTTTTTTTTTTTTAATTTTTTTTTTCCCAACGTTTATTTATTTTTGGGACAGAGAGAGACAGAGCATGAACGGGGGAGGGGCAGAGAGAGAGGGAGACACAGAATCGGAAACAGGCTCCAGGCTCTGAGCCATCAGCCCAGAGCCTGATGCGGGGCTCGAACTCCCGGACCGCGAGATCGTGACCTGGCTGAAGTCAGACGCTTAACCGACTGCGCCACCCAGGCGCCCCTCACAGAAATGTTTTCATGATGAAATGAGTTAGTGTAGATTATCTTAGTTTATTCGGCGGTGAGAGGCAGGGGTAACCTAATAAAATTGCTGCCTTCTTTCAGGGGCTGGAACATAATACTGCTGCTCCCTGCACATCATCCACACCCATGCATTTGCCAGATTAGAAGGTTTAGGAAGGCTAGCTTGCTGTCACTTACTGCAGATACCCAGCTCTGATCCTGAGGTGTAAACCCCCCAGAAGACACTCATCAAATTGCTTGCCCCTGTGGACCAAAGGAAAAGGCACATCCCACTCAGACCATTGCTGCTAAGCGGTCTTTCCAGGCTGCAGCTGAATCTAGTTGTGCCAAAGTATCCACAATTGTTCAAGAGACCACAGAGCTTAAATTCTCCCTTCTTCACATCCCCATTTTCCTCAACTGCCTACTGGACATTTGCTTTTGGACACCCCACAGGAACATTATACTTGATATACCTAAAACTGGGCTTAGTATTTCCTTCCCCCACACGGTTCCTCTCCAGTGAGGTTCCCCCATTTAAGTGAACCAGCGAACAACACTACCACTCACTAACTTGCTCAAGGCAGCAACCTGGGATCTGCCTCCCTCTCACCAATATCCAACTAAACAGCAAAGCCTCTTATGTCTGTCTCCTACACAAAGTCTAATTCTATTCATTTTTGTTCATCTTCATAGCCACCTACCCCATCCTAGGACACCATCATGCTTTACCTGAACTGCTGCTGCGGCTTCCAAAATTGCCCCCTGCCTCTACTCATTCTTCACCTCTCTCAATTCTAGCCCTAAATTTTAGCCAGAGTTATTCTAAAATGCAAAGCTGCCCATGTCATGACTTTCCTTAAAATATGTTCAATGACTTCCAATTGCCTTCAAGATGCTGGCCAAATTCTATGAATCCTGTAAGGTCAGATTTCTGCTGTTGTCTCCTGCTTCCCTCTCCTCACTCATCCTATGTATGAACAGCTTATAAACTTGGGTAATTACTTTCAGTTCTCAGAATGTGCCGTGAGTGCTTCATGACTTTGCATATGCTATTCCTCGTCACATGGATTGCTTTCTCTCTCTCTTTGCTTGGCCAATTCCCAGTCATTCCTTGGGTTTCAGTTTAGACGTTGCTTCTTTTGGAAAGCTTCCCCGTAGTCCCTAAGTTCTCAGAGTGCCCCGTACTTCTGTTAGTATAACACTTATCACATTTTTAGTACTGGTCCGTTTACCCACCTATGTCCCTCACTAACACCCCACAAAGGCAGAGATTCTGACTGACTTATTCACCACTCTGTTCCCAGTACTCAGCACAGTGTCCCACACATAGAAAACTCTTAAGCAGTTGTTGTATAGATGCATGAAAAAAATAAAGCACATCTTTATTTCTTTTCTTGGGAAAGCAGACGAATATAGTTTAAAAAAATTCTACCAGATATCAAAATCCCATAATCCAGTTCTATGTCCCATTGCTTGATTCCAGATGTCATGAAACCTCTCTGTGAAAGGGAATAAGGCTACCTGTCTTGGGTTATTTCAAGAGTTTTTAATAATAGTGAGAATGCACATGAAAGCTCACTGTAAAATGTACAGTTTCCTGCTAATAAATATATATCATTATTATCGCACTCATCATGTTTTCAGTGGCATGTCCATGTGTATATTAACCATTTTAGGCACAGTATTTGAATTTAGTCCTTTAAAAAATTTCGTACTGGGTGTATCAGTTAGCTATTGCTGCATAACATCCTTCTCCAAAAACTTAATGGATTAAAACAACAACTACTTATTTAGCTCCTCATTCTATAGGTGTGTAGTTTAGGTAATTTAAGTAGTTAGGTATGTTAGCATGGGCTTGATCCCATGGTAGAGAGGCAGGGTTCCATGAGAGTCAACAGAAGAAAATAGAAGCTCTTGAAGTTTAGGCTTGGAATTGGCACAACACAACTTGGTTGCGTTTTATTAGATAAGGCAAGTCCCAAGCCAACCCCTATTAAATAGGCTGAGAAATATTTAGTCTCGTACGGGAACACTTCCAAAGACATAAAGAGGAATGGATACAAGGACAGAAACAGTTGTGGCCATTTTGCAAACAATTGACCATATTCTGTCAGTATCTTCATTTGATTATTTAGCAAATCACAAATCTGACCACATTACTTTTGTACTTGAAATCATTTAGTGGCTCTGCATTGCCTGTAAAATAAAGTCAAGCTCATAGCAAAGACCTCGATGAATTTCACACATTGGCCTTATCTGCCTGGTCTTTTATGCTTTAGGGACAGAACATTTCTTATAGTTTTGACTAATCATTTGTGCTGTTTCTGACTGGCCTCTGTGGTTCATGCTGCTACCCCCCACCCCCACCCCGCCTCCTTTCCTTGCCTGGATGATTTTACTCATCCTAACAATCAATGACATTAACAATACCACTTATTATATGTCAGGCACTGACTGTTTTAAACACTATCCCTATGAGGGTGGTACTATTATTATCTCCTTACAGATAAGGAAACTGGGACACTGTGAAGTTAAGTAACTTGTCCACGTTCACTTAGCTCAAAGTCTGGTTTCAGAACTGGAATCTAGAATCTGTGAATTTAACCTCCAGGGTCTCTTACCTCTTAAGACTCAGCTCAGTTTGGCCTGTTCCCATGTATATCTTGACGTTTGCCACGTTCGATGATCTATTTCAATGTCTGATGCCCCTTTGAGTTGTGAGCATCTCAAGAGCCCAGAACATGCCTTGCCTTTGATTGTAACTGGCGAATGTAGCACCCAGTGTTGTCTCTGTTGCCCTCTCCATACTAATCAAGATGCGTCTTTTGTACCATTAAAAATCTCTGCTTCTTGGAAGAAAAAAACCAGAGTGAAGACTATTAGTCCTCACAGCATCTCCAAGAAAGAAGTGACGAGTGGGAAGCTCTATCTCATTTTGCAAACAGGAAATTCAGGCATGTGGAGATGAAATCACCCAGCGCTGTGCCAGGATTCTTTTTTTGGTTTTCCGATTCCTAGTTTTGTGTTCTATCTACCAAAAAGTGGTATTTGTCTATGAAGTGCAGCTGATGGTTGCTTAATTTTCCCCAGAACAAAGTTAAAAAACATAACAATTAAATTAAATCACCCAAGAGGGATGTCTTCTTCCTTTGTAAAGTTTTGAGGAAACAAACTTTTGGGGAAACTTTTTTTCCCCTGGGGTATAGTGCTCTCTTCTCCTTCAGCAGAATATATTGTGTCTGATGGAGCAAAAAATTGTTTTTAAGAAACCCTGCACCAATCTGTCTGCCCCACTCAGACACATGCTCACACAGAAAATTAAATTCACAGAAATGAGAGAAAATCAAGAGAACCAAAGGAGCATGTCTTCCGTTTCTCAAAATCATTCTCCAGTGTATTTAGTGGCCTGTTGGGTGACAGGGTGATGAGGGGAAAGGTTTGGTTGAATGCAGCTAATTTTTCATGTTCTTTTGCTTATTTCATCAAAGCACCGTGAGAAAGTAAGCATTATGCACATTTCACCTGTATGGCTTTAATCTGTAAGAAGCTTTATTAGAAGTTAGTTAAAACAGTTTTTTTTTTTTTCCAGCTTGAGTTTCATTACTATCTTTTGCTTCATTAACAGCAGTAAGTTCTTGGGTGTGAAGCTTCCTTGAAATGGTAACTACTGAGAGAAAGTGGGGGGAGAAGGAGAAATAAAAGAAGAGGCTTCAAGAATAGTGCCACTGAGACACGTTCCTGGGAAAGAGAATCGACCGGATGATCTCTGGCTGTCTAACATAGTTTCCTTCTTCCAGTTTTTTGGCATTTGTCTCAAATCCTATTTCCTAAATCATCACAGTCTTTAAATCTCCATAGCGATCCTACACATATATTTTCATCATGCCTTAGGTGGAGTTTCTATTGATGTAAACATGTGTTTTGTGAAACGAACAAAGAAAAAAAAGAGACAAACCAAAAAAATCCAGACTCTTAACTCTAGACAACAAACTAATGGTTACCAAAAGGGAAGTGGGGTGGGAGAGGAGTGACGCAAAATGAGACTTCCCAATTTTACAGCCTCCCTGTGTCCTTATCTCTCTGAACTTCATCAGCTGATACAACCATGCGTTTGAGTCTGGGTTTTAAGCTTTGTAAAAAAGAGAGATTTTGGCATGTCTTGTAAACCATGCTCCTCAAAATGTTAGATGAGGATGATGGTGATGCTTCACATGCTAACCATTCATTGTAATCTCTTTTCCTGGAAATAATTGTATTTGCCTCAGTGACTCAAAAAACAAAACAACTCATATATATATATATATATATATATATATATATATATACATGAGATATATATGTATATATCTCACAAGAAGGACCCACACCTTCCAGATTTTGTTCCTTTATACTCCTGAATTAAGGGTTTGACTGAGAAACCAGAAGCCAAGTCCCTCCGGTCATCGTGCACAATCATGAGGCTGCATATGAACTGGCAGTTAAAGCTCGCCAACTCCTCAACACGTCTCAGATTCTTCCACCCGATCTCTTCTCACCTCTATTCTCAGAGTGGCTGGTTTGTTATGAAACTAATTTTTTTCTAGGCCAAGTTTCCTTTGAGCAGGGTGCAAAGGCATATGATCCTGTGGATTAGAAGTGGGTTGTCATCAAAACGATATAGCTCTGTTCTTCTCCGTTCCGTTCTTGGAATGGCTGAGAACAGACTTGCGAAGAGAAAAACTTGTTGGCGTTTGGGAGCTGCCAGGTTTCAGAGAGCCCAATTATGTCTTTTTTGAACTAGCATTTCTTTAATAGAGTTTAATTTAAAAATGTTTTTCTTTTCATTCTTGACATTTCTTATAGTTTTTAATTTGAAAGGATGAAGATATGTTTACTTACGGGGAAAGTAACAACAGATTGTGTATGAGTGAGTGGGGTCACTGGTCACCAACTGCGATGGTGTTGGAGTAGCCAAAAAACGGCCTACATACTCTCCAAAAGTACCCTTTATGGTGGCTCAGTCCCTAAAATTGCCCCACTGCTTGTGCCTTTGCTTTAAATTGTTGTAGTTCTGCTGGAGTATTAGTCTGGTTTGTGTCTTAGCATCTATTCCATCTACTTCTTGCTATAGCACCCACAGACTTTCTGTGAAAATCCTTCCTCCTCCATTTTGGAAGAATGGATTCTGTCTGAGCTTCAGGGCTGTGCCAACAAGTCCAGTCCAGTTTCCTGACCAGAGAAATGGGTTCAGGTATGGGCACATACCCAATTGAAGAGATGTAAAGAGAGTTTTGCTGGATTTAATTAATTAATTATTATTATTATTATTATTGTTATTATTATTTTTGAGAATCCTTTTGCTTTCTGTAGGAGGTCCTGGACTTCTGATTTATTTTCCATTGGGGTTGTTGATGGGAGGATATGAGGGATGTGACCAAGCCTTCATGATCTGTCATGTAAATCTCAAACTGAGAAAACCACTGAGTGGAGTCAGAGTATGGAGCTTAATGTGTGGAAGGCACAGCGGAGAGCAAGAAACTGGGCTCTCGGTGACATCCTTTGAATACTGGATCAAGCCTCACAAGAACCCATTGCTATCTAGTATGCATGTTATAACTTTTAGTCACATCATTATCATCTATTTGGATTTAACTCTGAATAGTACTGTCTCTTTAGCTCAAGAAAGTCTATGCGATTAGCTGAAGCTTCTAGGCCTGCATTACAGCCTGACTTCTCTATCTACCCAATCCTGCTTCTTCTCTTTCACAGGGGTTGATTCCAAGAACCCTCCCTAATAAAAATCCTGCATAGGAAATCCCTTTTCGCAGTATTCTTCCTGGGGAACCCCAAATGTAACAGGCATATCTCCTTCTATGCAGATTGATTTTCCATGACTAACAAAAAAACCACAATTAAACAGAATGTAACTGATTTTGCACAGTTTGCTTTTGCACAATTGTTTTGGGAATTCATGTTACATTTTGCTCCAAGATCCAATAGCCCACCTAGGAGGTTGAATTATCCAAGAAGTGGGTAGGAGGGAAAAGAAATCAGGTAGACCACTATCCTTCAGAATCTCTAAACAAATTTCTGGTTTATTTTTTTATTTTTTGGACATATTTGTGTACTCATGAAACTATCACCAGGATCAATATAATAAAAACATCCTTTATTTTTAAATTTTCCTCTTGGCATTTTGTAATTCCTCCCTTCCATCCCTTCCCTTTCCCTGTGGAATCATTGATCTGCTTTCTTTTGCTATAGATTCGTTTGCATTGTTTAGAATTTTATATAAATGGAAACACAAAGTATGCACTCTTTTGGCTTGCCTTATCTTACTCAGAATAATTATTTTGAGATTCATACATGTTGCATACATCAAAAGTTCATTCCTTTTTATTATGGGTAATTTTCCATTGTATGCATACATAATAACTTGTTTATTCATTCACTTGTTGATGGACGCTTGAGGCATTTCTGGGTTTTGGCTATTATAATTAAAGCTACTACGAGCATTTAGGTACAAGTCTTTGTATAGACATATGCTTTCATTTCTTTTGGCTAAATACCTAGGAATGGAATGGCTGGATCATATGGTAGGTGTATGTTTAACTTTTTAAGAAACTGCCAACTTGCTTTCCAAAGTGGTTGTGTCATTTTACATCCCTACCAGCAGCGTATGAGAGTTCCATTTCCTTCAATCCTTGCCAATCTTTATCTGTCTTAAAATTGTAGACACTCTATACATGTGTAGTAGTATCTCATTGTGTTTTTTAATTTGTATTTCCCTAATGACAAATGATATTGAACATCTTTTCATGTGATTACTTGCCATCTGTAGATTTTCTTTGGTGAAGTAATTGTTCAGATATTTTGTTCATTATTTGAGTTTTTAATTTTTATTGTTTTAAGGGTTTTTAAAATATATTCTATATACAAGCACTTTATCAGATACATGGGTTGAAAATATTTTCTCCCAGTCCATGGCTTGTCTTTTCATTGTCTTTGTCTCATAGTGTCTTTCAAAGAGCAGATGTTTTAAATTCTGATCAGGTCCTACTTACCAATCTTTTTTTTAAATTTTATGGATCATTCATTTGTCATCATAACTAAGAAAACTTTGCATAACCCAAGACCACCAAGATTTTGTTCTATGTTTTCTTCTAGAAGTTTTGTAGTTTTAGGTTTTACATTTAGATCTATAACCAATTATTTTCTTTTTGTGATTCATTTTCAGTTAATTTTAATATATGGTGAAAGATATGGATTGCAATTCATTTTTTTTTTTTTTGCATATGGATATCCAAGTGTTCCAGCACCATGTGTTGAAATCACTTATCTAATTTTAAAATATGGAGCACATAGTTCCAGTGTGGTCCATAGACCATCTCAGCATAATCACTCCTAGTACTTGTTAAAAATGCAAATTCCTAGGTCTCTACCTAGTCCCTTTGACAAATACCCCACATAATTCTTGTGTATACCAAACTTGGGGAGCAAGTGGCATAATACCATTATTATTCATTAGTACTTTACTTCAAATCAACACTGTGTCCATCAGAGCCCTGAGAAGATATAATTAAGGAAAAGTAAGTATCTATAGGATGGAAAGAAGCCAGAATGTTTCTTTATTTTAAATATAAAATCATTTAAACATATATAAAAGTAGATTGAATAATATGGTAAATTTTCCATTTCAGCAATAAGCCATATTAAATAATATTTTTTTACCAATATGGGTGAATTTTTGCTATTTGAGAAAGAACTTCCAAGCTTAATAAGCAATGGGGAAAAACCAAAAGTAGAAAAAAAATAGAGTGAACAATGTAAAAAATCAAAGATCAATATAATTGTTAAGATAAATATTAAAAACCTCTACTGATCAAAAAACTCTTAAGTAACTTAAAAGACAAGTAAAAATCAGGTAATATTTTTGAATAGAAAAAGTGATTAATTTTTAATCTATGAAGACATAAAATTTGAAAATGACAAGAAAACTCACTAAGTGATAAATGGATGAAAGGACATGAAATACACCATTGAGATTATAATGAGAGGATGTCATGCAGCCAGTAATATTATCTTTAAACATAATGTTTTATAGCAATAGGGAAATATTTATGGTATGGTAAAAAAAAAAGCTGAATACATAATTGTACTTTTTGTAGTTCTCAAGTATTTAAATCACGACTTAGGGGAAAAAATGACTGAAAGCAAATGTGCTTTTGCCTGTTACTTTCTTTATGTCCAGTGAACATGTTTGTATTGCTGATGTAATCAGAAAACAAAGTCTAATTTTAAAGAAGAAAATGTCTGATATGGGACACTTACTTGGCCAAGCCAGAGATTGGGACAGAGTACAAAGATGGATAAAGAAAAGGCACAGGGCAGGCTGAAGACAGGTTGTGTGCAGCATTGTCTTAAATGAGAAGGTAGAGGTCATGCTTTCCTCCTTTGAAAGTATTACCAGTGGATGAAGACTGCCTTCACATGAGCGATGCACACCTAGGGGGCTGGCTGAAGTGGATAGATTCTAATGACTGTGCCACGGTCTGTTTTCCTGATCAGATCTAGACCCGGCTTGGGGTACCTGAATGGCTCAGTCGGTTAAGCATTTATTTGACTCTTGATTTGGGCTCAGGTCATGATCTCATGGCTAGTGAGTTTGAGCCCCAGATGGGGCTCTGTGCTGACAGTGCAGAGCCTGCTTGAGATTCTTTTTTCTCACCCTCCCCCCACCCCCCATATGTCTGTTGCACACGTTCTCTCTGTCTCAAAATAAATAAACTTAGAAAGATGTAGACCCTGCTCAAGTCCGTAGAGCCCCTTTTCGTGACTCATGGAGTAGGGTGCAGAGGAAATAAGCTAAAGCGGTCATTTACAGCCCTTTGTTCTTGTCTAAAGCCACCCAGTGGATGAAATGTCTGTTTGTTCATAGGCTCTGAAGTGTTACTTTGTATCATTTTTCTTCTACAGTTCAGATGCTAAATCTAAAATATTTCACCAAATTGGAAACCCACTCATATCTTCTGGGTTTGTTCTTCTGAACTGAAATTGAACTCTGGCACTTTACTTCACATGACGTTAGAACAATGTAACTTTTTGTTTTGAAAAAGAATGGCTTTTAAAGTCTCATAAATGGGTCTTGCCTGTTCTTGGAAATCAAGAAACACTTGTAAAGTCCAGTCCCTAAATGTATTGTATAATTGTGAATAAATAAATATTAAGGAAGCAGAAATGTACAGATTATACATCTCAAAAATAATAAAAATGTTCTTTTAAAATCCTATTATTGGAAATCAAGAATTGCAAAAAAAAAAAAAGTTGCCAAAAAAAATGTTAAAAGACACAGATTATGATTCAGGACAATATATTCATGTAAAAAAAGTAAATTAGAATGTCAGGTAAGGTTGGCGAGATCTCAGAAGTACTACAGAATTGCTGCAAGAAAGTTTTATATACTTGTTGTTTAGATGATTCTATAATCCTATGGTTTCTGGTAGTATAGATTAATATTTTCATGTGGCCTTATTCTGTGATCAGTACTAAAATAACTATTATCGTAACAACTATTGAGCATCCAAAGTATGCAGAACGAATCTCATAAACTAAATTAAATTTGTATAAAAAAGTTTTTCTCAGGCTTGTCAGGGAAATAATACAGAATGACTGTGAACTATAAAAACTAGGCAACTTCTCTAAAACTAGGCAACTTCTCCAAAATAGCAACATAGGACACCCTAAGGAGGTTAAAAAATAGATTTAAGGATTGATCCAAGTTCTTTTCACTACTTTTGTAGAGTCTCTTTTCAAAAGCAAGAATTGAAACATGTAGTATGATGATTATGATTCTACTTAAAGGAAGAACAGAACTCAATATCTGAAAGAACGGGATCAAACAAATAGTATGTGTTGCATTGCTGCGTATTCTAAAATACATACTATTAGATTTCTGTGACATGAAATATTCCTACATTGTTTTCATTTACTTGTATCTATTAATGTGAAGTGTGCTAAAAAGTGGACTTGAAATAAGGGTGGATTATCATAGGTTATTATAAGGTAGGAAAAAGGGTAGGATTATCAATAGAGCATTGAACCCTGGATCCCCATGTACCTGCAGGAGTAGATGTCACACCCCAAATTCTAGGCCTGAGGGGCTTAACCTTTCATATACTTAATCTGTCATGTACTTTTTTTACTTGAGCAGTTTGATAAAAAGCACCAGATATTAGGTATCATAAATGTATAAGACATTCTGCAATGTTATATCTTTGTGGAGAAGGGTTATGAGAAAGGAAGTATAAATAGCATTTTGAGACTGTTTTGATGATGATGTACTTAGCAAGATAAGACTGATTTTACGATTAGTTGGCTAGATCAAAGATATTTAGTTCCTATTACTTAGTAATATTTAGTACTTTCTCAGATTCTTTATTACAATGAGCAATATGGCTGAAAACTCCTCATCCGATTACCCAAAGGAACACTGGCTAGTTAGCAACATGTGAGCCATTATTTTAGGAAATACGGATGATTCTGTTCCAATACATTTGATTTGCCTGATTGCTTGAGCTTGAAAATCATATGGTCTCGTATGTGCCCAGTCTCTTAGTGAATTCTAAAGTTATTGCTCCTGTATCCATATTTGGAGATAATCTGTAAAAATACATCTCTCAACCTTTATCCATGCTGTTCCTCGTAGAAAAATTTCCTAGACTCACTTAAAAAAATTGGTGATCTGATAATAAAATGAAAGTATTGCCTTTCATTTTAAATCAGGACACACTTATTGAGTGCTAATTTCATGTAAAGTACTGTACCCACTGGTCCCTGACTTACAATGATTTGATGTGTGATTTTTTGACTTTACAGTGGCACAAAAGCGATATGCATTCCATAGAAATTGTACCTTAAAATTTGAATTTTGACCTTCTCCTGGGCTAGTGACACGTGGTGGGATCCTCTCTTGTGATGCCGGGCAGTGGCCGCACGGGCAGCCACGCGATCATTAGGACAAACAGCTCAGACACTCACAACCCCTCTGTACCTGTACAACCATTCTGGTGTTTTCACTTTCAGTAGAGCAGTCAGGCAACCACGCGAGATATGTGGCAATTTACTATAAAACAGGCTTTGTGTTAGATGAATTTGCCCAACTGTAGGCTAATGTAAGTGTTCTGAGCGTGTGTAAGGCAGGCGAGGCTAAGCTAGGATGTTCGGTAGGTTAGACACATTAGATGCATTTTCACCTTAAGATATTTCCAGGCATATCCCTGTAGTAAGTCGTGGAATATCTGTGTTAGGCACCAGAATAAAAAAAAACAAACAAACAGCATAATATAGTGTCAGTTGTTCAATATGTTGTTTTATATTTGGCTGCATACTAATACATTATCTCGTAGAACTCCACAAGATAGAATGATTTCCCCTGTTTGCAGGTGACAAAACTGAAACCGAAGTGTCACTTGCCCAACGTCATACTTTTAGTAGAGCCAGGACTATAACCCAGGTATTTTTGGACTCTGAGTTCTTTGCTCTATTATTCAATAGATACATTTTCCTAATGTTTTTCAGTCAAGGTAAACAATGTAACTATTGTAATGCGCTCTCCTTCTAGTCCAGGGTAAGAGTTTCTGTACCTTGCCTAAATTTCACTGGCCATTTCAATACCATAGGAGCAGGAGATTATTCAATTCAGGAGAAAATTCATGCACCTGTGGATTTCATCTTTTGTGCCAGATGAATAGGTGAGGTTGGATTTGATTTACTCCATGACTAAACTCTGAAATTGGGATTTAAAATGGATATGTAATCTCACTCTGATTCCATTTTTCCAGTAATGCTGCCTAATGGTTATGCAAGCCTCAGAAACGTATTTAAAGTAATAACATGTCCTTTTATCCAATCACATCAAACTGAGATCCTTTTTGTTCACTTTTGCTAGACCTCTAACCTTTAAAGGTGAGTCAGGCAGCTGCAGAAAACCTGATCTTATTTTCTGCCCCTGGCAAGACTTTTTCAAGTTCATCTTTTTTCCCTTCTCTCGAAATCTGATGAAAAATGAAATGTCAGGAAAACAAGCTCTTGAGCTAAAAAACGTGTGTCTGTCTCTGTGACAGATGTCAGTTTGAAAGGTTTCAGGTCACCTGTCAGAAGTGTGCCAGTGTGATCTGTACTCGCCTTGACTCGACCTCACACCAACACCGAATTCTGCTTTTAAAGATATCCTTGAAGAAGAATTAAATGATTTGAAGTCATTGCTGTTTCCTCTTTTAACTCTGATTAATGAGACAAAGGAGACAGAGAGACAGAGAGAGAGACAGAGACAGTACTTTTCAAAGGACAGTTTGACCTTTGGGTGCCCCTGGCAGTGAACCAATCAGCATTCTTGTAATCCAAACACAGATGCCTGAAGCTAAACAAAAATCCTATACTTGTGAACAAGAATTCAGTTTGCTATCAAAATACAGTGAAGATCAGCACAGTGCTGCTTTGAACAAAATATCATGCATTAAAGTTTAAATGTTTGTGATTAGTAAAGAAGAGCAATATTGAGCAACATAATATCTCAGTGGTGCTTCAATTTAGTAACAAATATTTCCAGTAAAAAAAAAAATCCTGTGTTTTCAAAAGTCCTGTATCCTAATTCCATATCTTGGACATAACTCCCTAATATTTTATGCCTGAAACACCACTGATACTCTTGTACAAGTCAGTAGTTTGTAATGACTAATTAATGGGGTTGAACTCTGTTCTTTTCTGGATTAGTTACACAGTGTTTGAATTATTTATCATGGTGATTAAAAAATGCTTTTTTTTTTTCTCTCTCATGAACCTTTATCATAGCCCAGGAAATTTAAGGACTGGGAAAAAAAAAAAAAAGAGATGGATTTTGTTTCATCAGTTTGGGAGTATTCAGAGCTTTGCCTCATAACCTAGAAGATAAAAGATTACAGCTCCAAAGGCATGTTTGCCAAATCTACCACTCTAAACAAGAGGCCGGATCAAAAGAGACAAAAGTTAATAGAATATAAAAACAGAAACTTTAGTAGCACTTTAGCGATGTTAGTTGTTTTTTTTTTTTTTCTTTGCCTGACTGTTAAGTATACAATACTTCCCTTTTTCAAGTGGGCCCACCCTTCACATGAAATACAAGTTAGCTTATTGAAGATACGTACGTTGTATCCTTGTCTGGAGCAATGTTATTTTGTGTGTGTGGAAAACTTGGGGGACGTAAAGAAGTGTTGACCTGGAAGATAATTAGTCAGCTTGAACTAAAGATGGCAAGCTGATTCTTCACAATAATTTGTTTTATATCTGTGAAATTTCTTTACCTTCCACAGCTATGTTTTAGACCAGTGCTTCTCAGACTGTGCATATAAATCTCCCGGATCTTCTTTGTGTGTGTGTGTGTGTTTATTTAGAGAACAGGGGAGGGGAGGGAGGGAGGGAGGGAGGGAGAAAGAGAGAGAGAGAGAGAGAGAGAGAGAGAGAATCCCAAGCAATCTTAGTGCTGTCGGTGCAGAGCACTGTCCCACAGACCGGACTGTGAGATTGTGACCTGAGCTGAAATCAAGAATCAGACACTTAAGGACTGAACTACCGAGGCGTCTCTCTCCTGGATCTTCTTAGCACAAGTTTCTGATTCAGTAGCTTAGGGTGGGGCTCGGGTGTCTGCGTTTCTAACACATTCCTGGGTGATGCATCTCTTGCTGAGCCCAGAGCATGCACTGAGGATTCGAATTCTGGGTTCTCTGCAGGCGTCCGCGAGGGCGTGTATCAAATGCCTCAAGGTTCCCGGTAGTTCTGAAGTCCAAGCAGCTTTGCTTAAAACATTCCCCTTTTGACATATTTTTCTGTTTATGATCTTTTTTATGTATCTGTAACTTGATGCCTTTTTAAAACTTTTCAGAACTTCGCATTTTAATATAACAGTAGTCATGTCACCTCACCCTACTGCAAAGAAAAGGTGCAGTATACACATGGTAGCAGTGTCCTGTTTTCTCAACCCTGCTTTTATGTGTTTGTTTATTTACTTACTTATTTTAATTCCAGCATAGTTAGCACACGGCATTCTATTCGTTTCAGGTGTCCAATAAAGCAATTCAACACTTCCATACATCACCTGTTGTGCATCACGACCAGTCAGCCTTGCTTTTAAATCTTTAGTTTTTTTCACTAGATCGTGGTCTTGGTGAAGTATTTTACACTTTACCAGGTAATTTCATTAATGCTGACTGACATCTCTTCCTTGCTACGCCGCAGTCAGACTGCTCATAATCAAGAGATTGAAGTCTTTGAAGTCTTAGCACTTGGACTGAGAAGCACCCAGAGGAAAAACAGTTAAAAACAAGAGTAGTCAGAACTATCAGCAGTGTTTAGACCCAGATAACCACAAACATCCTGGAATTTACTTAACCATGTCTGATTTCCCAGTGAGTCATGTTTACATCTCTAGATGTTAGTTTACTTTCCCTTCATTTTTTCTTGATCACTCATGCAGTGGAAAGCGGAAACGAAATCTTCCATGGCAATTAAAGTGCCCATACTTGTGCTAGCTATGTGTTCCTGCTACTGATAGGGAGGGATCTGGTTATTAGTCAAACAAAGCTGTACCAATTTTCTCATGCTCATTACGTATTTATAATATGGACATTCTTGTGACATATCATGCAGCTGCTTTAGCAGGAAACTAATATCAAATGAGAGAGTGCCAGATTTAGTGTTACCAAGTTAAAACGCGCCATATTTAATGCTCCATTTTCATTCTGTGTATGTTAGATATACACGTGATTGCTGAGAGTTTCATACCAGTGTATTCGTAATTGTGTATTCCACAAGTTATTTTTATCCTGGGTGAAGATTCTTACTCTCTCTTCTGTGAAATGCCAAGATTGTTTAAGCAAGTGAAAAATATTTGCTAATTTGCTCAAAAGGCTCAAAGTATTTTCTGCATGGAGGGCGTAGCCCATTGCTACCTTCTCTTAGAAGAACCAGACCATGAGGTGGGTTGTTTATCACACAGTGAGGCTTAAGGGCTGCTGTATGACTACTGTCATGAAAAAACTTTAGGTTGCCACCTTCATTCACATGGTGAACCAGCCCAAGAGTGTGGATTAGAACCAGAAATACAGATTCCGTTCTTGCTATCCTACAGACTGTCAATAACATCACTCTGAATAAACCTTCCTTTGTAAGAAAACTGCTTCAACCTTTTGATGAGTATCGGTGGAGAAAAAAGAAAGGGGGGGGGAATATAGCGAGAGTGCAAACAGGTTTTTCTGGCTGAAATTAATAATTCTCAGCAGCACTAAAATTAATTACTCTGTGGTTATAAGTAGGCAGCGGATTTATGGTAAATGACAGAGTGTTTGCAAATTTTCCTGACTACTCGATTAGAAAATGCACAAGTGGAGGCGTCAGCCGAGCATGCATTATTTAAGTGGCTGGTGTCTGGCGACAATCTGGAAACTGCAATTGTTGTGGTTGCCGTAGGAAAATTCGCACTTTCTGAGGGAAATTCTTTCACCTTTGTGTGCCCACAGCCTGGATCTCTCCTCATGGCAGCTGTAGGAAACACAGGAACTCCGTGACCTGGAAAATGTGGGACAACTGCCACAAGGTGACCCTGGAAGGCTGGGGTAGGCCCAATTAATTTAAAATTTTGCTTGGCCTTGTCTCTTCCAATTTTCTAAATCCTCTGGAAAAATGATTAATGCGTACACTGCCAATGCGAAAATATTTTTGACCCTATTAAAGTCGACCAAGGGTAAACCAAGTGTAGGCTGGCATTGTATCAAACTAGCTTTATTAAATTTGATTGGAGGTTTGTATGAGGAAGGGACAGACAAGGACATTATTTTGCACAGCGGCTCTCTTTTAAATGAAAATATCAAGAGGAATACAAAGTAGCAATATGCCCTGGACAGGAATCATTTTAAATATAGGAAAACACCATGAAGAACTTTGTTTAAATGGTAAACCACGTTCGCTAGAAAATTTGCTGCTATCTTATTGCTATGCTGGTCAGTTACTAATGAGGCTGTTGTAATTTATGGAAGGCTATGGAAGCCTTACACTTTTTCATGTATAGATGAACTAGTTCAACCTTGCTTTCTTTCTCTTATCTGTCATTGAATTCTACAACTTAAAATTATCTGTCTGCATTTTGAACCTTAGCAGAGCAAGGCTTCATCTCATGACATTTCCCCATCGTGTCCATCCTTTGCAATCATCTAGTTAATTAACAACGTGATAGTTTTTTTTTTCCCCTACTGGTTATTCTGTTTTGAATAACAAGGGCACAACTTAGGCACAATTCTTTCGAAAGATAGAATTTATCATAAGCATTTCTTCCTTCTCCAGGAAAGACAAAAATCCTTTTAATTGTTGTAAAATACAGTGGGTACTTAATTCAGTTTAGGAGCCAACACCCTGATTGTACACGTAATGTGCCCTACAGTTTTCTTACATCTAGGATTCAGCCATGTGAATGTCATCAGAAAGAGTCTATTTTACCATTTAATCGTGTAGAAAGTAGAGCAGTTTACTTTATGGAAGGCGTGGGTCCTATGGACTGAATGAGAGAATGGCAGAAATTGTCTGAGATCACCCACCATTGGGACGAATGAGACACAGCTGGAATGAATGGCAGGTTAGGTGGTGGCAGTCGCCCAGAGAAGGTTCTAAATACACTGGTCGTTCTAGTCATTTCAGTCCAGTGCGCATAGATGTGGAGCATAGGTAATCACAGGACAAAACATGGATGAGTGGGGATATTAGCTTCGCCTGAGACTTTTTAACTGAAAGACGCGAATGAACCATCTTATCTGGAAGGTTTGTCGGAGGTTGTGTACGGCTTTACCCATGTTCTGTGGCTTTGTCTGCAGTGTCTTCCTACAGGAAGGTTATATAGCTCTGGCCTGTTTAATGCACATATGGCCTTTTGATGCGTTTTGGCCAAAGAAATAAGAGCAGAAGTGAGGTGTGTCACTTTCAGGCAGAAGCTTTAGGATCCAGGGTCATAGGTTGCCTCTTCTCTTTTTTTTCTTTACATGCCAATCAGCAAAGTTCCAGATAAAGGACATGGTGGAGCCAGGTTATGACTGACTTGTGACATACATGATAATGTGAATGAGAAACATACCTTTGTTATTGCTAGCTGTTGAGATTTTGCAATTTGTGAGTCCTGAAAAACATGGCCTTTCCTGATTGACACAAATGTAAAGGGCAGCCTTTCCACACGAGCTAAAGAACATGGTGTTAAATAGGACTCTGAGCTTTGGCATGAAATTAACTCTCATCTTCCTGCTAACATTTCTAGGAACCTCCTTGCTTCCGCACCCAGCTTCTTTTTCCCTCTTTTGTGGGTAGAGTGAACCTACTCTGACCAACAGCCAAAATCTTTACTTGTGCTCCGGACCCCATCTCCTTCCAAATACTTACAGTCATGTCTCTTTAGTTATCTCTTCTCTCCTGTGATATCAATCTTTCCCTGTCTAATGGATCATTTATATCTTCTGTACTAAAAACACTTCTTTCTTGGCTTCATGTTTCTTTCGACTAAGCCTTCCCATTTCTCTCTTCTCTTTCTAAACCAAACGTCTCAAATATTTAATTGTGTGTGCTGTCTGCATTTCCATTTAATCTCTAATCTAATCTAGTTTTCATCCCACCACTGAAAACAAATTGCTCTTGTCAAAGTCACCAGAAGTCTCCATATGGTCCAGTCCAGGGGACACGTCTATGTGCTAATTTTATTCTATTTCTTAGCAACATTTCACTGAGGTGACCATTTCTTCCCCCATGAACAAATCTTTACTTGGCTTCCTGGACAATTCCCAGCGTTATTCTTACCTCTTTTGTGGTTGACTCTTTCCCCTTCTTTACTTACCTCTAAAATTTGTAAAACGTAGAGCTCCTATGGGTCAGTTTTGTGACCTCTTTCCTTCTTCCTGTATTGACTTTGGTCTCATGACAATTCTTACTGTTTGCAGAGTTGCCATTTTGAAGTCCCTACTTAGAAATACTCATAAAAACCCTATTTATATATACTTTTGTATTTCCCACTTCAAAACATTCTTTATGAAACTACAGGCAGAATTCATAACTTTGTTATTTTAATTCTCTCATTTTATTCTTAAAAAAATGTCTTGATCATCCACAGCGTGCCAGGCACTGTAAAAAAAAATGTTAGGGATGTAAAATTGAATCAGATATAATTCTTTCTCTCAAAAAAAGGGCTTAGTGGGGAGGAAAATATGCACACAATTATGGTAAGATGAGTAAAATGAGAGCATTTCTAATAATGTATCTTGTATAACACATGGTGGGAACATAAAGGAAAGAGAATCTAGGTTTTCTGGGGCAGTAAGAGAAAGATTCCCAGAGGAAGTTATATTTGGGCTAAAACTTAGTCAAACAGGAATTTATCAGAAGCAGGGAGGGAAGAGGAAACATAATTCTGAAAGGCAAGGAGATGTGAGAAGGCCTGTCGTGTTTAGAGAATTTGAAACAGTTCAATATTTTTGCAAAGAATGAGGGAAGTGGGGGAGGAGGAAGAGCTGAAGCTGACCTTGGGGACTGGGCTCAGGGCATGAGGGCTTTTTATGGAATTACACTCTTTTGATGTTTGGGCTAACATTTCTGAGCCCTTTCATTGTTTCTGTTTCATCTCTCCTAATCCTCCATGGGCTCTATAATACTAGGGGGAGGAGCAACAGAAACAATATTAAACATTTTGAGACAGAAAGCAGTGCATGCTGTCACTATTCTAGTCTCGATATTCTTCTATCATATCTATCTGTTTACGTTCTAGTCTTCTTTTATTATCGTTTTACTTCACTTCGTTTCGAGTAGCAATTTTCTAGGAAGGATAGATGCTAAAAGTTTGAGCGTTTCCACACCTACTATTTATTATAGTAATTAATTTCATCCCTTTGTTTTTGTTTTTTTTTTCAACGTTTATTTATTTTGGGGACAGAGAGACAGAGCATGAACGGGGGAGGGGCAGAGAGAGAGGGAGACACAGAATCGGAAACAGGCTCCGGGCTCTGAGCCATCAGCCCAGAGCCCGACGCGGGGCTCGAACTCACGGACCGCAAGATCGTGACCTGGCTGAAGTCGGACGCTTAACCGACTGCGCCACCCAGGCGCCCCAATCCCTTTGTTTTTAATGTTGTAAGGAAACAATTATTCTATTGCATGAATGGCTATTTGAAAACTAAATTTCCTCTTTTTCATATGGATAAAATCAGTTATGAAGTGTCTGAGAGTTCAGTACTGGAAAAAATTCCAACTGGTGTTGGGTGAGTTAGTGTAAAATATAGTTTATTAAGCAGAATCCACTGAAAGGGCATGCATCTTGGTAAGCCAGCACTGTTTTAGTAATGGCAAACGTGGCAATTTCTATCTTACTATATTTACATTCTAAGCCTCAGCTTATTGGTGTTTCTTGTTATGCTCGTCATGAATAACAGTTTTCTAAAAATTAAAAATGGCAAACAAGAATATATACATGGATTCTTGAGTATTTCACACTTACCAGAACAAACAACAAAGCACTTCTTTTGAAACCATCTCAGGGAAGGTAATTTTGCTTCCAAATATAACATAAACAGTGTTTAAAATATTTAAATTTTCTGATGCAAAATTCAGTTGAGTCTGAAAAATGTTTTGACTTTGTTTCACCTTTTAAAAAATCTGTTTTCATTTCTTAATTCGTAACAACAATGACAAATAGATTACGAACAGGACATTCCAGATGAGATCTTTAACTTCATGGATAAGTAATGTTGGGGTGAGTCAAACCATTTCAGGGACAAACCTTCTCCATGCACTGCTAGCAGGCACCATTGTCTTACTTGAATTATTTTATAGTTGCAACTGAACGGACTCTGATAACTTCTCCAGTAAATTAGTCATTTTAGTGAAGTGCCTACAGCATTTTTGTGAAAGCAGTAGAACCAAGAACAAAGAGATGTTAATGGCATGAATCAGATTCTGCCCCGTGACTTCCAAACCGAGTTGAAAAAATGGGGTGGTAGGAAGGAAAGTGCGCAAGCCTAATTTTCTGGAGATGGAGGTAGTTTGTAAAATGACTCTCACTATACGGTGATTTCTTATCTGTCGAGCTCTAGCCCATTCAAATGCTCATTATAATTTTCCATTAGCATTGGATAGACCAGAACTGGGTGGATGGCCACTGACTTGTAAACTGGCTCCAGTAAATTAAAGACTCATTTCTCGCACGGAACTTGAGCTACTGGGCACAGGGATACTTTCTCTATGCCTCTTCTTCCCTGCCTGTCCACGGGTGTCAGGGTATGTGGTGTCTTTAACACCAAGACCGGTTCAGGAATGAAATCTATACTCCAAATTATGTAAAGAGAGACTAAACAACTTGTAAGATGATTTAAATAAAAAGCTGAGTAATTATGGGCTTCTTTTTCCCCACAGTGCCCATGTCTGTTATCAGCGTTAGGTAAAGTGTTTAGGGATGTTCATTAAGGATTCCAGGCCACTGGAGTACTACTGAGATCATTAATTTCTACCACAAAGCCTCAGATGTATTACCGTAGCCGAGTGGGTACTGGGGAAATATGCTTCATTATTTCTGATAATGGAAATGTCCTTTTGTGCAATGGCAACTACGTAGCTTACAGTTGTGAGTGTTAAGGAATTAGGTATTAATTTTTCCAGGTATCTAGGGTTCCACTCTGTATCTCACTTTACACGTTACGGCTCTTACAAAGCGGCCAATACACTGACAAAGAAAGCTTGTTCTTGTTGGAAGATGGGAAGTTCCTAAAACGCAGAGAAAAGGTTTACTCAGGCCTTAAAACTAAGTTAAATGTAATTAAATGAGGAAAACCAATGTTCCCCTTTTGTCCATTGGGTTAAAATAAAGTTAAATACATAATTTTTTTTTCTTAAAGTATTTATTTCTTGTTTCTTAAAATTGTTTTAAAGGTTTAATTTCTATGTGATGTAAGGTGTGGATCAAGCTTTTATTTATTATTACTTTTTAAAATTAAGTTAATAAAAATGAATCATTAATATTTAGGATGTACAAGATACTGTTTTTTAATTATTATTTAATGTTTATTTGTTTTTGAGACACACACACACACACACACACACACACACACACATGCACACACACACACAATGTGAAGCAGGCTCTAGGCTCTGAGCTGTTAGCACAGATCCCAATGTGAGGCTCATACTCATGAGCCACAAGATCATGACCTGAGCCGAAGTCGGACACTTAACTGACTGAAACACCCAGGCACCCCTAAGATACTGTTTTAAATGTTACAAGGGATGCACATGTTTAAGTGTAAGGAGGTGTTCTGATCTCTCAGTAGAGTTTGCTTTCTGGTCAGGGGATGGTACCAAATAACCACAAGGCAAGGCACAGGAGACTTACCAATATGCAAAGTAGCAGAGAATCATTCTAATAGCTTGTTCTGATGATTGACTATCTCTTCTTTGTGTTGGCTTACATTACATGAGGTGGAGTACCAGAAGTGCTTCAATATTTTGTAGAGGAAGCGATAAAAGTAATTGTTTGGATAGAAATGTTGTAGTGGAATTATGTATAACTGCTCACACATTCTTTAATTGTATTTATCAAGTAGGGCCAGAAAACATTCTCTTCAATGAGGCATTGAAAAACACAATGGTGAAAGAATACCATAATTCTTCAGAAAATCGGTTCATGGCTGTCCTCTGTAAGTGGGGTTCCTGATGGGTATGTTCCAATGAAGATGGACTTCTTGTTTTCCTTGGGGATGATAGAATTTCACAGTAACAGAGCATCTAATCACCACTTTAAATCAGTAATGGGGTTGAATTTTATTAAAAATTTTTGGCATCAATGGAGATTATCATATTTTCTTCCTTTAATCCACTTCTTGTACTGAATTGCTGTATTAAATTAGGTTCCTAGGGTTACATCAGCCTTTCATTTCTATGACAAATTTTATTTGATAACAATGTTTTATTTTGTGGCTAGACTGTGGGATTCACTTATTAATAATTCTTGAATTTATGTAATAAATGAAATTAGACTACAATTTTATTTTATTGTCTTATCCTTGTCCAATTTTTAGTATCAGGGCTTTGCTAGCCTTGAAGACTATGTTGGGCAGACTTCCACATTTTTCTATTTTTCTTTGCTCATGGGGATTATCTGTTCTGGGAAGTATTTACTAAAACTTTTCCATAAAGTCATCTGGTTTTGCTACCATTTTAGGCATAATCTTTAATACTTTCTTCTATAGTAATTATTCTCTTTTGGGTTTCTACTCCCTTTTTCACTGTTTTAGGTCATTTTGTAATCCATTTTATTGAAGTTTTCATTGGTATAAAATAGAACATTCTCAAGTAGTTATTTTTAGAAAGTATATGAGGGTGGTGGATTTTCTGAGCCTTTGCTTTTCTGAATAAGCTGTTATTTTCCTTTTATAATTGATTAAAAATTTAGCTGGGTCAAGGATTACATTTAAAGAAATGTCCTTCCTGTTATTTGAAAGCATTCATCCATTGTCTTCTAGAATAAGTTGTTGATAAGAAATCTGATACAAATATACTGGGTCTCATTCCTTTGTAAGTCACCTGGTTACTTCTCTGTGGAAACTTGAGGATTTTCCTTTTCTTTTGGGTGCTGAAACCCTACTAGGAATTGTCTTCATGTGTATCTCTTTTCTTTTGTTCTTTTGAGCCCTAGGTAGACCCAAAGGTATGTGTCTATTTTTTTTTAAGCTCCGGGAAATTTTCTTATATAATTTTCTTGATTATTTCTTTTCCTTCTTTGTGTTTGTTTTTCCTTCTATAAATCTAGTGTGATGGATATTGAAACTTTGACATTTATCATTTATGTGTCTTAGATTTTTTGGGGGGGTGGGTTATGGTGTTATTTGTATCAAGTTTTGAAAGAATCTTTTAGGCCGTTCTTCCAGTATGTGAATTTATTCTTGAGCCACATTTTCATTGCATTTAGCTTTCAAAATTATTGCTTAAAAATTTTTGACAGTCATGTTTAAAATTTCCAAGGTCATCGTTTCTACTTTGTGTGTGAAATATCTCTTTGAAGTTCTCTAAATATATCAAGTATGTATGTTTGATATATTTTCTCTGCTATGCAAATGGTTAATTTTTAGCGGTTATTCTTTGATGATTTTATTGTCTTTCTCCACCATGCTGACGACTTCCTCAAATATTTGGTGATTATCTTGCTGCTCATCTTCGTGCTTAAATATCTTTGCTCACAATCTATACATGGTCTCTGGTGATTCTAGGGGAGAAACCATACATACTGTTGCACAAGGGTATGCAAGTTCTAGAGATAAGAAATTTCCATTCTTCCTGGACTTTGCTAGCTATCTGGGCTAATGTGCTGCCTTTTCAGACCTAGCACATTTATTCATTGTGCTGTTGCAGCTTCCAGGTAAACACCTCTGTTGCCCACGGTTCTGGGCGGTGGACAATCAACTTAATGATATTCCAAGAACCTTACTTTCTGAGTCCAGAGCACCCTGGGATTGCTTTTCTTTTTTGTGTATGTGATTCGTTATGGTCTGTTTCTCAGTAATTCCTGAGAATTTCTAGTCTATTAATGACATTCTCATTTTCACTGATGTATATCAATACATTTTAGGAAGTGTTTTTCTATCTTTACAGGGACTTTAGGTGAGACGGGAGAAAGAGATGTATACTCACTGTGACATCTTGGTCAAATATTATCTTCATTCCTTTGAACATTCCATTGTTTTCTTCTGGTGTTACCAATATTCTCGGGTCTGCTAATGCATTCTTCTTTATCTTTCATAGTTCTAAAAAGTGAAGTCAGGATGTGGGCAGGATGGCCACATCATCCATGAGACCATAACCCTGAGGCTCTTTCCTGTAGAAGGCTGGTATTAAATAGATTATTACCTGAGGCAATAAATATTATAGCCAGTTACTTGAGATCAAAAGCAGGGAACTGCCTGTAGAATCAGGATAGAGGATATGTTCTCTTTAGTACATCTATGGTCAGAGACCAGGGAAAATTTTAGAAAATTTTTGATTCCTGTTTCCAATGAGTTTCAAGAAAACATATACTAGACTAACAAGTAATTATGAAAACAAAAGAAAAATGAGATGCAGAACTATTGTATAGGTCTGAAACAAATAGCTATTAGATAGTAACTTCAGGGGAAGCAGGCTACAAAAAATTAACAGAAAGAAAATAAAATTAACAAAATAAAAAATGAAAAAATAGATGTGATAAAACGTTAAAACTTCAGGAAAAATAGAGATAATTGAAAATGAATGGGCAGAGCTTTATGTTTTAATCTACATATATTAAAAAAGAACAGAATAAGTGAACAGAAGTAATAAGCAAAGATGTAACAGAAGAAGATTCATTAGCAAAAATAAGATCTGATTTTTTTACATATAGAAATAGCTCACAAGGTACTGGGCAATACTGCTTTTATTATGCATATATTGGTAAAATTATTATATTCTAAAAATTGAGCATAATTCTCAGGTATATTAGCAAAAAACTATGTTATTTATAAAGAACAAAATTTAGACTGGTTACAGCCTTCTACAAAAAATTGTTTAGGTCACATCTAAAACAGCATGAAATATAATGCCAAGTAAAAAGTTATGGACAAAGATATAGCAGACTTACAAAAAAAAAAAAAAAAAGAACAGAGTAAATGATGTAACTTGAATATGAAATAGAATTCAAGAACAAAAAGCATGTAATGTGATGCTTTTATATTGATAAAAGCTAATGTCCCCAAAAAGTTACATCAGTCATGAAACATTATGTAACTAAAAAGACAATATTGAACTACACACAGCATAAACAGAAGTACATGGAAAGACTGACAGAAATGCAATTGTAATGGGATGCTTTATCACATACTATTACTCGTCTTTGACATATCAAAAAGTCAAAAAATAAATAAGGACTGATGGACTTGAAAAAATGTGATCAACATAATTATACCTATGTCTACATTTTTATTTAAACATGATATACGGTATGTATACATATACTATAAAGTTTTATAAAAATATATATGCATCTGTGTAAAAGCTCTGTAGTCTATAGAAACAATATTTTCTTTGCAAATGCTTCAGAAACGTTTACAAAAAGTGATCATACCCATAAACTCTCAAAATCTTAATTAAAAGCAAGGAGTAGAAATTGTAAGCTATAGTTTTAATGGCATTACAACGAAGTGAAAACTTAATTGCAAGAGTCTAAACAAAAAATTCAAACTACTTGGATATTAAAAGCAAAATAAATCATTTTGTTAAAGAGCTCTTAGGTTAAAGTAATACTACAGGCTTTAGATAGTGTGTTTAGAGAGACAAGGAGAGTTTCTAAATTGACCTCTCTGTGATGTTTCCAAAGTCATGGCTTGAAGGCACATTTATAGCCAGGAGTTACTTGTTTATTAAACAACAAAGAGTGAAAATCAAGTAATTTAATATTTAACCCAAAAAGTTTGATGAAAAACAATAAAGCAAATATAAGAAACTCAGGAAGAAAAATATGCTTTGGTAAGTAATTTATTTTTAAGAAATAAAAACAATAAAAAAGGCAGAATAATAACTAATAAAAACACTTCTGGCATATCCAAGCAAGAAGAAAAGAAAGGGAAAGCTAAATGTAAAAGTTCATAATTTTAAAAGGGCATATATCAATAGATGGAAAAGTTTAAACATTTTAAGAGAGTTGTATATACCACTCTGCTAATAAATTTAAAAAGTCTCAACAAAATATGTAAGTTCCCGACAGTACATAAGTTTTCAAAACCGGTCTCAAAAAAGGTGGAAATTTTAAGCGCACCTACAACTGTTGAAAAAACATTTTAAATAAAGTTTGATCATTCGTGTGTTTAAAGTCCCGATGATTAAAAATTCCCGTAATATAGAAGCTGATTGAGAGCACACAAAGAGAACATTTCTCAAATCACTTTATGAATCTCGTGAACTTTAATAACAAAATATGACAAAGTTAAGTATCGGGAAGGTATCCAACCCACAGTGACAGTTATTAGTTCCCCAAAATTCTAATGTGTGCTTAAAAGCACGAAGATTTTGGGATTGATTGCCACTACAGTCCACACCGAAATTATTGTGACCAATATGAAGGTCCTGAAAGACCTTAAAGCTTGACATTTTTATCTTTACAATTAATAGTTCATGATCTGTAAGAAAAAACATACCATCAGTGATACTTAGACTGTAAATCTGAAGCATATGTGCATCTCTGGCCTATCAACAGTTCATACAAATTAATAATAAACATTTGAAAGCTATGGCAAGGATTAAAATATTTATTTGGCAGTATATGGAAAGATGGATTGGAAGTGAGTGGGTAGGGAAGGAAAACTGGAGGAAGAAAGGAAGTTGTTTAGTAATTTCATTGCAAAAGGTTCTAGTTAAGGTGGACTAGGACTGGGACCTAGTTAGGAACTGAAATGATGAAATGTGTTCAAGGCATTGTATATGTATGTCTTAGTTTTTATCATCATCGTTATTGTAAATAATGGTCTAAAATAACTCGATCAGAGATTGAGTACTGCCATAAAAGGAAGAGAACTCATATATGATTCTAAGACTTTAATCTGCAGGTGGAAGCAAATTTTGGTATTGATACTGATATGGTTTACAGAGTCTGGATTAGAGAAAAATGAATTTGGTTTTGGACATGTCAAATTTGTGAAAATGGTGCTCTGTGGGCACAGGGAGATATGAGTTCATAACTCAGATACAAGTCCCCAGACCTGTATTGTTGAAAATGGGACTCTTAATCTGGATATGCTATAGCTAATGTAGAAATGTTCTTGAGGACCGAGCTTACAGGAAACACCAACAAGTAAAACAAGGAATGGGAGAGAAGCACTGAGGGAGATGACAGGGACAATCTCAACTGTAGGAAGAGGAGCATGCTGTTGCAGTGTGGAGACATGAATCCCCAGGGCCATGGGTGGCTCAGAAGCTCAGGCTGATGGGAGCATTGAGGAAAGGCCACTACAGTTAGTCAGAAAGAGAGAGCCTGTATTATCAGGTAGAGGCATTTTAGGGACACTGTAGTGGAAAATAATTTCATAGGAGATTGCAGAAATTGAAACGAGGAGTTGAGTTCACTCACTTGAGAATGGCGAAAAGAAAAAAACAATAGTAATTGGAATAAATCTTGAGGTTCAGGGCATATTTGTTTATTTTTTTATTTTTTTTATTTTTTTTGATATATGAAATTTATTGTCAAATTGATTTCCATACAATACCCAGTGCTCATCCCAAAAGGTGCCCTCCTCAATACCCATCACCCACCCTCCCCTCCCTCCCACCCCCCATCAACCCTCAGTTTGTTCTCAGTTTTTAACAGTCTCTTATGCTTTGGCTCTCTCCCACTCTAACCTCTTTTTTTTTTTTTTCCTTCCCCTCCCCCATGGGTTTCTGTTAAGTTTCTCATATTTGTTTAAAATGGCTTTTCAAGTTCCTGTTGATTTGAAGGTAGATGGGAAAGAACCAGTAAAGCGTGAGGAAAGTTAGAGATTTGGGGGAAAATAGAATAAGTATGGTAACGGGACCCCCAGGCTATGAGAAAGGATAACATCCGGTTGACTTTAAAGAGGAATGAGGACTTAAGAGTCTGTTATATTTGGAAGGAAGATGGAAAAAGGATAGAGCTTGTTTATGTTGTGATGATGAGAACATTAGGAAGAATATACCATTAGGTATGACTGACTTGGTGAAGGTGGAGGCGTTAGCTGAGCTGTCCTTGGGTATATTTTGTCTGCCATATGCCCATGGGGACTTTGTCTGGATTTGCACGTGGAATCTAATTGGACTCCAGATTCACATCTGGTTTCATTTAATGCTACATTGCAATTTAAAAAAAAAAGATAAGAATAAGTCTCCATTGGAACTTCACTATTATGGGGCTCTTATGCAACAATGTCATTTATGAGACTGTCTAAATGGAAACTTCCTGAGGCAGGGAAGCTCAACTTACTGGTTTGAAGTTTAGCCCAATGTTAATGAGGTTGGTTTTCTTTACCATCTCTTAAAATTTATGTATTTAGAAATTTTCGTCATGGAATTGCATTACTAAATGCAATCATTTTTATTTTCAGAATTGGGATGTAAACAGAGGTCATATTAATTAATTGACACATCATTTATCCCCTCCTTAAAAAATATACTTTTTGATTTATCCAGGATGTAAATTAAAATTGGAATGAAAAAATGTTTATATATTTTCAGAGAGAGAGCGCATGTGTGAGCAGAAGAGGTAGGGAGAGAGAGAATCCCAAGCAGGCTCCGTGCTGTCAGCACAGAGTCCTACTTGGGGCTCGATCTCACACACCATGAAACTGTGACCTGAGCTGAAATCAAGTTGGATGCTCAACTGATTGAGCCACCCAGGCACCCCTGAAATTTAAATTTTTGGTGCTGTAGCGACTGACTGAAATATCCCTTTCCTTTCCCACATTACATTCTATGCGATATAATCACTCCCTTGCTTGTGGTCTTCTCTCCTACCGTCAGAGACACCTTGAAGAATCCCAACCCTATTTAATTTCCACTCTTTTCCCATTTTGTGCTCTCACAGTAGTATTTAAGGTAGTTCAAGAAAATCACATGTATATTAAGTATAAACTGGGGTTTTAATGATTCAGAGTAAAAAAATTCAGTTTTGTCTGTGAGATTTACTTACGAAATTTATAAACAAAAACCATGTGGTTTCTTGAATCCTTTGCATATCTCACTTTGACAAAGTCAAGTGAGGTTTTTCAAGAACCATTAAAAACTGTATAAAGAAATTTAATGAATATCTATTGTTCTTTTCTTGCTCATCTTTTGCTCTTAAATGATTTAACTCATTCATGGGGGCTTTGTGAGAAGTGCTCAGATTTGGTTATATTCTGAAAGTTGAGCAGATAAAATTTCCTGACAGATGACCTATGAGATATAAAGAGGAGAGGCAAACAAGGATAACTACTAGATTTTTGTCTCACAAAACCATTGTTCAGATGGGGAGGAGTTGACTTTTGGGGAGATGAAGATAAGAGGGAATGAGGAATTGTGTTC
The DNA here is from genome assembly GCF_014898765.1 of Herpailurus yagouaroundi. Taxonomy (NCBI): domain Eukaryota; kingdom Metazoa; phylum Chordata; class Mammalia; order Carnivora; family Felidae; genus Herpailurus; species Herpailurus yagouaroundi. The sequence continues at coordinate 84,424,192 of NW_024412377.1, forward strand.
CTGACACATTAAGTGTAAGATGCCTTTTAGACACTTCTAGAGATGTCATACAGGCGGCCAGATATGTGAATCTGGGATTCGGTGGGGAGGTCAAGCCTGGAGATATCACACTTGGAGATCTTCAGGAATAGATGGTAAATTACAGCCATGAAAACTGGATGAGGTTACCTAAAGTCTGAGTGCATATAGAGAAAAGAAGGCACAAAATTGAGGCCTGAGGCTATCCAAAATTGAGAGGTTGGAGAGATGAAGAAGAATCAACAAAGAGAATGAGAAGGAACAGACAGTGAGAGAGAAGAGAAATTTTCAGGGGATGTGGCCCCAGAAGCCACATGGAAAAAAAACTAAAACAGCAACACAAAAAAAATTTTAAACAGAGGAAAGATCGTCTGTGTCGAATGCTGTTGATGGTTGATGTTGAAGATGAGGACGAGTAAGTGACCATCGCATTCATCAGTGTGGTAATCATTAACGACCTTGAGAAGCGAAGATTGGATGAAGACTTATGGATAAAGGCATATGGGAGGAGGTTCAAGGGAGAACGTCGGGAGAAGAAGCTGTGGAGGAATTCTGTCAAGAGGAGCGGAGAAATGGGTTGTTAACTAGCAAGGTGTGGTCTTTTGGGCTAGATGTGATCAAGAGGCTATTTTATTTTTTAAAATTTTTTATATAATTTATTGTCACATTGGTTTCCATACAACACCCAGTGCTCATCCCAACAGGTGCCCTTCTCAGTGCCCATCACCCACTTTCCCAAGAGGGTATTTTAAAGGCCAGAACATTATAGTATGTCTGTATACTGTAAATTGATCCAGCGGAGAAGGAAAAATTGATAAGGTAGGGGAAAGAGAAAATAGATACTGGGGCAATTTCTCTTAGTAGGCAAGAGGAGATGGAACTGGAGAAGGGGAGAGGGGCAGGGCACTCATAAGAACAGACCATTCGCCCACAGAAACAGGCAGAAAGGTAGAAGTAGGAATAAGTTGCAGGAAGGTGTGGGGTTGCAGCAGTGAGAGCTCAGTGAAATTCTCCTCTCTTGCTTCTGTTGTCTCACAGGGCTTCAGAGAGAACAGTGAGGGAGTTGATATGTGTAAGTGAATACTGGTAACAATGGAGTATGGAATCCAAAGTAAGAAGGGAGAAGGACATGAGGAAAGTAAGAGACCAGAAAGAGTGGTAAGATCAGTGAATTGCAGCATTAAATGAATTGGGATTTGGGCATGTAGCATGGTTAGGACCCAAAGCAGATTATTTATTGAGTGGATGACAATTGTGGAAACTTCAATTAATTTTACCTGGCTTTACATCTCTTATCTCACAGATAAATTCTTAGTGAATAGTTCTGACTACAAAGTGATGAATGAAGGTTGTTTTAATTTTCACAAATCATTCTGATTGCATGTTTGTTTCACCAGTCAGGCTCGGTGTAAACACTGGGTGGGCTCCACTTCATGCACTCTGTCTCTGTGGTCATGTTTCAGCCTCCACTGCAGCAGGCAGCTCTAAATAGACTCGGGCTAACTTCAGGCAGGTGCGACCTGAGAGCAGCCTCCTGGTGCCCCGGTGGGCTTCTCTCCTCCTGCACAAGGTGCTGACTGCCAGGCATGGGGTATTGTGTGGCCAGACTTGTGCTTCAGGTCTATACGTGTGCAACTGGGAAAGGTGTAAGGAGTTAGTTAACAGGGTGATAGTTTAACCCATGGGCGATAGGAGCTGGTAGAAAAGTTCTTTCCTCCTTTTGCCTCCTCCAACGGCTTGTTCTGCAAAACTGGGGTATAGAGTTTCTAGGGAGCTGGAGCACTCAATCATGTCATGGCGTCCTTGTTGAGGCTTTTCCTCTTTCCCCACCACACCCTCTCGTCCCTCGCTTCTACTCCCAGGGTTGACCTCCCTGATAAAGTTCGTGAGCCGCCAACCTCAGGCTCTGCTCTCAAAACTCCAGGCTGAGACAAACATCAAAACATTTTTTTTTAATATTCTTCCAGCTCCAGTTAGGGAATAGAACTTTATACACAAAGACTCTGTCCTGTGAATAATTGTTAAGAGAACCTGAAAAATTTTAGCTTGAGATTCGAACCTGTAATTTTTCTTCCCTAATATAGATTCTCATTGACAGATGATTTTCGGCACTGGCTATTGCTTATGAATTTAAGTTCTAATGTTGCATTTTGTGGCAACGTACACAAAATACATGATAATTCAGATCTCAAACGTTAAAGAGAAGAAGTAAAACAAGATGCAATTGCTTTTATTGTACATTATATAAAATGTGCTAAGATTTCTAACTTTTCCTTTTCTTAACTTTGCTTATTAAATAACAGGCCTTAGTGGTTCTTTCTTGGATTACTGTAACGGCTTCTTAGCTCATTTCTCTGCCTCTGAATTCCCCCCTTCCAGTTCTACGTGTTGTTCTCAGTAATTTTTCCAAACCAAAGATTTGATCAGCTCATATTTCTCTGCTTAAACTCTTCAGTAGTTTTTCATTACCAAGAAATTAAACCCAAACTCTTAGAATGACCTATAACATGCTGCTCCCTCCTTTCCAGCTTCAAGTGCATCCCATGCTCTATACATATTCAATTATTCATAGTTCTTCCCACTGGCCCTACTGTTTCAGTCCTCAGGCAATGGCCTCAAGTGTGTTGTCTTCTGCAAAACTTTCTTCATGTAAAACTTAATATATTTCACACGTGAAAAGTCTGCATTTCCTTCTTCTCTTGAAGAGTGGGAAGGTCTAGGACACTGGGCCCACATTTTTCCATAAGACCACAACTGGCTAGAGCTGAACACTGAGTATGAAGCACACATCAGTGTCCTAGTCCAGCCTTCTTCTGTCCTTTGTTTATTTTGACCACTTGGTTATGGTTAGCGTTTGGTGTGCAAATCCTGACTCTTGGTTGTACAGCACTTTAAACAACATTCCTTCTGGACTGGTGCTCTTGTCCTGTGAAGCTAAGGCCATTATTCCCTTATAAGTCAAAATTCTACCTAAGTTTTATCAAAAACTTAGTTTGAGTTAGTTGCAAGGTTTTTCAGATATCAACTGATTAAATGTAAATATTTCCCCTATACCATGTTATCACTTAACATTTTTAATTGCCAAACCTAAGTTGAAGTCTAGGATCAACAGGAATTTCTCCATCAGCTTTTTAAAGAACCAACTTTAATAAGGTAAATCAAGTTGCTCAAAAGAATACAGACAACTTGAATTATCTGTACCCTATTGTCTGCTAAATTTAGGATTTATTTTTTGACCTATTCCACCGCGCCAGTGCATTTCTCTTGTGTCTTGTTGTGTTATGCCCGTTTATGGTGGGAAGAAGCATAACAGGATTTGACATGATGTTAGTGATACAGTGACATGTATAATTTAAAGACTACATTCCTCTTGGAAGCAGACACCTGCAATTAATTCAGATCCTCAGAATTTAAAATGAAACTGATGAAGGGTGCTTGGGTGGCTCAGTCTGTTAAGCTTCTGTCCGACTTCAGCTCAGGTCACGATCTCCTAGTTCGTGGGTTCAAGTCCTGCGTCAGGCTCTGTGCTGACAGCTCGGAGCCTGGAGCCTATTTTAGATTCTGTGTCTCCCTCTCTTTCTGCCCCTCCCCTGATCATACTCTGTCGGTATCTCTCTCTCTCTTAAAAATAAGTAAACATACAAAAATTTTTTTTAATGAAACTGATGACCAAAACTAGAAATGCCCATGAACTGATGGGCAAATGGTGCGGTTCACCGACCTGAAAGTAGCTTCTGGTATGTATGTCATCATTACTGCGGAGCTTAGAGCTTATTAACATCCATGGAGCAGTCATTTGCTATTTTCAAAATTTGATTAGATTTGTAAAAGACAGTCTCAGTAGCAAACAGTGAAGAAAATAATTTTTATTTTTTAAATTTTAAAATAACTTGGCTGTTTAAATTATTTAAATCCCAAAGCAGATAATTTAACCCAAAGCTCTCTTTGTCATACTTCTCTGAATATATTATGTTACAGATGTGTTTTGTTTTAAATAGTAATGCTCAATATATTTTTCTCTTTTAAAAATAACATTTTCACAGAAAGTGTTAAGTGTTTATCAATGAAGACTTAGTTATGCCAAAAGAATATTAAAAATTATTGATAAACATCCCACCCAAAGATGACCACTGTTAATATTTTAGGGTATTTCCCTCCAGTCATTTCTTCTAGATTCATATCTACCCGCCTTCATTTATCTGTATCCACATCTACATCTGTGTCTATTATCTATTCCTATCATCTACTATATATTAACATATTAACAATCATTTTACTGTATCTCAAAATTGTGTGGATCTGGGATTTGGTCAGGGCCCAGTGGGCATTTCTTCTTCTCACAGGGCATTGCCTAAGGTCACTTGATGATATTCAGCTGGCAGATAGGCTGGTGTGGAGTTCTGACTTGGCTTTCCTTGTGTGTATGGTACCTTGAAAGGATGGCCTCGTAACACTCAGCCCAACTGGAGCTGTTGGCCAGGTGAAATAGCTGTGTTTTTGGACCTCTCTATGGGATTGCTTGAGCTTCCTTATTGCATAGGGGCTAAATTCTAAGAGCACATGTTCCAGATGTGCATATATTTTAAAATTTTGGTTGGAATTCAACTGTGTTCCTAGTTTTGACTCTTATATTTAAAGTTGGAGAGCGTGTTACAAGCATTTTCCTATTTCACAAAAATTTTTTGCCAATTCATTCTGATAGCTACATAATATTACACATTATACTATGTAATTTACTTAGCTAATATCCTATTTTCACACAAATAATAATATTTTATTATATTAATAATATGTCATAAAAATGTCTGGGAATACAGTGTTGGCTGAATTTTCTATTAATTCCTTAATATGTAGTTCAAGAAGCAAAATAAGCTAAGGGTATGAAAAATTTTAAGGCCAGTGATATAGACTGTCAAATTGCTTCCTAGGGATGTAATACTTATTCCTATTGTCGCCATTATTGTTGAATACTTTCTCACTATAACTTCATCAGTATTTTCATTTTTTAATCCTTGTACTTTTGATTGTTATAAATATCTTATTGATGTTATTTGCATTTATGTGATTGCTAGTAAGGTTGAAATATTTTCATGTTAATTATTAAATTATATTATTTTTCCTCATATATTTGTCCATTCATCTACAGAGACGCCATTTTAAAAATCAGTGTATTTGAACTCTTTATAACTGTATTTAAAGATATAAGCTATGATAAAACCAACAACAGTCGCATAGTTTTAGGTTTCTCTCTATGTCATGAATTTGAATTAGATATAAAATACTCTTGAAATAATTTTCCTTATTATTGGCACAGTTTTGCGCACTATTCCCACTTAATCTGGGTTATGCAGAAAGATTATAAAAATTAAGATGATTGTGAAATTTAAGAAAATCCCTTTCAAAAAAAAAAGATAAAATATGCTCTGGAATCAGCATAAATTTGGTCACTTTGACTTTTTTTAAGGTATATTTATTTTGAGAGAGAGCGAGAGACACAGAGAGAGAGAGAATCCCAAGCAGGCTCGATCCCATGAACCATGATGTCATGACCTGAGCTGAAATTAACAGCCAGACACTTAACCAACTGAGCCACCCAGGATTACTTTGACTTTTAAAATAGTAAACAATTTTTAAAAATGTTTCTAAAATTTTGGAAGTGATATTGACTATGTATTGCCCTTTTATGGTACAGTGAAAAAAATCATCATTTCCAATTTGTATGTTTATAAAATAGTAGCAGTTTGAGTATTATTTCATATTACCGTTATATACATAGTTTCTCAAGACAGAAGAGTGACAATATGTCCTACCTAAAAATGTTTTTATCGTCTAATTTAAAAAGCTGTTTGAATTACTTAAAGGATATGATTTCACTCTTTTCTTTCGTGTTCATTTCAGGACACTGTAGTAAGGTTATTAAAGCAGCAAGAGTAAAAGACTGATATATAGACAGGGGTAATCACATAACGGGTGTGTATTCTGAATGTGAAGATCTGTGAAACTTATTGTGGAAGTTCAGTGCACAGTTTCAGTAGCAGCACCACAAATTGCCTTGTAAAAAACAAAACACAACAAAAAGAATGCAGGAAATCTCAACAAAGAAATGTATTTTTGCCGTGAAATGAAAGCATTTTATCATGAGGGCCTGCCAAGATTTGTCCTCAATAAATTCAAAGTCCTTCGTTTTACTTTCCAGAATTCTGTAAAGTGTATTGCTCTTGATTTTGAAACATATGTTTTCTCACGTAATTCTTATGCAGAGCCAGTTTGTTTGATGCCTGCTAATTTGCCTATTAGTCATTTTCCTATATTCTTCCGTGTCTGTCATTGCTTTGTAATGCAAGTGTTCCTCTAAACTAACTTGACCATTTATACTGTCTTTCAGTGATAATCAGCCTTGATTACAAGGCTAGTTAATACATGAATTAAGACTGTATGTGTGTCTTTTCTTCTCCCTTTCCTTCTCCTTCCTGCCTTTCCACCCTCCCCTCCTTCCATCATTCCTTCCTTTGCTATATTTGGCAACCCTAAAAGAAATGCTTGTAGTAAACTTACATTACTAGCTATGTAATGTGATTCCATGTTAAACTGTAATCACCCTTCCACTGAACCTAACAAAGGCAACACGCTAATTTTTGTGTTAAGACAGAGTGCGATGGCACACAATCACATGATGCTATTTCATCCCCTTTCTTCTTGAGACTTTCATAACAGTCCTCTTTATTGCTCATGGGTTTCTAATAATGGTGTCCATGTGGCTTTGGAACAACAGCAGCATGTTAATTTATTCCCCAGTGTTACCTAGAGGCCCTGATGTGGGTCCAGGATTGGTGATGCCCTAATTTAAATACTGGGTAGGACCAAGCTGATCAGGTGGCTCAGAACTAGCACAATAGGCTGTGAAGGGAAGCCCCACTCCCTGATCAGGGCGGATCAGGAGGATTCCAAATGTAATTGGCCTCCGGGGAGTGTGAAAGTCAGTCTGTACACCCCCTTCAGACCTCCTTAATGCCTTGCCAGCTGGACGGAAAAGTGCCTGCTTGTATTGCCCACAAAGGAAGCAGGGATTGAGGGGAGTAGAACTGGAGAAATTAAAAAAGAGGAAAGAGACAGCAATACAAATGAAGAGGTGGGTAATAATATTGTACATCGAAAAGCTGGGCGAGTGTGTCATAAACAAATGGGCTTGCGATGGTCAGTCGACAATTATATCCTGTTACCTCATTTCAAATGCTGACTAATTATATAGAGCAAGAGGAAATTAGCACAGGAACCTCATTCTTTGCCAAGTCCACATCAAAATGCTGTAAAAGAAAACATGAAATCAATCTTCCGTGGTTTTAAAGAACTCCTAGTTCTTGAAGCTTAAACCTCTGCACACAGTCTTCCAGAATATAGTAAGACTTACTGGATATTCAAATTTCAGATATTAGATTTGTAAAAGATAAAAAACAAAACAAAACCCAAAACCTGTGGCTCTCACCTTTGGTGCTCTGGACAACAAATTAAACTTAAAAAAAAAATTCTAAAACCCCCAACTGTCATCCTACTTGCTTCATGCCCAATAATGATTTGCTGAAGTGGGACAGTGTCCTCTCAGACAGCATCATCTCCTGAAATTCGCTTGGGGTACATTTGGCCTGTTTCAGCATTTAGCTGAGTTCTGACATTCTGGTCCATAATAGAGCTGTGTTAATAACTTACCTGACTATAAAATTTTTGAAAATTGGATCACTTTCTTCTATTGTCTCACAGCTTAAAGATGAATCTATTAAAAAACAAACAAACAAACACCACCACCAACAAAAACCCCTCGGTTCCCCAAATAACTTAAAAGACACTTAAATAAGCACCAGACAAAACATACTTCAGTAAAAGCACCAACTCTTTATTCAAATACTCCAAAATGTATGGAAACATGACACAGTGGAGGGAGTCAATAACTCAAACCTGCAGTGGGCTTTGGAACTGCAAGGCCTCTCTGACTCTAGGTTTCCTGGTCCTTCATCAGTGCTTAACAAACGATGCTTAACTTCAGGATTCTGCTGTGCCATGTGTATCAGAGGTCACAACGGGTCGGACTTCAGAACTCTATCCTGATTTCAGCCAGAGGAGTATCATTGCCTATTCAATATGGGGCTTTTGAAGCAAGATTTCTTTTGGGGGCAAGAAAATATTTCATAATTATGCTAGTTTAAAAATATTTTAAAAGGACTGGACTGGATGATATTTTGGGATTCAGTCAGCTCTAGCATTCCATGCCTCTGTGTCAAATACTGCCGTGGAAAACCCACCCCAAACCACAGTACTGTATCTGAAATGGAAATTATTGGTGAGGCAAATAAGGGGTCTTATCATAGTTGTAGATAAAATTCAGGTTTTTTTCCTGTGACAAAAAAGTGGCTTTTTAGGAAAGTAATTTAAATAACCCTTCTTAAATGGTAGTCTCAGAGATGTTTGTCACTTGCTAATTTTAAGAAAAAAAAACTTTAATGTTTATTTATTTTTGAGACAGAGAGAGACAGAGCACGAGCAGGGGAAGGGCAGAGAGAGAGGGAGACACAGAATCCGAAGCAGGCTCCGGGCCCTGAGCTGTCAGCACAGAGATAGACGCAGGGCTCGAACCCACGAGCCGTGAGATCATGACCTGAACTGAAGTCAGATGCTTAACTGACCGAGCCACCCAGGTGCCCCCTTCACTTGCTATTTTAATGGAGTAGTTTGTTGCAGGCAAGGTAGGGGGAAGATGACCTTTTAAACATCACCTTCCTTCAGGCGTGAGACTCTTGCTGCCTCCCATTTCCTTTCTGAGCCTTTCAGGTGAGGGCAACATTGCCATAGATTCATTTGCTATCATAGTAATAAAAAATAGAGGAAAAAAGCAAGAAAGCCAGTACCAAATTAAGACAACTAAAAAAGCATAATGAGGTTAATATTTTTGAAAGTATTGCTGATGTATTTAGCAAGTTGCTTAGTAACTCCTCATCCATTGAACCAATAGCATTTATAGTTGCCGTCTGAATCTCTGGGAAAAGAGGCCATTGCTCAGTTTAGAGTAACGACCTCAATTCTTAAGCAGAAGGGTTTTCTAAATTCCATAAACTTCCCTCCACATGCAGAGGCATGGAGACATGTAGACAAAATTCCCATTAGGGGGAAGTATAAAGCCTTCTAATGATGACGGGGAATGGTAGAGAAAAGAGAGAAGGGGAAAATGCAAGAATCGAGACATTTGCATCCAGGCTTGCCTCGGGGGTCAGACCCCTGGTGCTGACAGGAGAGGTGATAAAACTGAGGGTCTTGTCCTGAGAAGGATGACTCAGCAGAGGGACACTATACATATTTGGGATTTAGAATTCTTGGAGGAAACACTCATAGAAAATCCTTCACAATAGAAAGTGGCTGCAGGGGAGGAGACAGGGCTGAATAGCTTATTCAGGAACGCAAGCCTGAGACGTGATCTCAGTGTGTGGGACACAGTTGGCTGGCCAGGTACCAAGGCAGTCAGTGAGGTGGTGGTCATAGTGACCTGTGGCAGAGACCTGCGCTGGAGCAGACTGCCCAAGGTAGGCTCAAAAGAGAGTTACATCAGAGCTCAAGTAAGCTATAGCCTAAAGAGAGCCAAGGAGGTGGCCTTGTCATTAGCAGAGAAGGCTGAGCTCACCAGAGAGATGCCTCTATGTGCTGTCACTGCCAAGAAAAGGGACTACAAATGTCACCAGCTCAGATCAGCAGTGGAATCACTGAAGACAGAGGTGGGTGCCCGGAGATGAGTAGGGCTGGACCTTCTATCCACATGGGCTCTCTAAGCTGCCCATGCACTCAGATGTCTGGCTGAACATGAGGAGGAATAAACAGTTGCCTGGACTGTCCCAGGTTTAACCCTGTGAGTCAATCCTGGGGAATGCCTCAGTACTGGGCAATCTGGAACATTTTGTCACCTTACCTTCAAGTTCAGAAAAACAAGATTCATGGAAAAAGTACATTAGCTTATAGCACAGTGACAGGAAGTAGGGTTGCCCAAACTCTGCATTGTCATGAGGATTATGCCTGTCCAGTAACTAAACACATCAGTCATCATGGAGATTTGCCCATTAAAAAGGTAACATGATGTTTAAAAAAGTTTTTTAATGTTTATTTATTTTTGAGAGAGAGAGGGAGAGCATGAGCAGGGGAGGGACAGAGAGAGTGAGGGAGACACGGAATCCAAAGCAGGCTCCCGTCTCTGAGCAGTCAGCACAGAGCCGGACATGGGGCTTGAACTCACTAACTGCAAGATCATGACCTGAGCCGAAGTTGGACTCTTCACCGACTGAGCGAGCCACCCAGATGCCCCAGTAACGTGGTTTTTTTTGAGTGTTCCACAAGAGTTTAATGACAGGTATTTTGTCCCAGTATGATAAAAGACCTTTTTTAAAAAATCTGGGTTATTATCTTTTCTGGTAATTTCTCTCATTTTAAATTAGATTTCACTCTTTCTTTTAACCTAGGTTGAGAGAGACTGTGATTTAGGGTAAGAGTTTTGAGTTATGAATCCAGTTCTTTGGAAGGAAGAAGGTAATATTGTGGCTTTTTTGAATAGCATTTATCCATTTCTTGCCGCATGTCCTCTCCAGAGTTCATCTTGGTCGTGAAGCATGGTGGTTAAGCAAGCGGGGACTGGCTTCAGATTCCCTGGGTTCAAATCCCACCTCTCCACCTTCACTGGCCATACATTGCAGACCTTAAGTCATGTGACTTGGTGCTCTCATCTATGGATGCAATGATGCCAGTAAAGGGAGTAATGTGCACCTTGCACTTTTCTATTATGATTCAATGAGATAATGATTTTGGAGCTTTTTCAGTGTCTGGCCCCATAGAAAGCATTCAATAAATGCTAGTTTGTATTTTTTAAAACACAAACTCTTCTACTAGGTTGTAAGCAATTTGGTCATAGGGACACTTGCCACATTTGGCCACCTGTTTATCCCTAGCATCTGAAACAGAGTAAGCATTAAATAATTAGCTATTATTAGGATCTTTAGGAAAAAAAAAACAAAACAAAACAAACCCAAACTTTCATACTCTTCTTTCTGCTGGATTCCTCTCTTTCTTGGTATTTCTCTGTAGACATACAAGACAAGTGAAAAAAGAAAAACTGAAAATTCTTCAGGGGTAAAACACTTGCATTTTGTTATAAAGCAATGGGGCGTAGATGCAGTCCCAAATGTACTGTCTCCGGGGATAGCTGAGATAGGCAGAAGAGGGTCAGATACCAATCTGGGAATCTGAAAATCTGGCTCCTGGTATTTTCCCTGTCCCCAAACTTTTCAATAGTGTTCTCTTTGAAATTGTCAAAATTAGAGGGTTCGGCTAGATAAGTGCCAAGTTCATGTCCAGCTCTAGACTTCAGCAGTTCTAGTAGAGAACAAAACAAGACAGGATACAATTAAGTGCTAAGTTGTGAGCTGGACAACATGACAATGATTTTAAAAACTTCACTCTTTTCTCTAAAAAAAAAAGCTTTGAGGCATTAATGTTCCATGTTTCCTTTTGAAAACTTGCTTTCCTTGTGCAAGACTATTCTGGTTCAGATGAAAAAAGAGAACATGCCTGTGTAGCCTGTGTAGAAGATTCCCCAGCAGCTGAGAGCACCTGACAGCAGAGACCCAAGCCAACATTATTGCGTACCATGTGCCAATGAGGGAATAAGCACAGCTCCTATCTAGAAGGTTCATGAGCTGAAGGAGGCTGGCAAATTACTCTGTAATTACAGCCATCCTTGCAGCAGGGCAGAAACGACAAGCAGCATTGTCTGTGTATCTTGAGGTAGCTGAACATTGCACCACCGCTCAATTTGCCTCTTTCCCCTCGTCTTTCTGTGTCTCCTTTTTTCCTCATGTGAGACAAATTGCTCTAGTCCTCTTGCTGACAAAGGAGGAGGTGAACTGCACAACTCCAAGTCTGATGGCCTAGGACTCATTTAATCTCTACTGAGCTCCTGTCTTAAGAGGAGTCTCACAAACACCCTTAATAGGGTCTAAATTATAACTTAGAATGTACTGTCCTTCCCCTGATGGCGCCGAGTAACTGACTTTTCCAAGAATCACTGCTAAGATCAGCCCAGTCTAAGAAGAAAGGCAGATATTCTAGTCCTGAGATCTCACTCCACTTGGAGAGACAAGGTCACCGTTTGCTTTTCTCACTGTGTGTTTGTTCTGGCACTGCCTTCCCTTACATAAACCACAGTCCTTTTGGAGTAAGGATGCATGCATAAAGGTAGAAAATTTGGTTCTAGTTGAAATTCCCCTTGCTACTTGAATTTCTGAGGGCTTTCTTTGGTGAGCGATGTGGAGGCTCAGCTAATTCACTTCCCGAAGACCCACTAGTACTTCTCTGCAGAGCCAGGGGCCGTGTGGGCTCCACATGGGCTCTGGGGTAGCACCTTGTCATTCTGTCTATTTCTTACTAGGAGTAGGAAGAGTTAGGAACAGAGCCTACACTGGGCAGGAGATTCTCTGTGCACAATTTTATCTGTGTGAGCATTGATGACAAATAGGACTTAATTTAGGCCAAATGGCAAATCTCCCAAGTTTCTTTTGGGGGACATCCTCAGGACTCTCAATCTCACTCCTTTGCTTTGAGGAACAGTGAAGTAGAAAGTGACATACTCTGGAACTCCTGGCTCGTTAGAGTGGTAGACTAGTCACAGGGGTCTTGCCTGAGGATGTGGCCTGTCAGAAGGCTGGGCCACACCCCATCCCCTTTTCTTCCTCTTGCTTCATCCAAACGCCATGCCACAGGCACCTCTGTCCTTTTCCTAAAGACCATGTATATGCCCAGAGAGCTTTCTCACTGCCATTCTCTCTCATGCTACTTCTGATGCTGCATGTTAATTATGATGTTGCCTACGCCCCCATTAGGTGGGCAGGTGGGCATGTATGGTTTAAGAATCTCTCAGGGTTTTTTTGGAGGGAAGCCAAGCATAACAATGTAGACTGGTAAGTGGGAAAAGGAACCCTGCAGTTATGGAGTGAAATCTAGAAATAAAGTCTTTCTTATTCTTTAGAGCACTTTGTATTTTGGGTTTGTCTGTTAATTTGTTCATTAGCTTCCAGTCTCTGCAAAAGCTTATGCTTTGTGACAGCAGAGACTGTGAGTAATACATCAACTACTGAGCCTCTAAGTCAGTGCCTAGAGGGAGCAGGGCACAGGGAGAAATATATCTGGGAAAACCCAATATCTGAAGTTTTCACACTTTTTTTGGTTCACAGCGTCTTTAGTCTCTCAACATTTTTTTTTTTCCTTACAGCATTCCTAAGCCTAAGGAAATATGTAACAGTTCCATGAAGTGGTTGGGAACAAATAATTTAATAAGTATTTATGTCCTAACAACTCAGTGGCCGTTAAAAACACATACACACACGTAAGTTGAAAAAACTATATTCATTCTATTCTTGTTCAACGTTACATACAAATGGGATACATCTGCCTCCTGGGCACTGTACGACTCCTCAAACTTTGGAGTCGGGTTAGACATTGTTAGCCGCAGGTACCGTTGCGCATTCTACTGTGATATTTGCTCACAGCAACTGCTCAAAACCCAGTCTCGCAAATACATGATGTCATCAAAAGGAATCTGGCACAATATAATATTGAAACTGGGCATAACCTCAAGCCGGTAGTTTGTGAGATACCTGACAGATAGAGAATATCTCTGTGTTTCCCTCTAAAATAAAAAAAATATATCCCATGGTAAATATATTGTGGCATCTTGGGGCACACTGGCAGAAAGATTGGGAACTGTGTGGTTCACGTTGATGGCACATACTGGAGGGACCATAGTGAAAGGTGTGTTTTGATTATGAAACTGTAATAAAAACATTGATCACCTTGTGAACTACTTACCAATTACGGCTACTTTTCATTCCATAGCAGTCATCATTGACTATGTCTTGTGTTCACTTTGCTAAGTGGAGTTTCATCAGACTCAAAGGCCCTGACACCAGAACAGTGAGACTCATTTCTCACATTATTCACGTGAATTGGTCTCCTTATTTTCCATCCCACAGGTTTAACCTTCACACTTTGTGGCCCACGGAGCACGTTGTCTGCTTGCGACTTAAAAAGGGCATAGGGGGTCACGCTGCTGGTCTCGCTCACAGTCAAGTGCTAGAGGCTTCCAGCATCTGCAACACATCACAGCCTTGTGTCAACCTACAAATTATGTGTTGGCACTGGAGGAATTTACTTAACCGGCTTCCGGTGAAATACTATGACAAATAGGTACAATCGAACATCAGCCTTTGCACTAAATGCTTTATTCTTGGCATTTATAAATGCTCGTTACCATTGTGCATGCCTGAGTAAATTTAGGTCTTAGAAGATAATTTGTAATCCTTATCACTCCTTCTTTAGAATCCAGCTAACCGCTGCCCTTTCTTAGCTGAAATGTGAGACCTCAGAGGGTTAAGTGAGTTTCACCCACACAAAAAGTCAACATCAAGTATTTCTTTAAATGTGGACTCCTTGACAAACACATCTCTCCATTTGCAAGGCCCATGAATTTAAAGCATCCGGTAATCACAGGCCTGCGCTCCCTTCTCAGAGCTGGAAGCTCCTTGTGAAATGGTATCCTGCCAAAGTGCCACTGCAATAAAGCTCTGCGTCCTAACGTCCGTGTCAAAGTGCCAGCGAACCAAGACTGGCAGCCGGCTAATTTGGGAGAGCTGTCTGCCTCAACCGCACCCCCCCCCCCCCCCGACCCCGCCAACTGATCAACTCACCCACAGAAGCTATTCAGCTTGTCACCCACTCATGGGTAGGGGGAGAGGGGATGAAAGAAACTAGGATGTGCCTTCTTTCACTCAATACCCAGATTCCCCTGAGTCACTGATCCAGCCTCTGAGAACACTGGGAACTCTGTTCCTCCTGCTAGATTAATGGCTTCATAAGCAGACCCTTGAGGTGAGAGATACACCCTTTGCTGAAGGTGGCATTACTAATGATATATAATGTTTTGACACTATCTAATCACAGACATCCTTAAAGAAATTGAATACTTAGATACAGGAGTATCTGTACTAACAGATGTCTTGCCTGATTATTTAATTATCTTTCCTTTTATTAAAAATGATCAATATAGTTGAAGAGAAATAAGCAACCGCATTGCTAGGGAGAGTTGGGTGGGTGAAAACTCTTCGGCGCTGTTTGAGGTTTGGGTAAAGGGGGCTACAAAAAAGCAGTCTGTGAGCTACACACGCTGACTTTCTGGTAGACTGAGCCTTGGGTGTCCACGGTCACACTTAATTTCGCAAGGACACAAATTTTAGCTCTTGTTCTCAATTCATCACAAATCTATATAACGGGGACAAAAATAATCCTGAATTTGTTGGCATAAGGCTCCAGTGAGATGATGCACTTAAAGATCTTAGCATATAGCAAATATAAAATAAATTATTTTTCTCCTCCTCCTCTTCCTCCCTTTTCTTGATTTAGACAACTGTCTGAACTAGGTGTACCATAATATAAATGTGTATAACGCAAATTGGCCCCAAAAGAAAAATAATTAAATAAAGAAACCCCACGTATCATGAAGAAATTAGGGCAAAATGAATAAGGCTGTCAGAGGTCCTGACTCCTTGTGTGTAAGTACGACTTACCTTGAGGCAGTGACATTGTGCAGTTAAGTGTTCACGACACTTAACAAGCGGTTTGGGGCTCATGATAGCCTGACTTATTATGTGTGCCCTGTGTCTGTGCTCCTGCCTCTCTCAAAAAGTGCTTCATATATAATATGTAAGCTCCACTCTTTTGGCACATGGGTGCTCTCACCATGAACAGAGAGTCCCTGGTCTCCAGTCTCCAAGTGATGTCTTAATTCTCCCCAGCAGCCATGAAGCATAGATGTAGACACACACTGTCATGGCAAGTAGTTCAATGAGTTATAAATGTAAACATTTTAGTCGAGCAATAATAGAAGAGGGAACAGAGCTTCATAACTAATGCAATGATGGTGGTGGCAACGGTGGTGATGGTGGGGGATCAGCAGGTTCCTGTTGTTGGAGGGGTTCCACCCAAGAGAAAAGAAAGCTTTGGATACCTGTACTTATTTAAGAGTTCAGAGGTGGAGGGATCAAGGTAGAAACATTGTGTGCATTTCAGAAAGGGAGGGAGGGAGGGAGTTTTCACTGGTTTTAAAGAGGGCTTTCTTTCTTTCTTTCTTTCTTTCTTTCTTTCTTTCTTTCTTTCTTTCTCTCTTTCTTTCTTTCTATACACAGAGGATCTGCTCTGGAATCCTTTCTGAAAGTTATCTTCTGTACCATATGCATAGAGTAGGTATGGTTTGTCCCTTCTTTGAATGCAGTTGCTTGTAGACAGTGGCCAAAGAGTTATTTAAATATCATAGAGGCCAGCTTTTTTCTGTTATATTTTTAACCTTATTTTATTGGTTCATATTGTCAGGCTTCTAGGCCGTCTTCTTCAAAAGACACCTCATTTTCATTTTCAATCAAGTTCTCTCCACGATTTTTCACATAGCTTCCTTCACACTACTAATTTCACTTTAGAGCTGGCATCCTATCCCACATCCCTGGGCTTGCTGTGCTAACATGTTTAAACATGATTAGTCTTTATTAATGTAAGAGAGACAAAGCTCCAAGAATCACACACCTCTTAATTTGTTATAGTTCCAAAGGGGGTCTTCAGCCCTGGAAACTGAAAATGAAGGGGCTCCTTGAGATACAGACATACTGGGCATTCTGCTAAGTGCAAAATTTTGTGTTATGGTTGCAGACAGGTTTTTCTTTCAGTCGTGTTCCAGTTCAAATCTTTGATGTATCAAATGCCATGAAATATCCAAATAGTCAAAAAACATTTCTTGATCACATTTACTTTCAGCAATGTTTGTTACACATTGAGTTCAGAAAATGAAGGTGGCATTATGATGGCATTTTACCCTCGCTGTGATCTCGAGAATAATATTCTCTCAATGTGGTGTGCATTTATTCTACTATTTGACAAATACGGGCCAAGAACTGGGGTAGGCACGTAAGAAAAGGCAGAGTTGGATGAGACTGTCCACAAAGGAGTGAATACTTCATCTGTTTAGCACTGCCATGAACATTCTGTATAAGACTCAAAATATTTGTTTTATATATATGTACACATATCTGATACTTGATATATGTTGCTTATTTTAGAAACATTTGATGTGGATTACACATATACATTAAGACATTAGAATAAGGCTAAAATACTGAGGGCTATGTAAAGGAGTGGGGGAGATTATTGGACCTGATATCAAAGCTAAGGATAATTTCTACAACTGCACATTACATTTAGTTCCTGTGCAGGTCACAAAGGCCAATAAAGAAATTCCATGAGTCATGTAGTATTCATTTTCTAATAAAAGGATATATATGAGTTGGTAAGAAGAAAATGTTCCCGGAAATAAACTGTAACAGGAATCTAACCCAGGATTACTATAATAAAAGAAAATATCTTTAATAGTAGCCTTTAGAGAAGACAGAAAATGTATTCATATGGTCGTTTCTTACACTGACCCTTGGTAAAAATCAAGAGAATAATAGTCTATAGCGATTATATAAATGTGTTTCCACAGAGAACAAAGTGACAAGGTTGTCAGGCAGCTGGTGCCTGATGTTTTGTTGCAGCTGGAGGAGGCTGGGTGTGCTGCCCATGCTTTTGGCTGGATATGTATCTGAAACCTGGCATTTCTCTGATGCCTCAATCTCTAGAGCTCAGGCCCAGGCCCCTGCTGATAATGTTGATGCCAGTGACACCCCCTGAAGGCCTGCCAATGCTGGACTGTTCCTGAGCAGTGGGTGGGTCCTCTGCCTTACCACCACCACCTTGGCAGCTGCCTGTCTACTCAGAAGCTATTTGGGTGCACCTTCTCCTCACCACCAATGTGCCTGGACTCTTAACTGCTGCTGGGGCTCCTGTTGGGCATCATAGGTGACTTACATTCTATTGGAGAATTTGGAAGTATTTCAAGACGTTAACAACTATGAAGATTATGCTGGTATATATCACATGTCTCCCCATAAGAAAGTCATCTATTTTCCCACAGAACTCACGTAGTAATGCAATTTCCCTTCTCGTGGGCGTTTATCATACACATTTGTTATCTTCCCATCTAGACTATGAAGTCTATGGGGTAGTGTCCATCTCTGGTTTATTTCTCTGCCCTGTAGCCCTTTAGCACAGTCCCTCATACTCACTCTGTATCTATTGAATGAATGAATGAATGAATGGGATGTCTTTAGCCAAATCCTTTAGATCTACAAACACCAGTGGAAATAGGGGAGCTATTTTGTAATATTTTCAACCTCTGTTGATTTTAGCTAGGTTAAATAGTTAGAGTACTCTATTCTTTGTTGTATGAAATGATTTTGCATCTGCTTATAAAGATCTGATTCTTGAAAGTAAAAACCTGGGAAAAACAGATATAACAAGACCCCAATCCTTGAAATATTTTCTTTTTGAGGTTGACTGCCAGCAGAAACCTCATATTAACTCAGAAGGTCATTTTATGAAGCATCAAGTTTTCTCTTTTCTGATTGATAATAAATATGATCACCATATAACTTATTGTCTAAATTAAAACATTTTTAAGGATGAGCAAGGTCACTTTTAATAATTATATCAGGACCACAGGCATTAGATGAGAGTGTCTTGGGCAAATGAAAATGTATGGTCACTCAGTTATAAATATATTTTTATTTTGTGAACCATTGGTCGCCAGTGTGCCAATCTGCCTTCCATCTCCTTCATTAGCCATGAAAGAGGCAAGGATTGACACATGTTGGGCATTTTACATTTCCCCAACTTGCCTTTTTTTATGTATGCATCAGACTGGGATCTGTATCTACTCTTTATCCTACCTCAAAGCACATTTGCAATTCCTAGGAATAAAACAGAGTAAAAGAAAAATGGCATCCCTATCATCTTTGAACACAGAAGCCAATAATTGCCACAGAGTACCATCAAGCCAAGTGGCTAGTGAAATTCTCAGAGAAAAACAATTATTTCCCAGAAGATGACACTTTTAATTGTAAGCTTCAAAATTTGGTAAGATTCTCATGGAGGGGAGGAAATCAATTTTGATGGAACACTCATCAACACTTTTCCCTTCATTGGGGAGGATATTTGATCTCAGCTTAGAGGAACATAGGAGTAGGCAGAATGGCCGATATGAAATAAAATAGAAGACTAAATACATGGGGGTACAATTCCAGCTATCTAACTGGTCAGTCATTTGCTTGCAGTATGAAGTGTGTGGATTTATCACAGTAATATTCTTGTTGGTTTTTTGTAGACCATGCAGGTCTCATTATACCTATGCTGATGGCCTTGTCATCAGTGCTGATGATCAGAGTTCTTTTTGTTGGCCTTATGTGACTCAGTGACCTTCAGTAATTGAGGCTAGAACATGGCATAAGTGCTGAGGGTAAAGCAAGTGTCTACAGTGAGATCTTCTCTCCCCTAATAAGGGACCAAAAGTTTGTCAGAAATGATCAGCAGGTTTTCTTGGAACATTAAATAGAATGGAAATAAAGGGGCCCTCCCTGTCTTCATAAATTACACACGAGTATCCAATCTGCTCATCTTCACCCTGTAATTTGGAATGGAAAAATCTCTTGTGCATAAATCGCCTTCCCTGAATCTAACACAATTAATCCAGAAGAGAAGTGGGAATGGGTAGCAGGGTTTTTTTTTTCTTCAAATTTTGTTGTTAATTAAAAAAACAATTATCAAGGATTTCTAATTACTTTATAAGTGCTGTATGGCCTGTACCTGCTCCTCAGCAAATTAGTAAGATAATGCTGGAAACATCTTATTAAACAGAATTACTCTTTCTCCGCCTTCAGATTCACACATTTACTTAATAGGCCTCTTCTTGTGCAACACCTTTGTGAAACATTTATATCCATTAAGTTATCTCACAGTTATTAGCATTGTGCATTGGTTTCTACATTTTTTTTTTTTTTTATGCAGGACCTAATAAATTGATAGGCTACACTAAGGGCATGTATCTTGAAAGATACTTCCTTAGAGAAAGTGAGTATTTAGGAAATAATAAAATCTTTCTGGAGGAAGGTATAAAGATTCATTGAAAAGATAGTACTTAAAGGGAAATAGAGCCCAGAGGTCCACAGAGAATCCCTGGGACAAAATGGGAATATCTGTAATAAGGGGCTGACAAGTGTAGGACTGGAGCAAAAATACAAGCCGTTACAGAGTGCTGACAGGGAGCATGTGAATCGGAGAAGCACCTGTATTCTAGTCCTCAGATCTGTGTGAAATATGCTGCTCAAGGATATCGATAGAAGGACATTCACTTACCTGAGGGTTTCATCGAATATGTTAAGGTCTATAGCACATCATTTTGAATGTGAGTGGAACCAAGTTGAGAATTAAGCTGCTGATATATAGGAAATCATGATCTCGTTGTCTTTTTAAATTGAATAAATTCGATGTGTAACACTGTGTACATTTAAATTATGTGGACGCGGGGAGCCTGGGTGGCTCAGTCGGTTGGCTGACGTCAGCTCAGGTCATGATCTCGCGGCCTGTGAGTTCCAGCACTGCATCGGGCTCCGTGCTGACAGCGCTGAGCCTGGAGCCTGCTTCTGATTCTGTCTCTCCCTGTCTCTCTGAACCTTCCCTGCTTGCTCTCTCTCTCTCTCTTTCAAAAATAATAAACATTAATTTTTTTTTTTTTAATTATGTGGAGGCCGCTGGATGGCTCAGTCAGTTAAGCATCTGACTTTGGCTCAGGTCATGATCTCATGGTTTGTGGGTTTGAGCCCTGCATCAGGCTGTGTGCTCTGTGCTGAGAGCTCAGAGCCTGGAGTTTGCTTCGGATTGTGTGTCTCCCTTTCTCTGGTCCTCCCCCACTTGCGCTCTCTCTCTCAAAAATAAATAAATAAATATTAAAAAATATAAAATATAAGTATATATAAATATATAAAATATATTTTATAAAAATATAAAAAAGTAAGGTATGCAAGGTGTTACTTTGGTACATTTATATATTGTAATATGATGGCTGATGTAGTGATATTTATTACATTACATAATAATAGTACAATATTATTGTCTATATTCATTGTACTGTGCACTAGATATCTATGGCTTATTTACTACTTGTAACAAGTTTGTATACTTAAACACTCTTATCCTCCACCCCACTCCCTTGTTACCACCATTTTACTCTCTGTTTACTCCAAGTTTAAGTTTTTGGATTTCACATATAAGTGATACATACATAGTGCTTGTCTTTCTGAGTCTGACTTATCTTGCTCAGCATTATGTGCTCAAGGTCCGACCATGTTGTTACAAATGGGAGAATGTCTTCTTCCTTTCTTACGGCTGAATAATCTTCCATTGTGTAAACATGCCACATCTTTTTTATCCATTCACCTGTTGATGGGCATTTGGGTTGTTTCCATATCTTGGCTATTCTGAATGAATCTGTGAAAAACATGGGAGTGCAGAGATCTCATCAAAATTCTGTTTTCATTTCCATTGGGTAAGTACCCAGAAGTGGAATTGCTGAGTTGTATGGTAGATCTGATGTTAATTTTTTGAGGACTTTCATATTGTTTTCTATAGTGTTTGGACCAATTTGCATTCCCACCAACTGTGTATGTGGGTTACCTTTTAACCATATCCTTGCCAGCACCTGTCTCCTTGATGACAACCATCCTACCGGCTGTGAGGTGAAATCTCACTGTGGTTTTGATTTGCATTTCCCCAATGATTAGTGATATTGAGCATCTTTTTATTTGTGTGTTGGCTGTTTAGATGTCCTCTTTGGGGAAATGTCTTTTTAGCTCTTCTTCCCATTTTCAAATTGGATTGTTTGTATTTTTATTACTGAGTTGACTGAGTTCTTTATATAGTTTGGATATTAATCCCTTATCTAACATACGGTTTGCAAAAATTTTTCTCGCATTCTGTATATCTTTTCATTTTGTTAATTGTTTCTTTTGCTCTGCAGAAGCTTTTGAGTTTGCTGTAGTCTCATTTGTTGATATTTTCTTTTGTTGTCTGTGCCTTTGGTGTTATGCCCCCAAAATTATTGCCAACACCAATATTGATGAGATTTTTCTTATGTTCTGCAAGTTTTATGGTATCAGGTATTAAGTCTTTGATCCATTTTGAGTGAATTTTTGTGAATGGTGGGATATAGAGGTCCAATCATTGTTTTGCATATGTTTCTCCACTTTTCCCAGCACCATTTGTTGAAGAGCCCATCTCTTCTCCATTGTGTATTTTTGACACTTCTGCTAAATATTAGAAGATCATATGTCACAGTTTAATTCTGGGCTCTCTATTCTGTTCTCTTGGTCAGTGTGTCTATTTTGGTGTCAGTACCAAACTCTTTTTTATTACTATGGCTTTGTAGTATAGTTTTCAGCCTGGAGGCATAATACTTCTAGCTTTGTTCTTTGTTCTCAGGATTGCTTTAGCTGTTTGGAGTCTTTGTGGTTCTATACGTATTTTAGGATTCTTTCGTCTATTTTTGTGAGGACTGCCTTTGGTATTTTGATGGAAATGTGGTGAATCTGTGGATGGCTTTGCACAGTATAGCCATTTTAACAATATTAGTTTTCTGATTTGTGAACAATGTATGTTTTTCCATTTGTTTGTGTGTTCTTTGATTTCTTTCAGCAAAGCTTTGTACTTTTTATTGTACAGAATATTCAATTCCTTAAATTTATTCCAAAATATTTTGTTGGTTTTGATGCTATTGTGAATGGGATGGTTTTTCTTAATTCTTTTTTGATGCTGTCTTATTAGTGTAAAGGAATGCAGTTCTTTTCTGTATGTTGATTTTGTATCCTGCCACTTTACTGAAATTTTGGTTTTTTCCCACAGTTTTGGGGTAATTTTTTTATATATAGGATCACATCACCAGCAGATAATGGCAATTTTACTTTTTCCTTTCTGTTATGGGTGCCTTTTATTTCTTTATCTCTTAACCTAATTCTAGTCCTATATTGAATAGGAGTGGGGGGAATGAATGTTCTTACATTGTTGGTGAACTTATGGGGAGACTCAATTTTTCTCTGTTGAGTTTAGTGTTAGCTGTGGGTTTGCTATATATGATCAAATTAAGTTGAGATTTGTTATTTCTATACCCAGTATATTAAGGGTTTTTAACAAAAGGATGTTGCATTTTGTCAAATGCTTTTTGTACATCTATTGAGATGATCATGTGATTTTTTTTAATGTTTCATTGTACTGATGTGATGTGTTACATTTATTGATTTGCCTATGTTGAAATGTCGTTGCACCTTAAGGATAAATCCCACTTGGTAATGGCATATAATCCTTTCAATATATTCTTGAATTTGTTTTCTAATATTTTGTTGAGAATTTCTGCATCTGTATTCATTGGGAATGTTGGTATATAGTTTTCTTTTCTTGTGGTATCTTTGGTTTTGGTATTAAAGTAATGCAGACCTCTTAGAATGAAGTTGGAAGTGTTTCCTCCCTTTTGATATTTTTGAAGAGTTTGAGGGGTATTGGCATTAATTTATCTTAAAAATTTTTTTTATTTTTTTTTTTTTTTTTTTTAGAGAGAGAGAGGCAGACCATGAACAGGGGAGGGGCAGAGAGAGGGAGGCACAGAATCCAAAGCAGGCTTCAGGCTCTGAGCTGTCAGCACAGAGCCCGATATGGGACTCAAAGTCACAAACCGTGAGATCATGACCTGAGCAGACATCGGGTGCTCAACCAACTGAGCCACCCAGGCGCCCCAGCATTAATTCATCTTTAAATGTTCGGTAGAATTCTCTAGTGAAGCCGTCTGATCCTGGAGTGTTCTATATTAGGATTTTGTTTTTATTTTGGATTCTATCTCTTGTTATTGATCTGTCCAGCTTTTCTATTTCTTCCTAATTCAGTCTTGGTTGGTTGTGTATTTCTAGAAATGTACTCATTTATTCTAGATTATTCAATTTTCTGCATATAGTTGTTAATATAGTCTCTTATGATTTTGTTATTTCTGTAATATCAGTTGTAACATGTCTTCTTTCATTTCTAATTTTATTTGAGTCTTCTTTCTTTTTCATAATTAGTCTAGCTAAAGATTTATCAATTTTACATGAGAGAGAGAGAGAGAGAGAGAGAGAGAGAGAGAGAGAGAGAGGAAGGGGCAGTGAAAGAGGGAGATGCAGAATCTGAAACAGGCTCCAGGCTCTGAGCTGTCAGCAAAGAGCCCAATGTGGGGCTGGAAATCATGAGCACTGAGATCATGATCTGAGCCTAAGTAGGATGCTTAACCGACTGAGCCACCCAGGCACCCGAAGATTTGTCAATTTTATCTTTTCTTTTTTTTAAAATTTTTAAATGTTTATTTATTTTGAGAGAGAGAACATGAGTGGGGCAGGGAAGAGAGAGAGGGAGACACAGAATCTGAAGCAGGCTTCAGGCTCTGAGCTGTCAGCACAGAGCCCCATGTGGGGTTCAGACTCAAACTGTGATATCATGACCTGAGGTGAATTTGGATGCTTAACCAACTGAGCCACCCAGGCACCCCAATTGTGTTTACTTTTTCAAAGAACCAGCTCTTAGTTTTGTAGATCCTTTCTATTGTTTTTTTCTGGTCTGTATTTCATTTATTTCTACTCTGATCCTTATTATTTCCTTCATTCTGCTAACTTTGAGCTTGTTCTTTTTTTTCCCTAGTTCCTTGAGGTATCAAGTTAGGTTATTTATTTGAGATCTTTCTAATTTCTTAATATATGCATTTATTAATATAAACTTTCCTCTCAGAACTGCTTTTGCTGTATCCCACAATGTTTGATGTGTTCAGTTTCATTACATTTGTCTCAAGACAATTTTTTTATTTCCCTCTCAGTTTCTTTTTTGACTCAGTGTTTGCTTAAAACGGTGTTGTTTAGTTTACACATATTGGTACATCTTCTCACTTTCCTTTTGTTAATTTCTAGTTTCATAGAGAAGATAGTTGGTATGCTTTCAAATTTCTTAAATTGACTAAGATTTGTTTTGTGACCTGTCAAATGATGTATCCTGGAGAATGTTTCATGTGCACTTGAGAAGAGTGCATATTCTGCTGCTATTGGGTAGAATGTTCTGTATATATCTATTAAGACCATTTGTTCTAAACTGTGGTTTAATTCCAATGTTTCCTTGTTGACTCTCTGTCTAGATGACCTATCCATTGTTGATAGTGGGGTATTGAAGTTCTCTATAATTAATATTGGCTATTTCACCCTTAAGATTTGTTATTTGCTTAACACATTTCAATGCTTGGGTGTTGGGAGTATGCATACTTAATGATTGCTATATCTTCTCCAAGTATTGATCCCTTTATTGTTATATAGTGATCTTTGTATTTTGTTACCCATTTTGGCTTACAAATTATTTTGTCTGATATAAGTATGGCTACACCTGTCTACTTTTCATTTCCATTTGTTTGATATATCATCTTCCATCCTTTTGTTTTGAGCCTATGTGTGTCTTTAGACCTGAAATGGGTCTCCTGTAGGCAGCAATAGAGTTGGGTATTTTTTTTCTCCCATCCATCTAGACGCTCTGTGCCTTTTGATTGGTTGGTGAGTTTAATCCATTTATATTTAGGGCTACTATTGATATGTAAGGATTTGTGACGGCCATTTTAGTTTTTGCCTTCTGGTTATTTTGTCTCTCCATCATTTCTTTTTCCTTCTGTTTCTGTCTACCTTTGTAAGTTGGTAGTTTTCCATGGTAACTTCCTTAGTCTCCCCCATTTTTAATGTTTCATTTCTCTGCTCTAGGTTTTTGCTTTGTGCTTAGCATGAGGTGTACATGAAACATAGATAGATAAAATAGTTCTTTTTCTGCAAATAGCAGTTTATCTTCACTCACCCATAAAGTTCCAACCTTTTGCTCTTTCCCTTTTATATTTTTGATGTCACAAGCAATGTCTTAGTGCTTTGATTTCATTACTAAGTTGTAGTGGCTATAATTATTCTCAATGCTTTTTTCCTTTAACCATCATGCTGTAGTTAAGAGCTTAATATCCTATTCTAAAAACAATATTCTAATTGTGACTGACTTTAACTTTAATCAGAGTTTGTGAGCTTTTGTTTTTTAATTTCAGCTCGGAGAACTCCTTTCATTTCTTGTAAGGTAGGTCTAATGGTGATGAACTCCCTCAGTTTTTGTTTGTCTAGGAAAGCTTTTATTTCTCCTTCATATCTGAAGGCTAACTTTGCTGGATAGAGTATTCTTGACTGGCAGCGTTTTTTGTTTTTTGTTTTTTTCAGTTTTGTTATTTATTTTTAATTGAAGTGTAATGGCTACAGTTTTTAATCTTTTAATATTTTTGAATATATCATTCCACTCTCTCCTGACCTGTAGAGTTTCTTTTGAGAAATCTGCTGAGAATGCTGCTTGTACCCTAACAGGGGTAGGTTGCTGTCTTTTTTACTAGCTTCCCTTAAAATTTTTTATTATTGATTTTTGACCATTTTAATAAGATGTGTCTTAGAGAAAGTCTTTTTGTGTTGCGATAATAAGGTGTTGTGAACTTGTATATTCATTTATTTCCCCAGATTTGGGAATTCTCAGCTATTACTTCTTTTCTTTCTGTTCAAGTATAATTAACATACAGTGTTATAGTAGTTTTAGGTGTACAGTATAATGATTCATCAATTTTGTACATTTCTCAGTGCTCATCAAGATAAGTGTGCTCTTAATTCCCTTTATCTATTTCACCCATTCCCCACCCAGCTCAATCTGGCAATCACCAGCTTGTTCTCTATAGTTAAGGGTCTGTTTTTTGTTTGATCTTTCTTCCTTCCTCCCTTTCTTCCCTTAATAAAATCATATAGTATTTGTCTTTCTCTGACTTATTTCACTTAGCATTATATGCTCTAGGTCCATCCATGTTGTAGTAAATGGCACGATTTCATTCTTTTTTATGGTTGAGTAATATTCCATTGTGTGTGTGTGTGTGTGTGTGTGTGTGTGTGTGTACATAAATACTACATCTTCTTTATCCATTCATCTCTCAATTGACGCTTGGGTTGCTTCCATATCTTGGCTATTGTAATTAATGCTGCAGTATCATTGGGGTCTATATAACTCTTTGAATTAGTGTTTTCATTTCCTTTGGGTAAATACCTAGTGGTGGAATTACTGAATAATATGATAATTCTAGTTTTAATTTTTTGAGGAAACTCCATACTGTTTTCCACAGTGCCTGCTTCAGTTTGCATTCTTATTAACAGTACACAACTGTTCCTTTTTCTTCACATCCTTGCCAACACTTGTTATTTCTTATGTTTTTTGTTTTTGTTTTTTTTAATTTTAGCCATTCTGACAGGGTGAAGTGACATAACACTGTAGTTTTAATTTGCATTTCCCTAATAATTAGTGATGTTGAACATCTTTTCATGTGTCTGTTGGCACTTTGTTTGCCTTCTTTGGAAACATGTCTATTCAGGTCCTTGGCCCATTTTTAATCAGATTATTTGTTTCTCAGTGTTGAGTTGTATAAGTTATTTAAATATTTTGATTATTAGCCCCTTATCAGATATATATTTGTAAATATCTTCCCCCATTCAATAGCTTCTTTTTTGTTTTGTTGACAGTTTCCTTTACTGTACAAAACCTTTTTATTTTGGTGTAGTCATAGTAGTTTAATTTTGCTTTTTTCCCCTTGCCAGACATATCAAGAATAGTATTTCCACAACTGATGTCAAAGAAATTATTGCCTATGTTTTTCTTCCCGGAATTTTACAGTTTCTGGTTTCATATTTAGACCTTTAATCCTAACCTATTATGTCTCTAAATACACTCTCTGTTCTCTTTCTCTGTTCTTTTTATGGAATATCCATTATTGTTATGTTGACTTTTCTAAGTGAGTCAGATAGTTCTCATAGGGTTTCTTAACTTTATACAGATTTTAGTTCTTGATCCTCTTACACCTGATCATTTCTATATTTTCATCTTCAAGCTTGCTAATTCTCTCTTCTATATGATCTGTCTGCTCTATTTCCAGTGCATTCAAATGCATTCTTCATCTCATTTACTGAGTTCTTTAGCTTCAGAATTTTAGTTTGGTTCTTTTTAGAATTTCAATCTCTTTGTAAAGTACTCCTTTCTTCATTAATTCTACTGTTAGAGATCATTCTATTGCTTTTCTGAATTTTCTTGTAGCTTGTTGAATTTCTTCATAACACCTATTTTAAATTATCACATTACAATATTTAGTGTTTTTGAGTTTAGTTGTTAGAAAATTGTCACTTCTTTTTGTGATACCATATTACCATGATTTTTCTTGGTGTTTCGTGAGAAATGCCTCTATGGAAGCATTTTGCATAGTAAACACCTTTCTTATTTGGACAAGGTTTTGTTTACTTTGACTAACAACAGTTCAACAGGTTGGTAATTAGAAGCCTTCCTTTGGTCTTCCAGAAGATGGCGCTATAGCACAAATTTTTGGTTTCTCTTCTGGGAGCTAATTTGGGCTAAGGTTGAAAGAGTGGGCATTAAAAAAACAAAGCAAAGAATGGCAGCAGGGGTAGGTGGTGAGGTGTATAATTAGTACTTAGGAGTTTGGATGTGCCCATCACCTGGTAGAGGGATCCCCAAATGGGGAGGACCAAGAGGTCCATGGGCCATCCTCTGGGCCTCCTGCCTACAGCAATAGCCGCTTTCCTTCATTTGTATTTGCCTACTTCTCTTTCCTTTCCCTCTTCCAACCACCGCATCTGTCTTCAGAGAGAGCAACTGGTCTTCCCAACTGCAGCCTATGTAGTTACCGCCTTCACCCTCTAACTCTTCTGCCAGAAAGTTTATGCTGGTTTGCTGCCAGACCAGCACTGCCTTTTCTGCCATTACCGCCTATACTGTCACCAGCTCTGCTGCCATTTCCCACCTTTGCGGTGACTTCCATGTTCCCATCCTCTCCTGTAGTCCAATCCATCCACTTTCAAG
This sequence comes from Herpailurus yagouaroundi, assembly GCF_014898765.1. Classification (NCBI taxonomy): domain Eukaryota; kingdom Metazoa; phylum Chordata; class Mammalia; order Carnivora; family Felidae; genus Herpailurus; species Herpailurus yagouaroundi. Next base: position 84,453,175 of record NW_024412377.1, read on the forward strand.
TGCATAGATGGATTGATCTCTTGTGTGTCTTGGTATGCTGTGCAGAGGTGCTTTATTTATTTATTTATTTATTTATTTATTTATTTATTGGTTATGGGTGTCCAATTAGTTGTAAATCAAAGGGGAGAGAACTGAAGAAGGGCAGAAAGGCTCATATCTCCATGATGCTCACGGAACTCCCATTATCCCCCAGTTTTAAATAATGTTTAAGAGCCTTTGCATCACATAGTCCATCCTAGAACTACATAATACTGGAGACTGAATACAAAGTTAAGATATATTCAAAGGTTTTTTGAATTTCCTAAATTTGAAATAACTTTCATTTAGTCTAAATATATATTTTTTCTTTTATATAGCAGTTCACATAAGCTTCATGGTAACAGTACTCCTTGCACTTTTTCCCCCTCTTTTTTAGTTTAGTACTCAGTAGTTCCAGGAGCTGTGTCAAGATCACAATTCTGTTATGCCAGATTGTAATGTGTGGTTCGTTAGCTTGTCCAGCAGCATATTATAGCAGGGGATCTACGATTAAGCCTAAAATTTCCTCCCCTCTTGTCTACATCTGCAATAATCAGTCCATTGTGCCCTGGGTATCTAACAAATATTATTAAGTCTGTAATGCTTTGATGTCACATATGCCAAGCCGCCCTTTACCAGAATGAGAGTTCCATTTTGGCATGTATTGCTCATGAAATATTTGTGGAGTGTTGGGGAAACTATGGAAATCTTCTTATTTGTAGGAATTAAAAAAACACAACAACGATTCATCATGAATAAATGGTACGGGTAGGGATTTTAAGAGAACACTGGGACACAGTTTGAACTTCAAGTTTGATCAGAGAAATTTCACAGAGATAGAGGGAACACACAAATAAAATTTAACAATTGTAAAATACGCATGATGACTAAAAGTCAAAGGATTTGGAATCACCAGATAGAAAGTGAGAGTCAAAAAGTAGTTTATCAACTTCTGGGGAAGATGGCGGGTTAAAATAAAAAAGAGGTAGAGAATCTAACAGTCCAATAACCATATAAGCAATTGGATAGGTGTTAAAGGTAGCAATTTAAAAAGGAATAGACCACAACAATGTGAATATACTTTACTGAGCTATACCCTTAAAGAAGGTTAGGATGGCAAATTTTGTTCTGTATTTTTTACCACAATTAAAATGTTTTGTAAAAGGAAAAAAAAAGTTGTTTACAAATGACTTTGAGTAAGACAAAGGATGAGTTGGGAGGTCCTGACAAGTCTCATTGCAAGCTTCTTTGTGACTATTTAATTTCAGGAGTGATTGTGTGGGTATAGGTGACCTAGGATGGGTTTCTTTGTGCCTGAGCACAGCTGGGAGGGAGGTTTCTCCTATTTTGGTGAGGTGCAGGGCCAGAAGCAGCAGATCAGTGTTAGAGCAGAGCAGGAGATGTATGGGCAGCCAGTGTACCAAGACTGGGAGGAGGAGCTGTGGGTACTGGGCGGGCGGAGAGGACCAGTAGTGGGAACTTTTCCTGGGCACCCCAGAAATGTTCCCATTGGGCTCTGCAGGATGCTGGTGAGACAGGACACTCATGTCAAAGAAATTGGGTACCATCAGCAAGTTCCTAAATCTCCTGCCACTGTGGAATAAGTGCTCCTTACACAGTTGTTCTCTACCCTTGGACCTTGGGCAGCATGGGGTTAATTACGATCAAGGTTACCTAAACTAGATGCAAAATAGAAAGTGAAGGGGGCACAGGCACATTGAGTTCCTTTACATAGTTTACTAAGGCCAAACAACTCATGTAGATTGTTTGGAATATACTTTGTCTCTGTCCTCTAGTTATAATTCCTTTAAGATTTCCCCAGAAAGTCTCCACTGTAAAATTTTATCTGCTTGGCATATATACATCTTATTTGCATACTTGTTTGCATTAGGCCATCCTTCCCTAGGCGGTGGGGCCACCATCTTTTATTCTTTGGGACCTTTTTGATTACTCTACATTTTATTTATAAAATTTATTTTTAGTATTACTCTAAATAGTTTGGACAAAATAGAATCCCAGTAAATACCTATTTAATAAATAATTGACATTGAATTTTCCCCCCTTAACATATATAACAAAGAATGGTATTGTATTATAAGTGTAATGTTAATTGTTAGAATTTTTGATACTAAAAAAATTGATTGTTTTCTCAAGACAAGCCTAGTTTGCTATTGTGCCTTTTTTAAAATCACGTCATAAAAAATATTTTAAGGTATTTCCCTCTTGGCTAAGGATTATATTATATTAAAATAAAAGTGCACTGTAAAAATAGTGACGAGTATAATGCAAAATTATTTTGTAGAATTCTTATTCTTCTGAGAACCTAAGAGTGTATGATACACTAATGTAGGTTGGGCTAAGTTCAAAGTTGTTTTTGTTCCAGTAAAAGGCTTTTCTTCAAAATGTACTTATTTCTGAGTTAAGGTTTTCTTATTTTTATGGAATCAGGATAGAATACCTCCTTCTCTGAACTCTTGTTTATTTTGATACTCAAATAATGGCTTAAATTCCTTTCTAAAGTGTCAAGCCCCATACAAGTATTAGAATTAAACCGTTCTTCATTTATTCATTTATTAATTCAAGGCATTTTCAAGCCCCTGTGTGTATGAATGCCAGGGCAAGTGCTATCGAAGCTTCAAAGATACTTAAGAACCACATTTGCCCTCCTCTTAAAACAAACGCCTTTTAACTTTATGACATCCAAAATTTTTAGCCCAAGTGGACAATCTTCCAGTTTAACCAGCTACCCAAGTAAAAGAGGGCAATTTTCAAAAGTTCAGAAAAAAGATAAGTCATGGTATATGTCTCTGGAATGAAAAAGACTTTAGAAAGTTTGGAAAACTTTCAGCAATAGTATTGTAGCTATAAGGCTGCAGATTAAGCCAACAAGGGAAAAAAAGGTGGTGGTATTCAAAGAAAACTATTTTCCAATATTTGAAGGTCCATACTGTGTAAGAAACATTAGATTCACTCTGTGTGGTCAGCTCCAAGAGACAGAATAAGACCATTTAGGGAAAATTACAAGGATGTAGATTTCAGAATATTATGAAAGAGAAATTTCTAATATACTAAGTTATCTAAAACAAGATGGGATATCTGAGGGGTGATGAGTTTCTTTTTCCTGGAAGAATTCAAGCACAAAATGTACCACCTCTTGCTTGAGCAGGAAACCTATATTCCAATGTTGATATTCTGACTCACTGGTTCTACTCTCTGAGTTGGTTTCATTAAGCTATGAAAATCCCCTCTCCATCTGCCCTTTGTGGCCTCCTCTCCTAACTCCCTCCTCCTTAGAAGGTATTGGAGTAACAGGAAGAATAAGGCTCCTTTAATATTAATTCTGCTATTAAGCAGGGAGAGATTCTCACTTAAGATGAGGTTTCTATTTAAGGATAAACCCAGGGTCACAGATTTATGTTTTTACTTATCTTTCTTTTCATTTCAAATGGAACTGTAAGTGTTTAATATGGTGCTCGTATCGTTTCATTTCATTTTCCAAATGTAAGTATGTAGGGATGGAGTGAGTCTGTTTTGCTGTGATACAGCAATTGGTTTTCCTCCTCTGTTTTCAATCAGACAGTTTTAAATTTTGGTTAGGCGCATAAACACACTGTGATGGACGACATTAATAAATAAGTATTACATCGGCTCTGCTTGAGCATTCCCTCTTCATCTTTATCTTTTTTGTTTAAATCCTATGGGGTCTCAGAATGCTCTTTATGGAGATCAAGAAGATTAAGCAAAATTAGCTCTCTACTACATAATGGGCTTTCCTCTCTCTTGGCATGTGTCTCCCCTCTCTGCATATGGTGACTTCCTCTGATATCAACAGGAGATTCACAGATGGGGGGGAAATTATGTTCTAGGAGGGCACACCATGAGGTTTCAGAGTTCTTATTCATTTCTAGCAGTGTATATGTTTGAATTAGAATAAAAAATGAAAATGATAGGTAAATCAGCTGGCTACTCAAAGACACCTCCAGATTCATCTATCTCCTAGGGCAGGCTGACCTTTTCAATCTTGGAGTGAAGGGTAGTTTTCTAGTCTTGAGAACATCTAAACCATAGCTCCATAAACGGATGATATCTTAAAAGAGGTTATTTTCAGAGAGAACTATACCTCACCCATGTCAAACAGTGAAATTCATGCTGTTTATAAAGTTCTCCAGAGAGAGGCTGGCTTACTCATGGGCAGAGTCGGCAGCTGCCTACATGGAATAATTTGAGGATCAATGAGAGTCCCCATGCTTTAAAATCTATCTCCCTCATCAGTCTGCAGTGGTGCCTGAAATTTCCACCATTACTGTCATTTCTTAAAAGCCTTTAAGAGGACATATGCCCTATTATCTTGAGGGAGGTAACATTAATTAACTATATAACATATTAGAATGGATGAGTTTTCTTGTTAATAACCCATTACAACCATTGACACCCAGTAAAGATCAGGAATGTGAAGAAATAAAAGCAAGGGCAGGTAAGTTTTAATGGAGAAGGAGAAGATGGTGATTCATAATGTGAGTGTAGGGAGTATTGCTCAGGCCTTATGGGGGGATTCTAATGGGAATAACCAATGGGGAAAAAGAAGGCACTGGGTATTTTGTTCCAGGTAGTGGGGTGTGCATGGCTCCAAAATGTGAGCAATGGAAAACCAAAGGAGGGGAACATAGGACAAAATTTACTTGCCTTATCACCTTGTTAACCTCGGCCCTACCCCTCCCAAAGAAGTTCATAGTCTTTTTTTTTTGTTTTTTTTTTTTTAGAAGTTCATAGTTTTAATAATCATTTCTGGAGTTATTTCAAACTAAATTAAATGTGCGTACTTGAGGGTTAAAGATGTCTTTAACCTTGTGTCAATAAAAGTGGAAAACTGATCATCATAATTTGTATGGCAATGCTTCACTAATTTATAGTTTTTATTGGCCCTTTAGCTATAGTATCCATTGACTAATTCTTTTTCTTTAGTGGCTTCTTCAGAAGTATTACTTAATTTTTTTTTAATTATTTAAATTTATATTTATATTTAAATACTTTAAAATATAAAGTATCTATAGTGTTTAATTAGAATCAGAGAAGTTTAAGAGCTGGAATGAATGACTTGAGAGCTCTTAGTTCAACCCCATTACTTTAGAGATGAGAAATTGACTCACATGTCATGAAGTGTCTTTATTATTCCTTCATATATTTATTGAATATTGACTATGTGCTAGGCACAGGGATACAGCAGATACAGGGATACAGGGATACAGGAAAAGACTTACAGTCTTTTCCTCATGGAGCTTATACTTTAGTGGAGAAAACATAGCTAATCAACTTAACATAAAATTACATATAAAGTTAAGAGCTGTGGTAAGTGTTATTAAATGATATGTTTCATGAATGTGTAATATGGGGGAACTTGATCTTTCTGGGAATGGTGTTAGAAAAACTTCGTTGCAGAAATCATGTTTGAATTGATATCCAAAGGTGAGTGGAGGTTCACTAAGCAAATACAAGAGAGGAGAAAGAGAAGTCTAGGCAATGGGTAGAGAATGCACAAAGGTCCTATTGTACGAAGTCCTGGCACGTTTAAGAAATTAACAAAAAGCCTGGCTGTTTGGAACTCAGAGAGTGACAGGGAGAGAGTTTTGAGAAGATCCTAGAGAAGTAAAGTGAGGCTGATCATGGAGGGCTTTGTTTAGGATTTTGACTTTGTTCTAGAAGCAGTGCATAGAATGAACTGGAGCAGGATACATGTGTATAAGGAGGCTAAAGCAATGATCTAGAAGAAAACTGTTGGTGACTTGCTTAAGGCTATAGAGCTTTGTTAGAATTGCCCTTACTTCTAGGTTCCTTGATTAACAAATATTTTTTTTACTCATAGTATGTATTTGTTGCATTTTAAACTTCTGTCATCCATATATCCCACTTCCATTTTAGTAGGGGTATTTTACTTCTTCCTACAACCAATTCCTGTAATTTTGTTGGAGCTGACTTGAGCCTCGGCTCTAGGTATACCATGTGATTCAGACTTGAACAGTAAGAACCACAGACTCTTTGGGAACCATAGCATTTGGTTCAGGAGTGAGGATGTGATATTATGATAGGAAATGAGATGCCATGGAACTGTCATTAGGCCTTCTGAGACAGAGAAAAGTAGTAAAGTAGGGCCTGCTAAGGTCATTTAAACAGTAAGTAGAGAAGAAAGTGAAGCTAACACAGCAGAAGCCCCATGTGAGAGATAGAGAAAAAAAATGCACCCAGGTGACATTGTTTGAGCCCTGAGGCCAGTCATGGCAAATGTCAGCCATGCCTTGAATTTTTCAGTTATAGAGTCAGTGACGTCTCATTTTGTTAGAGCTGATCTTTTTTGATGTTTCCACCATGTGTCACCAAGAGTCTTAGCAATAATGGACTAAATTCTTTGCTCCTTTGTTAACTGACTTCTAGGACACCACCCCAAAAAAAGGAAAGCTATGATTTTCAATACAGCCTTTCTAGAACAATTTCACCATAGTATCAGCTACTCTGGATTCATTTGGATCTAAGACTAAAAACTTTAGTATTGAGTCACTTTGAAGCTAAAAAAGTTCAACTTTCATATGACACTTTATTCTATATAGAAGTGTTTTTCCACAAAATAATTATATGCTGGAAATGTTTTGATCATATGTAATATCTAGATAAATTGTATTTATTAAATCCAATGTCATTAAGGGAATACAGCCGATTGACAAATATTTCTCAAATAATATCATGACATATAACATGCAAGTAATTTCAGTGTCCATCTAAAAACACCTGTGCATTCATACTGATTAATAAATCATCATAATATGTCTATTATAACATATTACTAATTATTTTCAATGTTTTCTCATACATAGTCCATTAATAGTCTCTGCTTTTGTTCTCTCACTGATTTAGTTAATCTAGGTAAATTATAAATAGTTTCCTTAAGTTTTAGGGGAGTACTTAAAGGTTTTTTATGTTGTTTACATGAATGGATAAATAGCTTGACTGTTTACAATTGATAATATTTGTTTAAAAATAATATAAAATTTAATTAACAAGGTCAGGTAAGGCTTTTATGGGGAATTTTAGAACTGTAGAAGACTCTTCAATTAAATGCTATTTAAAAAAATTTAAAAATTCTGCTTTACCTTCTAAATCATACAATTCCACGTAGAACAAGAGCATCCATTCATAAACTTTAGACTTTGATGCCTTTCAAGACATGTTGCCATTGACAATATTTGCTCTGATTTACTTTTCACCAAAATAGGGGACTAATAGTTAGTAGTCACAGCTCACAGTTAGCTCTTCTTTCCGCTCTGACTCACCAGTTTCAAAGTGAGCAGAATAAATGTTTTGTTTTGTTTTTGTTTTTATCAAGTTGAAAGGTTGAAGATCAGAATTAATCTAACAAACATTGAGACTTCTTTTTTTGCACTTATTTTTCTGCTGGAAATCTGAGATCTATGGCATCGGTGGGCGAAATGGCTGCTGATGTCTGTTAATCCACAGAACTGGGCAGTGTTGATAATCAGTGCGGGGTAACACGACAGCACCTGTCCAGGCAAGTCCTGGAGGGTTCTAAGCCCCCAGGAGGTCCTCTGAATAGGGGACAACCCCACAGATCTGGCCTCACTGTTGGGCTAGAAGAGATCAGCCTCCAGGGCTGGCAGAAGGAGCTGAGAATGAGGTGGCAGATTTTCCTTCACAGTATCATCTTATGAAAGTAGAATAATTCACCTAGGTAGGACCTAAGCGAATGTACAGTCCTTGAGTATGTACACAGTTGAATGAATGGCGTAATGTTTATGCTAATATTTAGTGAAACCAAGGAGAAAATAGAATTGTAAAAAAGCCTAAGGGCCAATTATCCATACGTTCATTCATAACCATCAATATTTGCTGATTATCTATTGTATACAAGGCATATTGCTAGTTTACCATGTGAGAAAATGAAAATGAATTAATCAGGGATTTTGCCATTAATGTACACTTGATCCAACAGGTATACAAGTTTGAGGATAAATAATTGTAATATTTATTTAAAAATGTACAGCAAAGGTTTTATGTCCAGAGAACTTCTAGCTAGTAAGGCTGAGGGAAACTAAATGGAAGAAGTGATATTTTGGCCATGATTTCATGATGTGCAGGATTTCTAAGGGCATTCTGATGGAAGGAAACACCATGAATAAAGTTATGTCGGACAAAAAAGTGAGAGTTAAAAATAGTGAACAAGAAATAGTTTGTAAACAAAAAGTGATAAAGATCGGAAAAATTATTTGAGTGAAGGCCAAATCATGGAAGTACTTGAAATCTATTTAAAGGGTTTTGTAGTTTATCTTTGAGGTAATAGGGAGCTGTAGATTCCTTCAGAGCATGAGAAAAAGATTGAATAAAGGTTTCAGGAAAACTGAGATGGTGTAGGGAGTGGAAGTCTACTGCAATACTCTAAGTGAGAGGCAATAAAGTCAATTTTAGGGAAAGTAGAAAGAAGAGATGGTTGGGAGAAATAGTGGAACAATGAAAGGTAACTGACTGAATATGGGAAAAGGGCAAGAAAGAAGTGAAACGTGACTCTGAAGAGACCAGCAATTGTGACTATTAAAGCAGATGTAGTAACAAAAAAGTCAAAAGGATGTGATTTTCTTAAGAATTGCAGTCAATTCTTTATGAAAACAGTACCTCTGGATAAAGCTACTACACTAGTTTTTCATTTTATATATATGCTGCTTGGGAGAGTTGTACTCAGCACCATCTTACTATAGCATCATTGTAAGTATGATACACTCATATTTAAATAGTTTTAATCCGGATAAATTGATTTTTTACTCTGCTTGTGCCCGCCGCCTGCACCATGTGAAGAAATGACCTCTTTCTTTCAAAAACTACTTATTATACAGATACAAGACCTATGTATTTCACTTCTAAATGTGCTCTGTCAATCCATGGGACATTTCAGCTGTAGGATTTCTTTCAGTAGAGATAAAAGCCAATAAAGTATGAAATAGGCATTATTACCAACATGACATTAAAAAACATGAGGCAGACAGTATATTCAACATTATAGAAGCAGTGAATGTGTATATACTCTATGTTTGTATATATAATTATATATGTTATTTTTTAAATGTTATTTCTCCTAGTGTTAATCATATTTCTGAACCCACAGCAGGCATGTGGCCAGCCACCCAAAGGAGAGTTTTAAGCTATGGAATCAAATGATCTAGTAAGTCCCGTGAGTGTCAAACAGGAGAGGTAGTTTTATGAATTTTTTATAAGACCCTCAAGAATTCAGGGACTCAAAATCTCTTAAAAGTCTCATGTAGACACAAATAAATGGAAGGGTATTCTGTGCATACGGATTGGAAGAATCAATATTGTTAGAGTTTCCATACTACTCAGAGTATTATGCAGATCCAGTACAAACCCCATCTGAATTCCAGTGGCATTTTTCACAGAAATAAAACGAACAGTCCCCAAATTTATATATAACCACAAAAGACCCAAAATAGTAAAAGCAATTTTGAGAACAAAGAACATAGCTGGAGGCATCACACTCCCTGATTTCAAACTACATTACAAAGCTATAGTAAATAAGACAGTGTGATGCTGACATAGAAACAGACACAGAGATCATTGAAACAGTATAGAAAGCTCAGATATAAATCCACACATAGATGATTAATTAATTTATGATAAAGTAGGCAAGAATATACAATGGGAAAAGGACTGTCTCTTTAATAAATAGTGTTGGGAAAATTGGGCCACCGTGTTTCATCATACACAAAAACTAACTTAAAAATGGATTAACGATTTAAACACAAGACCTGAAACCATAAAACTTCTAGACAAAGATACAGTATGTTGAGCTCTTTGGCATAGGTTTTAGTGATGATTTTTTTGACGCCAAAAGCAAAAGCAACAAAAGCAAAAATAAAAATAAATAAGGGGGACAACAAACTAAAAACCTTCTGCACAGTGAAGGAAACCATCAAAAGAAAGAGAAGGCAGCATGCTGAATGGGAGAAAATATTTGTTAATCCTATATCTGATAAGGGGCTAATAGCCAAAATATACAAAGAACTCATACAGCTCAGTAGCAAAACAACCAAACTGATTAAAAAATGGACAGAAGATCTGAATAGACCTTTCTCCAAAAAAGGCATACAGATGGCCAACAGACACATGAAAAGATGTTCAACATCGTGGATCATTGGGGAAATGCAAATCAAGCCATAGGAGATACCACTTCATACTTGTCAGAATTCCTATTGTCAAAAAGATGAGAAATAACAAGTGCTGTTGAGGATGCAGTGAAAAGGAGACTCTCATACATTGTTGGTAGGAATGTCAATTGCTCCAACTCCTGTGAAAACTATATGAAGGTTCCTCAAAAAATTAAATATAGATTCACCATATATGATCCATCAATTCTACTTCTGCATATTTATCAAAAGAAAATGAGAACAATAATTTGAAAATATATGGGCACCTCCATGTTCATTCACAATAGCCAAGACATGGAAGCTACCCAAGTGTCCATTGATGTATAAATGATAAAAGAAATTGTAGTATATATTATACACACAAATACACACACACACACACACACACACACACACACACGTAAAATAGAATATTATTCAGGCTTAAAAAGAATGAAATCTTGCCATTTGCGACAATGTAGATGGACCTCAAGTGCATTATGTGAGGTGAAATAAATCAGATAAAGGAAGACAAATACCATATGATCTGTGATATATGGGGGTGAGAGGTGGGAGAGATGGTGAATTGTTTTTGTTTTTGCCTTGGTTTAAATAAAATGAGTTGAAGTCTCCCGTGTTTTATTGCTCCCCTAATTAAGAAGTTCCTGCTTAAGTCCTGTTGAAATTTTTCCTGCTTAATTCCCCAATAGTTCTCCAAGGAGCAACTATATTTCCGTCCGTGATTTTGGTGAGGCCTCATGTTGTTTGTACTCCTAAAATATTTTGTGGTTGCGAGGTGACTTGGGAAGCACATTCCCTTCCTAATTGTTCAGTATTGTTTGATGACACCAGCCAGTATATACTCTGGAACTTGCATGAATCCAGCCTAGTGTGACCACAGCAGGAGACAGCCATGTTTAGGGCCTGAGGAGTTAATTGGGTAATCCCTCAAAATCCTCAAGTGTCCTTTGCAGCCTCTAATGCTCACAGATCCTCACAGCAAAACTATATCTTCAGGCTTGACATTGCAGTATCTGGGAAAGAATTGACACAGTATGAAGTCTCATGGGCCTACAGCCAGAAACATTTCCTCCTGGAAGACACACATCTCTGTAAAACATCTGGGCATGGGTGAGGCAAGAAGGCGTGTATGATACTACACTTTAGGAAACACTCTCAGCAGCTGAACCTGCACTTACGTGATCATGAAAGTGAGTGCCTTCTTAAGTTTTGTGCTACAGGTGCTTGCTTACTTTATTCTAGTCACAGACCCTGAATGAAAACAAATCTTTGGAGGAGAGCCATCCACTTCCCAATATGTGAATTGCATTTCTATTATGCTTTTGCCTTGTGGGCCACAGAGATAATAGCAGGTGCTTGGAATGGCAAGAGAGGATTCTGCTCTCCAGGGGCAAGTGTTGTGTGTTAATTAGGACCCTATGGTTGTATGCAACAGAACTGACTTTTTCCAAGTAAAACAAAAGGAAAATTTTGGGGGAAAATACTGGGGAGGACCTTAGGGTAGAAAGGAAGTTTGCAGAACCAGATTTAGGAAGGATAGGAAATGTTTAGTTGGTAAGCATGTGGAAACATTGGCACCCTCATGCACTGTTGATGAGAATGCAAAATGGTGCAGCCTCTATGGAAAACAGTATGGATTTCCTCAAAAAATTAAAAATTCTATTTTTTAATTAAATGATCTTTAATTTAATGATTATGATTCAATATGATTTAATATATAATTTGGCAATTTCTCTTCTGAGATTACTCAAAAGAATTATTCATAGTAGCACTACTGACGATAGCTAATATGCAGAAACAAGCTAAATGTCCATCAGCAGATGAGCGGATAAAGAAAATGTGGTATATACATGCAATGGAATATTTGCTTTATAAAAGAAGAAAATTCTGCAATATGCCACAACATGGAGGAACCTTGAGGACATTATGCCAAGTGAAATAAGCTGCCAAAGAAAGACAGTGCATGATTCCACTTTTGTGAGGTATCTCAAATACTCAAATTCATAGAATCAAAGATTGGAATGGTATTGACAGGGGCTGAAGGCAGGGCAAGATGAGGAGTTACTATTTAACAGGCAGTTAAGCAGGAGAAATAAGTGCTAGAAATCTCCTGTATGACCTTGAACTTAAGGTCAACAATATCATACATTCAAAGATGTGTTAAGAGGGTAGATCTTGTGGTAAGTGTCCTTATCACAATAACATGGTATTTAAAAAAAATCACGTCTTCTTAAACACAGAAGAAAATGGCTTTGTGATTGGAATGCTACCCGTGTCACTACCTCATAAGTTACGATTAAATGAGACATCATATACAAATCACCGAGGACCATGCCAGCACAAAGAAAAGCAAAATAAATGCTAGCTATCATAATGACTTTTAAATACCAACTTGAGTCATTGTGGAAAGTAATTTGAGCCAAGCCTCTCAATCATTTTTTTACTCGGTTCACAAATACGAGCACTTACTATCTAATTAAGTGCTAGGTACTGTGTTAGGCGGTAGGCACTGAAGAATTGAAGATACTGTTTCTGCCTTCATGACACTTACTATCAAATGGGAGTGGAATTTGGGGAACAGGATGTAAATAATGACATAGTCAAGGCGGTGTTCCAGATATTCTCAGGGTGGCTGAGACGGATAGGGAGATTTTGGGGAGAGGAGGGTGGGGGCAGCAGGAGAGTAGGTCATTCTGGGTTGATTTTAGGAGCAGGACTTCATGGAAATATATTATAGTAAGAGGAGTTCGTGAATGCAGCACCTCCACAAAGCAGTAAAAATCTCTTTGAACCAAGCTTATCAATCCTCCATGTGAGAATGCTTCATGAATCACAATCACAGGAATCAAAACTTTATTCAAATTATTACTTGCGTTCCCACATTGAGCAAAGCAGTATTTTCTTTTAAGCGATTTTTAGAAGATCAAATATGTGCCTAATGCCTTTTCATTTTGTCCCACACTTTCAAATTTATTCTTATTTAGTTCTCAAGAGAATTTTTAAAGCAAGTAATATTTTTCTATTCAAACTGAGGCTCCCTCACCTAATCCAGGCTGTAAGGGAGCCTACTGATCACTTAGGCTGAATTTCTTTCTCTCTTTCTTTTTAATAGATAAAAATAAATTGAGGCCCAGATAGGTTAAGGGACTTTTCCTGTGGCATGTGCATTTGACATATGAAAAAGACAATGGCCTAAGAGTGTAAATAATTTAAGGCAGGTAATGCCTGTAGTTGTTGAGCAAGCTGAACTGAGCATTGCAGGATAGATGAAGCCCAGAGTCTGGCTCTTTTCTTGCAAAGCAAGCAACAAAAGTGGTTAGGGATAAAACTCCTTCCGCCAACAAAATGTGTATATTGTGAAGGCAATAATTTCTCTTTTTTTGCTATTACTTTATTGGAAAGGCAGACTATCGTAGCAGTGGGGAGCTTAGGGTCTGAAAGGGCCAGAACTGGGCCTGCCTGCGTACTGTTTTTACCACTTACTACCTATATGGTCTTGGACTTTTTGACCAGTCTCAGTAAGCCTCCGTTTCTGTCTGTCCAGTGAAGATAGTATCATGTATGCACATGAAATGCACGTAACATGGTACTTGGTACGTAGTAAATACTAGATATCGCTAATAGTAATTAGCAGAATACGTCGCATTGAATAGAACTAGAATATTGATTTTGTTCCAGTATTAGTGTTCTCTAGAGAAACAGAACCAATAGGTTTGGTCGATTGACTAATTGATTGGTTTTGGAGAATTGGCTCGCACAATTATGGAGACTGGGAAGTCCAAAATCTGAAGTTTGGGCAGGAGGCTGGAGACTTAGGGAAAAGCCCGTGTTATAAATCAAGTCCAAGGCCATTTACTGGCAGGATTCCCCCTTGTTCGAGAAAATTCAGTCTTCTGTTCTATTAAGGCCTTCAGCTGACTGGATGAGGCCCACCTAAGTTACAGAGGGTAATCTGGTTTGTCCAAAGTCCACCAATTTAAATGTCAATGTCATCCAAAAACACCGCCACAGAAACATCCTGAATAATGTTTGACTGCATATCTGAGCACTTGGCCCAGCCAAGAAGATATACAAAATTAACCATCGCAGTTCCAAAGCACCTTAACCATGTTTTAGTCTTTGTTGTCTGGTCTGACATTAGTGAAGCTACCACTTGAATCATAGAACTCAAGCCAGCTATTATTTTGACAGGCTTGGATGCAAATCACCATTTCTTCTTGGTAATAATGAAGGAGTCATAATTTATGATGGGCTTTGTTTGTCCGCTCGTCTTCACAGACTAGTTACAGCTACGGACATTCACCGGCTATCATATGCTACCTTCTTCCAAAGCAATGTCTGCTGTATTGTTCACAAACTAATTATAGAGGCACCTATTCAACCATTGATAGTCACAGCCAAGTCTCTCACATTTCTCCAGGGGAATGACATCCCTCTCAGTAGCAATACTTGGCCATTAGAGGTTGTTAATGTTATTCAGATCCCGGCCTGCACACCTATCCTTGTTTTGGAATGAGTCCTGTGGGAAGCAATCAGCTGGTGTGGAGCTATTTCAGTTGGGGCTTTGGTGGTTAGGACAGGTATGAGAAAAGCTGTGTGTATTTTTAGACCAGCCCTCTCCTGTCAGGAGCAGTGGAGAACACTGGAGGAGCATCATCAATCTCCTGTTTGTCAGGCTGTAGCACAGGGGAAACTGTAGCCAGAATGGTCTGGCTGTTACAAGTGGCATTATTTGCCTTGCGCTATGGTACATGTTATTAACGCTGCCATTTAATGTTCTTTTCCGAGGAGATTGTCTCTGGTATTTTTATTGTCCAGGGAAATGTGGTACCAGAAATGATCACGTTCCTGGCAATTTTCTTTGAAAATGGTAAACTTTTGCAGAGTTTACTCTCTCTTCTATTAGGGTTGGTAATGAGAAATTGTGAGGATTATTAAACACTCCTAGTTTTCAGTAGGAACTTATTTAGCACAGATGTTTCTATAATTGCAGTACACTGGGAAAATTCACAGTGTTAAATGGCCCAAAACTCATTATTACTTATTACTTCTACCTGTGTATTGTGGCGCTCGTAAGCTGGGCTGAAATGTTTAATTTAGCAGGGGCTATAGCTGTGTATCTCAGTTTTCGAAAGACTACTGAGAAGAAATTACAGGATATTCTGCCCAGACCCTTACCACTTAGTAATCTCTCAACTGTTACCTGGGACTCTGATATGTACTTTATTATGGGTTTAGGCCACATCACTGTTAAGATTCTTTCTGACAATTTTCTAGCTTATGGCCATGAGGAAAAAATGGAATATTAAAAGATTTTTAGAACAAACAATGTAGCTAACTATTGTATTTTATTGGGATAAAACACATGGAATGTGTACTATATTCAGCTTTCTACTGCTTTATAAAGCACAGCTCTCTGGTTCCAGAAGTATTATTCACACTTGTAAAGAATGCTTGGCAATGTTTAAGAATAAGGGTTCAGAAGATGCAAAGGAAACACTTAGAAAAGGCCATTGAGGAGAATACAAAATCTCCCCGTATTCCCTCATTCTCTATATTAAGATCGACACTATAAACAAATTCCCCATCACACCCTTTATTTCTCTAAAGTAAAGAGAAGCCCTTTTGGATTGGCTACGAGTCTGCTGGGGGAAAGTTTGATAAGCACATCTATAGGAATTTAGTTGTGCTCTCTTCTGGAGTGACCGACCTGTCTTGGTTTACTGAGGACTTTCCCAGTTTTAACACTCAGCCCTCTAAGTCTGGTGTCCCAGGATCCTGTCTTTGTCTTGGGCAAAGTGAGACTGTTGGTTGCAGCTACTGTCCCAGGAGCTGACATTTTCCTGGGCATGTCAAAGACTGCTGGTCTTCTCTTTGCACCTGGAAACGCCCAGGATTCCCACAATTAATGTAAAATAAAGAAGAACATAAACATGAATTCGATTGCCCTTCTCACTCCTGAGAGCCAACCATAGAAGCTAAAGAACACACACGTAGAGACTAAAGAACACATCCTGTTAGATTGCAATTAGATCTCTAATATACAACATCTGAGCTTGAAACAAGCCTAAAAATTTTGGCTTTTTATATACATTTGCTATAACTAAATTAATCCAGGCCATATTTCTTTGATAGTGGCAAAACAACAGTTACAAAATGATCTAGTGTGTTTGGTTAACTTAGACTTACATATCTACCTTTATATGATAATCTTATACTTAAAATTTGAAGATAAGTGTATTTTTCATCTTTTATTCTTTGCCTCAACTTTTTTGATTGCCTGTCTCGATCCCTGCCCCCTTACCATCAGAAGGTAAGAGAGATAGCCCCATTTCTGGGTTTTTTTTTGCCTATAGAATGCAAATAATTTATGAAACACTATGAAATTTTAGTAGGTATTTAAAACTCTATTTAGATCAGTAGATTAAGTCTAACAAAGGATAACATAAATTATATTTTCCTTAGAAAGTATATGGAGGGGTTCCTGGGTGGCTCAGTCAGTTAAGTGTCCAACTCTTGACTTCAGCTCAGGTCATGATCTCTTGGTTCATGAGTTCGAGTCCCGTGTCAGGCTCTGTGCTGACAGTGTGAAGCCTGTGTGGGATTCTCTCTCTCTCCCTCTCTCTCCACCCCTCTGTCACTTGTGCTCTCTTTCTTAAAATAAGTAAATAAACTTAAAAAAAAAAAACTATATGGAAATGCTCCTGGAAACTAGCACCCTCTGCCTCATGTTGCATTATTCTGGCGAATAGCTAAAGTGTGTCCATTTTGTTGATGTTCCTATTCCACACTTCTGCAATCACGCATGGTGATAAAGTACACGGACGAGGGGCGCCTGGGTGGCGCAGTCGGTTAAGCGTCCGACTTCAGCCAGGTCAAGATCTCGCGGTCCGTGAGTTCGAGCCCCGCGTCAGGCTCTGGGCTGATGGCTCGGAGCCTGGAGCCTGTTTCCGATTCTGTGTCTCCCTCTCTCTCTGCCCCTCCCCCGTTCATGCTCTGTCTCTCTCTGTCCCAAAAATAAATAAACGTTGAAAAAAAAATTAAAAAAAAAATAAAGTACACGGACGAGATTGGACTTCTTTAGTAGCAGCGGGAGGAGCATTGTGCCATTTGCATTGGTAGCTAAATTACAAACGAATATTTCAAACTTTAGGAAGGAGATTAAGACACGTATAATTTTGCATGTCAAAAGACCAATGTAACTATAGCATTGCTTTTAGGAAACCAACAGACTTGGAGCTAAAGTTCAGAATATGCCACAGAACTTTAATATTTCATACACTTATAACCAAAAAGATGTTCTCTTAATTAAAGTGCTGGACAAACTCTGCATGTTTATTTATTTTTAATTATGACGAGGCATTTCAAGGTTAAGGTATTTATGAAAATCTTCTCATTAGTATTCAAACTTTTTAGGTCTCAGAGCTTTCTAGTGAGATCTAAAATGTTTAATCCACTTGATCATGAAAACAAACTATTAGGAATCAAGAAATAGCTTCTGTATTATTTGTAGTTTCCAGCTTCAGATGGTACTTAGGAGCACAGAGGTCTGGAAAGTGTAAAAACTAATTAAAAGTTTTTACCAAAGTTATTTGAATATCAACTTCACATCAATCTGACTCTATGCTGAGGGGTCAGATTTTTAAAACAGGAGGGCAGAAAGGAATTTGACCTCCTACTTAAAACATTTTTGAATCTGTTCACCTCTCATTCATTTGGACTTGATTTTTTGAAGCTCTAAATCAAGTTCCTTTTTTTGAGATGGAAAATAAGTGACAGAGACAAATCCAAAGCTAGTGACACTTGCACACAATATGCCAGCCTCAGATGGAGTTATCAGCATTTCATCCACACTGCATTGTGCTGAAATTCTTCTCACCCATTCCTTCCCTGGGATACTCCTGTTGAAGAGCTGCAATAATAACTACTCTGCCAATTAAGGTGTTCTACCTGGGGCCAGCCAGAGCTTAGTTTGGGGACAAGGTCACTTGCTGGGATGGAGTTGTAGTTCCCCAATTACTAGTAGTTCCACTACCTCTTCTAACTTGTCAAATAATGAGGAGACTTTGAAGGCTAAATCCAGCAGTAGCTCCTAGCGGGGTTAATGCAGAGTGAATGACAATGATACCTCAGGAGTGAGAATCTGACAATGTCTGTCAAGCTCTGTTCCCAAGGATGACGAAGTTCATTGCTACTCAACACTACTTGGGAAAGATATTGGTCTTGATCTTATCAGTGAGGAAGGACCACATTGCTCACTTTGGCAGAAGTTCATTAACTCTTTCACGTCACCCATATAATCTGGGCATGAACTTCATATCCTAAAAACAGAAGGTGAGTGTGCTTACAACAGGGCAGCTCACCCAGAAAACCATGTCTCTTGTCTATTTCTCGCATCTTGACTCTTTAGTCAATGTTTTTTTTTTTTTTTTTTTTTTTAAGTTTCTAAATTCTGAGCTTAGTGATGAATAACAGTGGTTATACAACGATTATTTTTAGGACTCATTAACAACACAACTGAGAGAATAAGAATAACAGAATTATGCTCCCAAATGAAAAACAGAGAGATTTTATACCAATGATAACAATGTTCACTGCTGACTCCATTGGTGAGTCATTTAACTGAAGATTAAAAACAACAATAACTCAACAAAAAGCCCTATAAAATTATTCTAATGATTAGCCATTCAACATTTGTAGGAAATTGACTAGATGGCCTGCAAACTAATGTTTCCCAAGCCTGCATCGTCTTTTTAAAACTAGTGCTCAAAGCTGAATATGTAATGTAACAAAGGATTTTTGTGATTAGATCTTTTTGCATGTGTTTTTCTTTCACTCATGTTTATTTATTGAAATAGTGAAGGATACTGGTGTCCTTTGATTATGCTTGGATTCCGCTGTGTAAAAGATTGTGAGAGCAAATGGCCTTTTTGGCTCCTAGGGCTGTTCTGACTCACTCCTCAAATTCTGCTGAAGCTTGCTGTGGCTAAATGGACAAAGCCTCACTCAGTGATGACAAATGTATACACGAGCATTTAAAGAGATGCAAATATTACTTTTGACTTACCTCATAACTAATCAGCTGGTTCAGATCTGAGTATCAGATGTTTTTTCCTACTGAGAAAATAGTTCTACATCCTTAAGACAATTTTACAAAAATGAAAAAGAAAAATTTCCTGAGTAAAAAATTAACAAATATATTCTATCTTATGGAACGGATTCCCTCTCCCAAATTCTAGTTATTGGAATCCAAAATGTTAGTTTTTTGTTACCTTTTGACA
Organism: Herpailurus yagouaroundi; assembly: GCF_014898765.1. Taxonomy (NCBI): domain Eukaryota; kingdom Metazoa; phylum Chordata; class Mammalia; order Carnivora; family Felidae; genus Herpailurus; species Herpailurus yagouaroundi. Next base: position 84,472,691 of record NW_024412377.1, read on the forward strand.
CACGTGGTATATTCACTAAGAGCAAAGAGGGCATCTTTCCATTATTTTTAAATTTACAACATAGCAAGTGGGCCTGTAATGACCTTTCGAGTTCTTTGTTTCCTGTGGGAAATTAGCTGATGCCAAATAGCTACAAAACTGTAATTAGCATTTTGATACATGAACAAAATTTCAGTTGGGTAACATATTTACACATTTTAGAGTAGATCTTTTAACATTACTTAAGATTTTGTTAGCTCTATGGAATATGTTCTGGACTTTTATGGCATATATATCATCTTGCATTCTACCCCGTATTTTGCTGTTTGTCAGTGGCCAAAACTCTGCCAGAGAAGGCAAAAGGGAGCCTGTGGTATTTGATGTGTAACAGTGCTTCTCAGGTATTCTTCTGTAAGCAGTTCATTCTCTTTTGTTTCCCCAGAACAATATTATCCTTCACTTACAGATCTCATTTTTCTGTAGCATATTCATATTACTAAAAAGTATTGGAAATAATACAGGCAAAATGCTTTCTCTTGCATGTCCTTGGGCTCGTTCGGAAGGAGGAGATCCCCTTTGCCATCAATCAATGATTTATTTTTTTCTTACTGAGTTGTTGGGACTTTGTCAACGATCTAGTTTAATTCTCTGGCACTTCTGCAGACAGATCCTTTCCTTCCAGGGTCAAGTGTGGTCAACGTGGTCCAATGGAATTTGATATTGCTGCCCCTCTCCTCTCTTTTCGGACTCTCCCTCCTACGCTTTCCTTGGTGCCTGCACTCATTTCCTTACACAGAAAGTTTCCCACTCTTCCCCTCAGGGCCCCAGATGTCAGCTATCTAATCTGACAAATTAATCTATGCTAACCTGCTCTTGGGAGCCCCTTCCAGGTAGCATAGACAAGCGTTTTAAATAACTGAATTGTTACCTGTTCTGAGCAACCCAACTACCTTTTGCTGTACAATCAGTCGGTGACATTCAAAGACAGTGATAGGGGACCTGTGCTTGGGCAGTGGGCCTTTTGCAGCCTTGCCCTTGACACTGTCTCCTGGCCTGGGAGATCTTGACAAGACTGCCTGCTTCAGAGACTTCTAGATACCCATTTCAGAGCCACTCCACAGATTCCCAGCCTTTAGGACTCTGTGGATATCTGAGGCCTCTAGAATCAACTGTCTCCAAGTTGGTAGGGGTTGGATGACTCTTCAGTCTTCCTTTTTGTTCACCAGAAAACACCTTTTTAAAAAAAGAATTTCCAGACCTGCTGGAGCTACAAGTATACAGATAAGTCTTAACTGATCATGAAAATATATATATTAAAAAAAAAAAACATTTCTAGCCATTTCTGTTTAAGAAGAAGGCAAAAGATTGGGACTAATATTCTGAATATAGGTACTACTATCATCTGGGTGTTTAATGATACAAATAAATGCTCACATTTACTATTTCCACCACGGTGCCACTTTCATTATAAACATCATCTCATTTAATTCTTGAAACAGCTCTAAAAAGTAGTGCATTTTATAGACGAGAAATGGAGTCTCAGCCATCATATATAACCTGCTCAAATTTGCACAGTAACAGCAACGGAGTCAGACTGCAGCTGCATTGCTCTGGGGTTATCTCTGGGCCTTTCTCACTAGACCACAGCCATGCTTTCTTCATTTTAGGGCATCTTGGGTTTCTGTTCTGCCATCATCACCCTTGTTCAGTGATGGTGGCAGGTTTTCACAAAAACTGGGATCTTGGGTGGACCCTGACTTCCTTCATTGCTCTCCTTATAGATGAAATAATCCCCTTTTGGGGTGTTAGTGTATCAGCCATCTCTTCTGGTTGTTTAGATTATTTAATGAGATTATGTAGATAAAATCAAAGGATGGAAAGAAAGAATACATGGTTCCATGTTCTATAAAGATTTAGACTGGAAGGTTTTCGGTGAGTTTCCTCTACTGCGGTGTCCGTGCATTCTACATGCTCAGAGCTTTCTTCTTTTATGTCGTCACCAGTGTTTGAGAGCCTAGACAAAAGGAAATTCAAATTTAATTGGTGGCTGTAATTAGTGACCTCTTAAGGAATTTTGGGTATCCAGAGATATTTTGCCTAACTGTTTTGTGAATTTCGTCTTCGTGTTGACTCTTTTACTTTTGTGTTTGAGAGTTGACATAAACACACCACCTCAAAAAATTTTTTAACCCCTAGCTAAGTTCCTTCTCATATAATCATAAATAAAAGTCAAGTGGTTTAAAAAGTTCCCCTGAAAAGGAGAAAAAAGAAGAATTTTTTTTTTTTACATAAACTTCAAAAGGAACCAGAAATTAAGCCCCAAGACTGCTTATTCAGTTTAATATTCACTGTTAGAGTTTTCTGTGTAACGGATGGACCAGGAGGTCAAAATTCATTGTCTTTCAGGCTACAGCTTCTGTTTTATCCACTAGCTTCTCTGTAGACTAATACTGATGGAAAAATATGTCTGTTTGGATTTGGATATAGTCGGGAATGTGACATAAACAAAGAGAAAGAGGAAATGTTTTCTTCTGGCTCTTTTCAGAGGTTTGCTAATTGGGTCTGCTATAACTATTACTGGGTTCTGTTTAAGATCAGGCTTTCTTCTTGATGTGTAGATGTTCCTTTTTGTAAACAAAACACAGAAATTGTATTCAAAAGAAAATGTATTATAATCAGCACATTCCTTCTTACTATTTCTATTTGAAAATTCCCACCAGGTCTCTGACATGAAATACGAAGGGGTTTGCCTCTAGCATGAATAATTTCATACACTGAAGGAGTTCACTTTTTAATGTTCTTAAATTCAGTGAGCTTAACACATTTTTATTTTAAGAATCATAACATCCTAATCCACATAAAAGGTCCAGAAATGTGATGGTCAAACAAGAAGGAAAAGAAAACATTTGACACATACATACAATAGATGGATAAAATTTTGAGTAGTGCTCCTATATATTTTGGATATTTTTTTCTCCATAGAATGTATGTTCCCTAAGAAGCAAGATTATACTATTTCTTGCATCTTAGGAATTATTGGACGTTTGAAGTGTAGTAATTCTTCCATGTCTAAATGAGCAACATCCAGTAAGAATATGTGATAGCTTTTTAATCACCAGACATATACCAGTAAAACGTTCTCACACACAGAGCTTGTCTACTTAAACAACTATCAAAGATGTCAGAATATTTGAATATTCATCTTAAAAATCAACAGCCTTTTTCTTCTCCAAAGTACAATACCAATATTTACACAACAACCCTTCAGCTAGGCAAAACGATGTTGTGCTATTTAAGAAATGAAGGGGGCTGAAATTCAAGGGAACCTCAACTATGCATATAAAAGATTAAAATATTCATATTAATGTAACTATGCTTAAGTGCCTTTTAAACTGTCTTTATAGAATTTATGGGTTGCTGTTGTTTTGTGTGGTTGGAAAAAAATACCCTGCCTTTTTACTAGGCAGTGATTACTGGCTGAACTATGTTCATTACTGTAGACTCTATAAAATTGGAACTGGTCTAGTTTTCTATCTTGGAGTCATAGAGAATAAGTAGAATTTTTTCTCTCTTTCCCTCACTTCTTCTCTCCCTCTCCCAATATTAACAATAGCAAATGACCCTGTTGCTGAAGACTTGGGTTATGTTCTTAAAAAAAAAAAAAAATAGTGTGAGACTTCTGTCCATAAGTGAGAAAATTCTGTATTTGCTTTTGTTCAGGGTTCAAGCTTAGAATTAAAAGGTCAAATTTAATCCAAAGCCACTTTAATGATTCTCTCATGAAAGTTCAGCATCTTTATTTTCTTAATGACTTGGTCATTTCATTGAGGAAATCCAAACTGCAGAATTACAGAAAAGAATCAAAAAGTGGGAAGATGTAAAGACAATTATATAACATATATATATAATATTTTAATATTCATATCTATTTTAATAATATATTCTTAACAGTGCTAAAAGATGAGTACTCTAATATATCACTGGTGACTTAGGTCACCAGATTGGTACAATCTTTCTGGAAGGATAATGGCACCTATTCAAAGTGTTAAAATAAATATACTTTAACAGAACAGTTCTTTAATAAATTTATTCTGAATACAAGTAAAGACGCATGCAAAAATATATTTAATAATGTTCATGTTAGTGCTATTTTTTTAATGTTTTTTATTTTTGAGAGACAGAGAGAGAAAGAGACAGAGCATGAGCAGGGGAGGGGCTGAGAGAGAGGGAGACAGAGAATCTGAATCAGGTTTAAGGCTCTGAGCTGTCAGCACAGAGCCTGGCATGGGGCTTGAACTCAAGAATCGAGAGATCAGATGCCTAACCAACTGAGCCCCCAGGCGCACCATGTTAGTGCAACTTTTAAGAATGTAAACTTGGAAACTATCTACATTTTAAATAAAAAGGAATAAATCAGATTATCAAATAATTTAAATTATATACATACGATAGATTATCATACATCTCATGTGTAAAAGTAAAAATGTGCTATGTCTGTAATGAGCATGCACCCATTTTATATTGACAGAAGTGAACTTGTTTGTAATAAAAATTATCTTTTAATACCTAAATTTGAATATAAATCTGAAATTCAGGAAGACAGTTTGCATCAGACTTCTACAGTGAAATAATTGTTTTTGATATTTAGAAAAAGTAAAATTTCTAGGAAAATGTCATAGGAGATAAAGCACAATTGTGGTATTCTGATGTAGAATCTTTTCTCTGGCTTTGTCCTCCATACCTAAAACAAAGACTCATTCTGTATAGGGGATATTTCATGTTTTGTCTTTCTAAGGTGTAGTAGAATAATTAGCAATAAATGTTTTTAACTGGTGGTGTACTGGTTAATGTTTAACAAGTAGTTCTGGGGATCAGGGAGTGGTAGGGGAAGGCTTTATTTGTAGCATTTACAAATGGTATAAATACTCTCACCATGGCTGATTTCAAGCTGCTGACGTTGACAACACTGAATGGGGGGAGATGTACACACCTAGCTCTCAAGCGCTGGTCCCAGTCAGTTCCAGCATACCACTAGGGCAGTCAGATCTTACATGGGAGGGTCTGTGTGAGGGTGGAAAGAGACAAATTAAGTGTAAAAGCACTTCAGATTGAAGAGTAAGCTTGAAAAGTTCAGGAAGTGGAAACCTGCATAATTGATGCAAAGGGGAAAGAGGAACTAGACAGAATAGTGATATATAGAAATAGAGCAGCACATGGCACAAGACTCTTCAGTATTCTTTTTTAATTTTTTTTTTCAACGTTTATTTATTTTTTTTGGGGGGACAGAGAGAGAAAGAGCATGAACGGGGGAGGGGCAGAGAGAGGGGGAGACACAGAATCGGAAACAGGCTCCAGGCTCTGAGCTATCAGCCCAGAGCCTGACGGCGGGGCTCGAACTCACGGACCGCGAGATCTTGACCTGGCTGAAGTCGGACGCTTAACCGACTGCACCACCCGGGCGCCCCAAAACTCTTCAGTATTCTTGAGAGTGCCAGTGACTGGACTTTATTGTTCAGAAGAATCAACTGCAATACTTATTAAGCATAGGTGTTCCCAAGTCTCTCCCCAGATGTGGATCGGGGTCCTAGAATCTGCATTTTAGAGAGACTTTCAGGGAACTGTTCTTATCAGTCAAGAAAATCTGATTCAGAATGCCCACTGTGATCCCATAAGATGTTTTGGAGTGCTTAACACTTGAGAATACCTTATAATTAGAGTGAATATGTAATTTGTCTTCTAAACTAGGATACTTTAGAGCATAAAAGGGAGTATTAATTATGACTTCAAGTTAACACGTATAATCCAGGACTGTCGTGGGAAAACTAAGGACAAGCTGAGCCTACTCATAAGCACTCCCAGGAGAAGTCTTTGTTGTTATGTTGGAATGTTAGTTGTAAAACCATAGGATGGGTGAATACACAGATACACAATGTCTTCTTCTGAGTACTCTAAAACAAACAAAAAAATCTCTGGCTCTTGCTTCAAGCGTGATGGGAATCATTGGGTTTCCTGGAATGTGGGAACTCTTGTCTAGCACCAGCCCATTCAGCAGAAGGGAGTTTTCCTGCAATCGGTACAAATTCAAGTTAGTGGACTTGTGGACAAGAATTAAGGTCTACTTATACTTCTTTTTGTGTTCAAGTTTGCCAAATTTTGAGGGCAATCTCCTAAGAAAGAGCATTTTGGCCAAACTGGCTTATATGGAGAACTGCTCATGTGGCACATTCTGGGTGCCACTGAAATGAATTTTTCCCTTCCCATCTGGCATGATGCCTCATCTCAGCATTCATATACCCTATAGGGTTATTCTGTGATGACTTTTTAATTATCTCCCATTATAGAACCAGGAAGAATTGGGAGCCATATCAAGTAAATTTTGGTGTTGACAAAGAAGAGTCAATGCAATAGTGCAAATGTGAGTGGGCGTGCAATTGAAAGGTGGCATGATGGCAGCAAGAAGACTACCCTTGGGAATGGTGAAACTCAGATTCACCTGGTGCCAATATCCATCTATTTTGTAAAAGCACTTCTGTTGGATGAAGATGGTGATTTATATCAGATTTGTTGACCTAAAATGACCAAATGCAGGGAGTCCCAAATGGTCAGTGCAGTGGTTCTCTGTGGGTTGTGTGTTCTTAAGTAGTGATGTTGGGGCCAGAATTAGTGCAAGTGGCTCAAATATATATATCCCAAGGTCTTGTTTATATATGAAAATAATCAGTCATACACTTTCTACTGTGATGAATACGATGCAGGTTAAAATAGAAAGCAAGTTTTACTGAATTTATATACATGTATATGTATGTGTATATACATTTATTTAGACACACACACACATACACACATAGCGCTTTATACCTTTCTCAGGATAGTAATGTAAAATCAACCATTCAGGGGTAGACAGAACTTCTGTAGATTAAAATATGTCTTCAAATGCAAGATGTGTGGGGACCATGCTCGAAGAGAATATGGGGACAATCTAAATGATCTTGTCCAAGCTCTGTCTGAACAATTGGTCTAGCAAACTTAGGTGTCAGGATTCTTGGTAAGGGATATAAAAGCTTAAGTGTGAAACATGAATAAGACATGAGACTGACAGATAATGGAAGAGGTAATAGAGACAATAATTTTATTAGCTCAATGAAATGGAAATGATGGACTGGTCCAGAAGGAGGACCATGGGGATAATGTCCTGAGCCTTAGAAATTCAAGAGAGAATTGGTCAGGGACACACATCAAAAGATTAACCTTTGGGGACAATTTACATTTCATAGTCCTTTGGGACATAGAATTATACATTTTACTTGGTGTGTATTTTCCTATAAATATCAATGACATTGTAGTAAGTCTTTATAATGAATCTATTTATTCATTGTACCTTCTTTAATAGAACTGATTATTCCTACTGACCCTATTGTATAAAGAGCCCATAGCCTCTCCAGACAACCTCTGCAGTGATAGGGAAAGGCCCAACTCATGTCCTTTCTCCTATTGGCAGGTTATTTACTCCAAATTCTTTGTCCACCTATAATGTAGACCAACACTTGGAGTTATTTACTAGCCATGCCCACTTTTTACATTTTCGAGTGTGCCTTCATTTTTGCACATTTTTATTCTGAGAAAGTTAGACTTCTGCCCTTGCAAAAAGGACACTATTTTCTCATCTCTTTGCTTATGGGTTTATGTAAGTTGACATTTGCTGTGCCTCTTCTCTCACTCTGAGCTATTTGAAAGTGCTTGCCCAGGGTCTCCTTGGGGAACTGGTTTCCAGACTGAGGGCTGGTATTGCTTTCAGGGTGAAACCTCCCAACCTCTTCAAAGAACAGACAGGTTTGACCCCAGAGCCCTTATTTATAACAGCTAGTCACAAGGTGGCCGTCTTACATGACCTATGGCATGTGCCTGGCACTATTCTCAGACTCCATAGACCATGCTCAAGGGCAAATGACACATTTCCTGATTAGGAATGAATTCCTGCAGCAACATTATTAAATATTAAGAACCACAAATAGATCCATAGAATGGTTATGTGACCCAAAAAGAATCTTTTAGCAGTTGCCTTCTTAAAATCCAGAGCATTTTAAATTACTGAGGAGTTGACATATTTCTTTAAAATGTTTATTTTGGTTGTTTTTAACTACTTGAGATACCTGGAAAGGATAAATATGGAATCCTAAAAGTGAAAAATAAGGGTATTTTAGAGGTGAGCAGCTGGAAGATTATTTTTTAACCTTCCATGATAGTGTCTATATGGAGACAGTATTGAAGCATGCTGTAAGACTGGGAACAAAACAGTGAACACAAATGTCTTCCCTTCAGGAAGTTGAGATGTCTGAATCACAGTTAAGACTTTATTTTCAATGTGTGTTAGCTTGACGATATAATAATTTAAAGCTGTAAGCTTTGTTATTTTGCATTTTCACATCTCTTTAATAGGACAACAAAGGGTAGAAAAGTTTTAAAAATACCATCCAAATTTTCTTTCATTTATACAATGTCAGACAATAGTCTTTTCTAAAATTTATTTTTCAAGTAGTTTAAAAAGTTAGTTTTGGCAATATTGGCATATTGTATGTATATGTGATATTTACCTAAGAAGAGTTTACTCACTATGTGTTCAAAGAAGACGTCTGGTGGATTTTACCAGTCAGTGAAAATGCACTTGAAAGACTGGTGTCCAGTGTCTGAAGAACTTGATTAATATTTTCCTACTCTGTTTTGAGAACAAACTGTAAAAATTCCAGTGTGAATAGTTACCAGGAATCACATAATTTGGAATGTTTAAATTTTGAAACAAGAATTCACAAACTTCTATTTTCTGAATTGAAGAGGTTTGATGTACCAGCATGTGTTCAGGGGACCTACCAGTTCCATTAACTTGTTGCTGTATCAGTAATGACTACTAGAAGTTAAGAGTCTTCTCTTTGGGTTTGGATCTCTAGATCCTCAAGTGGTAATCTGATAGCCTTTTCTGTTATCTTATTTGATTTATTGCAAATAATTGTCTGTGGAAACAGACTAATTCCCCTCTTCCTCCTTCTTTGCTTCTTCTTCCTCTGGACAAGTAAGGGCTATAGAAGGGCTGTGATTTCATCATCTGAATATTTGAATTCTAATCGCTAACTTCGACTCTACTACCATATACTATTTTTACTGAGTAATCATGTCCTCAGATATTATACATAGATGTACCTTGTTGTGGACCACATCATTACATGATCTGCCCAGAAAAAATACGTCAACAAAGAATTATGCCTTTTTGAGAATCCATGGAAACTTTAGGGAGGAGATAAATTATTATTATTTTGGTTGGGGGGAAGAGATCAATTACATCAGAAGAAAGACATATTTGGAAGCAACAGAGTAAATATATGCCAAATGTTAAAGGAACAGTATAAACTAGGCAAAACTTACCATGGAACTGCTATTTTGAAGAATATGAAAATTTACTTCCAACTAAAAAATAGAGAAAGGTAGACTATCTAGAAGATTATGAATGCTCCAATATTTTATTTTGACTACTACAAATGTGAAATTTGTTTCCTTCCAAAGTATTAGGACATAATGTGTTCTGGATCAAAAATTGCTTTTTGTAAGGGCAACATAACTTTGTTTGAAGAATACATTAAATTGCATTGCATGATTTAAGAGCAATAAAAATTCACTACAATGTAATAATTCCAGTCATTATTTGTTGCTGGCAGTTTTAGTTAGCTTAGTTTGTCATAAGAAATTTCCATGACACCTCAAGAAAAGATAACATCCAAGTGACAAGTCAACCTTTCTTTCCCTCCTTTTCCCTGACCCCTTGCCCCCCGTACCACCCCCCACCTAACTTTTTTCCAAAGGGCGATTATATGCCTGGTGGAATACAGCCTGGCCACGTTCAGGCTCCTTTATCTGAAGTGTAAACTTTCATACTATAGCTGCCTATATACCTTTTCTAGATGAATGATGCCAATTCTATTTATGCCACTACGGTAAGGGGTCTCTTAACATTTCCATTCTAAACACCTATTTTCAAAGGTTTATAACTCGGCTATAAAAATGTGCTCCAGGCTGAAACTTAGCATACAGGGTCCTAGCCCAGGAGCCGTGTTTTACTCTTTTATATATTAATCTTGAAAAAAAAAATGGTGTGACTGTATTTTAAAGAACTGGAGTGTTCACAGTAATAGAAGTTAAGGACCTAGGGTATGAGGAAAGATCACATGCCAACAAGTCCCCTCATCTATAGTAGCTTTATCTGAAATTCAGTTTTACAACATCTCCTTCCTGCCTGTCATTCTCTCTTTCAATTCTCTCTGCTCAGAAATAAATCTAGTTTTATTGCTTTTATTATTTGTTTCAATAGCCTCATTTGTGGAACTTATTTAGTAGTTGTGCCACCTTGATCTATGGTCCTGTCTACAGGTATGAGTTGGCCACTCCGGGGCAACATCAGATTTGGGAGACCAGGGTGTCATGATTATTTGTGTTTGTTGTTGTTGCTATTGGCACTGCTATTATTTAAAAATGAGGATAAATGAGAAGACATTCCTTAATTTTTATTGACGGTAATTAAGAATGAATTACAACTTGGGGCACCTCAGTCGGCTAAGCGTCTAACTTTGGCTCAGGTCATGATCTCACAGTTCATGAGTTCGAGCTCTTTGTCGGGTTCTGTGCTGACAGCTCAGAGCCTGGAGCCTGCTTTGGATTCTGTGTTGCCCTCTCTCTCTGCCCCTCCCCTACTCACACTCTGTCTCTTTCTCTCTCTCAAAGATAAAATAGTAAAATTAAAAAAAAAAAGAAGAATGAGTTAAAACTTAACGATACAAGTTTTGTATAGTAGCAATTACCTTACTTGCTTCTCAAGACATTGAATATTCATACTCTTATTCTAAATCTTAGTGTTTCTTTCTGATCCAAATTGTTAAATATGTGGGTTTTTCCCCACTACGGGTACAATGCATTGATAACAAGTGAATTAGTGACAAAGTGTTTTCATAAACATCTGATAATTTTATTATGTTTGCCTGGGCTTTCATGTCCCAAAATAACCCTTAGGTTTTCAAATCTAGAAGATTTTAGACTTTTTGGTAAAACCATTGATTAAGATCCTTTAATTAATAGAGTTTGTTTTTTTCTTTTCTTGTATGTTTTCTGTAGTTACAAACCTTAAATCCCCTTAACATTAACATTATTCCTTGGATTTTTTATCATCTATAATAACTACTATAATATTAATTATTTGCAAAAAAAAGACTTCCTTTAAATCCAGGTAAATTTGGGGTGATACTGAAGATTATCAAGGCAAATGACTTTATTTATATTTCAATCATTAACAACTGCTTTGTGAGTAAACTGTCACAGGTAGAAAACCAAACAAACAATAGAAGACCAACAAAAGATATTATTCTTTTATAAAGGTGCTACATGGAAGAACAAACATGCATGCCTATGTCATGGCAGGCACAGATAAGATGGGAAATATGGAGTGCTTTTTTTTCCCCATGAAATTTGCTGCATATCTCAATCTATGATCTGATATGATGGATGAGCATTGGGAAACTTATTAGCTGTCAGGATTGGTTTATAAGTCTGCTTTTTGCAGTATTTGCTTGTTATTATATAGAATAGTACGCTTTCTAAGCCTCTAAGACTACATGGCCCTTCTGTACCCATTACCCTGTCCAATGGCATCTTTTTCAGCTTGCCTTCTCTGATCATGGGAATTGGCAGGGTAGGAAGATGAAAAGTGACAGGCTTGGTGGGGCCAGGAAGGCATAAGCGAGGCAGAGAGAATGAAGGAGAATGTGTGAGCGCATATGTATCCTTCAGGATTCTCAGTTATTCTTTACCATCTGTCCATAGTGTGAATTCTTTAATAACTATTTCAGAATGTGTAACATTTACTTGGAAATTCACAGATGTATTAAATTACAAATATACTTTAAATCAAATATAATCAAATTTACTTTCATATTCAATGTATTATATATATGTATATATGTAAATAAATACATGTATGTATACACACATACACTCATTCATTCATCAAACATTCATTGAGCATCTAGTCTATATCCAGCACTGCAACAGAAGCCAAGGAGACTTGTACAAAATGAGCTGGCTTTCAGACGGTGGGGAGAAAGCCTTAGAAACAAATAATTATAATGTGATCAGGGCAAAGTGATAATTAGAATACATTGTGAATGTACTCTATGAGTGAACAAAGAGGGAGGAACTCTTTCTGGAAAGGCTGGGAAATGCCTCAAAGAGATTAGTGTCTTTGTGTTGGGTCTTGAAAGATGAGTAAAATTTTCTAAGAACATGTGCAGACACCTGGGCATGAAAGAACTTTGTAGGCTTTGTAACCAAAGACCAGTTCAGTATGGGCTGGAGGGTAAGGCATTTTAATTAGAAGGGATGGAAGAGACAGCTAGGAAGGTAAATAGGAACCAGGTCTTGGAACATGTTCTTATGTTATATAAAGGTGTTCATTCTTCATCCTGTAGGTGATGAGAAAGCACTGAAGATTTCTAAGCCATGATATAATGTAATCTGTTTAGAGTGATAACTCTGGTGGCGGTGAAGAGGCTGAGTTGAGAGGGTAAAACTGAGTGAAGGAAGACAAATTGCAAGAGTTTTTGTCATAATCCAGAGGAGATGGTGGATGAGAATCAGAACTAATGCAGTGGCAGAGCAGTTGGGAATAAAGAATAGATTTAAAAGGAGCCTGAACAACAAGATCTAAAGTTGGGTAAGGGGACTGAAGGAGAAGAATCTCTCAAGATTACTCTCAAATATCTATGTTAGGTTACATAGTGGATGGCAGTGTTATTATGATAGGAATTTAGAATGTTTGGCAGGTGTGTGAGCCAGTATAATAAGTTCATCTCCAAGTTTGGAGTGTCTGCCCATCATCTAGGGGAACTCCAGTAAGCAGTTGTAAGTATTGCAAACATTTTCAAATGAGAGCTTGGAGCTTTAGTGAAATTCACTTGTTGACTGATTTTTCATAATATGTGCCTACAGGAAGTATAGTAACATACAAGATAGAATCCTCATTCGCTTTTCTGAAGCTTAGAGACAATATTCAAATGCCACTCAATGTGGTAAATTCACAAAAAGGTCAGTATACAGTGATATAAAGAGAAAACAATACAAAAAAGGGTATATAATCTTATCTTTCAAGGCTGACAGGAGGGGCCTCAGAATAGATTTTTCAGAGGAAGTTGCAACTGACCTGACACACCTAAAAGATAAGTAACATGGTGATAAGCGAAAAGAAAACTTAAGATTGATCAATAGTAGGTGAAAGTGGGAAGGTAGAAGATATGGCTTAGCGGGAGCACATAAAATAAAATGAGATAAGCACATAGCAGGGATGGAATCATAGGGACATCAAGGTTGGAGGTGCAGGGAAAGGAAAACCTAAACAGTGTTGGGTGAGGTAGAGCTGAAATTAGTGACATCATGTAAGTCCAGAAGGGAGAGAATGCTCAAGGATCTCAAATGTGGCAGAGAAGAAAAAGCAAGAAAAGAAATTTCTAATAAACTTCAAGTCAATAAATATTAAGTACCTGTTCTCTGAAGACTATGCTATATACTAGGTTATAAATGGGTGAACAAGACAGACACAGTCTGCACTTTGAAGGGATTTACAGTCCAGCGCATGCACTGAACATACAAAAGTTGTTCTTAGGGATTTGATCAGTGGAACAGAACTGATAACTAGCATCAATAACTGCTCCCTACTTTCCCAGGCCCTGGTGCTGCTAATCCTTTGGTCTCTATGGATTTACCTATTCTGGATAATAAATAAAAATGGTATCGCACAATATACGTCTGATTTCTTACAGTTGGCATACTGTGTTTGAGGTTCGTCCATGTGTGGCACGTATCAGCATTTTCTTTCTTTCTTTTTTTTTTTTTTTATTTTTTTTTCCACGTTTTTATTTATTCTTGGGACAGAGAGAGACAGAGCATGAACGGGGGAGGGGCAGAGAGAGAGGGAGACACAGAATCGGAAACAGGCTCCAGGCTCCGAGCCATCAGCCCAGGCCTGATGCGGGGCTCGAACTCACGGACCGCGAGATCGTGACCTGGCTGAAGTCAGACGCTTAACCGACTGCGCCACCCAGGCGCCCGCATTTTCTTTCTTTTTAAGGCTGAACAGCATTGCATCACATGAGTGTACCACATTTTGTTTATCTGTTCATCAGTTGATGGAAAGGTGGTTTGTTTCCACCTGTCTGCTATTGTGAATGGTGCTGCTGTAAACGTTTGTGTACAGATATGTCTTCAAATACTTGTTTTAAATTATTTTCTTCTAAAGAGAGAAACCGGTTTTTATTTATATTTGATGGGGAATGAACCGGTGGAGAGAAAGAAGATACCAACACATAAGTGGGTAATTGATGGAGGACAGTTCTGGAGAGAAGGGAAGAGATGAAGACTATAGTGTTTGCTTGGAAAGGAATTTGAAAAATAGAAGAAAGAAACATTGAAGCCACCAGTTCTACTTGAGACGCTGCTGACTGTCAGATGATTTACTGAATGATGATATTTTACTGTGTGTCAGACATTTTACTTTAAATGAGGATGTTAGTACATCTAAATGTGTTGTGTATTACCAACCTGAATCTTGGAAGTATCTGCCTATAAATGAGGCAAAAACAGAACAAAACAAAACAAAACCCACACCAGAATATTTATAAGCATTTCTAAACTCTTCATTGACAAATTTAAGAGAGATACATATTGGTCATTGCTTAATAGCAGCATTTAATTTGGATCAATTTCCTGCAATGCACTTAGCAGACTTTCAAATCCATTTTGTTGGGACACCTCTGAGACCCCACGCTGGATAATAAGGACGGCTGGAAGCTGATTCCATAATTTCTAAGTGCAACTGAGGTAGAATTAAAGTGCAAATGCAATTTTTGAAGTGCTTGACATGAGCAAAGCTATAAAATCGCTCTTTGCTCTGACTTGTTTTAATTTCTATATGAATGTTTTATACAATAGTCTTTTTACTGTTTTTCAAGTCGTGAGCAATTATATTTGATGAAAGGGCAATTATCACGCATAGAAACTCAGCATTCCAAAAGCTATCAAAATCCCACCATTAGGTTCAAAATCCCCCTACCATTCCAATATGCTGACAAAAACTGTGGAAACTTTTGATTCTGAAAGTTTAACTTGAATGATTGGAGATGGCAAATTGGGGCGTTTTTCTAAATACAGGAATGTTCTCATCCCTCGAAGATATGATATAATTATACTTTTGCTGATTAAATATTAACATCACTGTGGTTTTATAGCTCTAATTCCTGTAGCTTCACCTCCAGAAGTTCCATTTATTCTCCGAGAGAACAAATGACAAAGGGAACACGTTCTGCAGGTGTAGGCTGAAGCAACATGACGGTACTGATTAAATGCATGGACTCCCAAATGTTCTCTTTTGGGTCCCGGACTCACTGAGTCCCTTCCTGCCTCTGCCTTGTTCCCCTCTCATTTAAAATTAAACGTAGAACCATTGGCAGTTTTCAGGCTTGATTTTCATCCCAGGCCTAATGGCTTACAGGTGGCAATTCTTTTTTCCCCCAGTGACAACAACTACATTTTCCCAAGCCTATCCAAGGGTAATGCTAACAAGAACATTATCGAAAAAGGACAGCAAAAGGGCCATTTAAAAATAAATAAATAAAACCGTTTTCACTTTTCTTTGTTCCATAAAAGCCCTTTTCCCCTCTTTTTTCTTATGTTTGATATATGGAAGCGATTCCATTTATAACTTGAGCTCTTTTGCTCCAGGCTCTCTGTACTTAAGCTTCAGATGTTTTGATGTTGTTTAACTGTTATAAACTGACCAATATTCTCTGACTTATCTGTGAAGCATATTGGGCTGCTTTTATGATCCGCACACTCAGAACTTAGGCCTGGCAAAAAGACAATACTTTGTAGGAGTTATTCTCAACGAGTTTCATGACATGCAATATGGCCCTTGAATAGGTATTAAAGTTATATTGCCAATATGTTGCTGTATTTTAAGACACTGCAGAGTGGTGGAAGTGGGTGGGATTCAGTGAAAATATTAATTGTGTTACACATGGTTTCATTGGCATTGTCTCTAGGGAGAACTACCTACTATTTCACAGGAGATCATTGTCTCCTCTCCACCCCTGACTTTTAGAAGTCAGAATTTTTAACATATTGAAATCCATTAGGGGAAATGGTAAAGAATTATTGAGAAGATGAAAACTTTAAAGTGATTTCAAATATTTTAAAATAAAAAATTGTTTTCGAGGGTAGGTTGCCATTAGTAGCTTTAGCATATTAAAAAATAAAAACCCGTGAAATTGTCTCGGGGCACCTGGGTGGCTCAGTAGGTTAAGTGTCCCACTTCAGCTCAGATCATGACCTCACAGTTTGTAAGTTCAAGCCTCCCGTCGGGCTCTGCCCTGACAGCTCAGAGCCTGGAGCCTGCTTCGGATTCTGTGTGTGTCTCTCTCTCTGCCCCTCCCCTACTCATACTCTCTCTCTCTCCCTCTCTCAAAAATAAATATGACTGAGATGTGATTTAAGAAAAAAAAATCACGTCAGTAGTGTTCGCTGTGTATCAGTAATTACATTATATTAATTGTGTTAACTCAAGATATATTCCTTGTCTAACATAGCACCTTTTATAAAACTTGAATTTGTGTCAATAAAGACTGACATACATATATTAATAACTGATTTCTTTCCAAAAGAAGAGAAAGCTAGGAATAAACTTGCATATTATTTTAGAGAAATCAACGTGTTGGCCTGTATAATGTAACTGCTATTTGCATATAAATTACTTCACAGGTATAATCAAGAAAGATATTTGCAAATAGTAATCATGAAAATAAAAATATTGTGAAAGTACAAATATTCATGGGTTTATTTTCTCATTAATATATGTATATATTTAGATTGATACATATGCAGAGAGAAAGAGAAAAGAAAAACTATACATAATTATAGGGCAAAATATGAGGTGGAAGGATTTGTTTTCATTGAATCTGCCTCATTTTACTATAGACTCCTTTCTCTAATCTAGAGGCAATTCATACCCATATGTTGAACTCCTCATGTGAGCTCTTTCCAATGAGGTGGTGTGCCCATCCCCACCGCCCTTGGGAAAAACTTCCTCTCTTGACCTATCTCTGGCATGCTTGTCTTGATTCCATTTCCTCAGAACAGTGCAAATGATAGATTAATTTATGCCAAAGTAAAAATGGGTGATGGATTCCACAGAGAACATATGTTTGAATATCATCAATAGCTCTCAAAAGATCATGGGTATAATCCTATAAAGTGAGTGGGGATTTTAAGCACCAGAATAGTCTCCTTCTTGAGATATTCTGGTGTAGTAGACACATGTTTGATGTCTTCTCTGTTCTATCTTGGAGATTATTTTTTATTCTTCCTAAATATTAGGACTGTTCTTCATAGGTTCAAAATCCCCCTACCTTGCCTTCATAGTCAAGTTCACCCAACATATGCTCAGGCAGAGAGGGGAAAACAAACACCTGTGTGTATTTGGTCAGTAATAATTAATAAAGTAGCCATAATTAGCAGTCTTGTTCTAGTCTAGATTTTCTCTATATCCTAGGAACACACGAGCTAATTTTGTTTTTGTGAGGGAATATTTTTTAAACTTGCCTCTAATGCTGACCCCAGATGCTTTTCTTGCTTTTCTTCCTTTCTTCTTTCTTTTCTTTTCTTTTCTTTTCTTTCTTTCTTTCTTTCTTTCTTTCTTTCTTTCTTTCTTTCTGGTGAATTCTAATCAGATATAACAAATTTATACTGTGTAAGTATAGAATTCAATAATCAACCTGTCACTTGGGGTTTTGATCTGATGAAGGTGAATTGTCAGTGACTCCTCAAGAAAAATCCCCAAACTTTCTGTGAGATAAAGATCTCAACCTTCTTGTGAGGATGCTTGGAAAGCCTAGTTTAAATCAGGTTTCAAACAAAGTAAAACTTTCTTGGAAACACAACAGAACAAAATACATTTTAAAAGTCCTGAAAAAAAAAAAGACCTGCTTAACTGATAAGAGGGAACCTTAGGGTTCCAATTCCATTGTAAAATATAACACAATGGATGGTAATGTCTATGAAAACATGACTCTTGGACATCACTTGACTTGGAGAGAGATCTGACGCTAAGAAAGGGGGCTTACAAATGAAAGCTATTGTGGCTTTGATTCGCATATGTTTTTCTGAAATCCCAAAAATGTGGTGGGGTGGGATGGGAAAGAGTTCTCTCTCTTCTTATTACTTGTTTTGGCTTCCGATTTGTTTAGATCATTTTATCTGAACAAAGTTTTCTGGCATTAGCAACGCAATGGGAGAACTCAAAGGATTCTCTCCCAAGGCTTTCTGTGCTGAGAAGCATTACACTGCTGTTTCCCAAATTCTGCAGACTCTGAGCTCAATTCTGAAGTAGTCTATACAGACCCTACTTGATTTAAGTAGAAAGTACATGTGCTAGTGTTATTCATGACGATTATGTTAAACTCCAAGATGCATGGATACATATAATTGAAAAATAAACCTTTATTTTAAGCTCGCTCACTGGCCTCCAAAAAATTAAACTATTACTGTAAGCAGCCCATTGTTTTTTGCATGTATCTTAGATTTTATTTCCTGTCAGCTATTGCAAGACATACTAAGAAGAATTAGTTTCACCGCACAGTAAGTAAATGCTTTAATGCCCTGCATTATTGTTTACACTAAGCTTTGCAGGCACTTAAGCCACAACAGATAATTGTCAAAATGATGAAGCTGTAAAATCACACAGCCAGCAGTAATAGTGTAGATGTTGTTCTCGGGAACAGCTAGTAAGACTTAGAGCTTATACTTAGTTTGTTAGTTGGTTAGGGAAAGCAATAATTTATGAAAATGTATCATAAATGCCTAAAAGAAAAAAAATGTAAGAGGAATTTTATGCCCTAAGTACCATACAAGCTCTGCTTGTCTATGCCTCCACGTTTTCTCCCTTTATCTGATTTATTTTGCTTGAATCGGGTATTGGTGTAAATACTGCCTCAAAAGGGCCTATGAGAGAGCCTAGATGATCGGGTATCTTTGAAAAACATAGAACGAAAAACCATGTCTCTTGTCAGCATCCTGTTAATTTTAAAATTAGCACAAGGCAAGGGCACACTTCGCAGTTTGTTTGTATGTAAGAGTTTCACCGCCAAAACGCAAATTTTGATCTACTACTTTCAGCGAGTTTTATCAGTGGCGGCAGGGGAGTGAGATCCAGCTCCTCACTTGCTTTTAACCACAGAATGTCCGGGTTGCTCCATGTTTTCCTTAACAGGGACATCAGTGAAAACTGCGTTCTGTCTGTGGTGATGTATCTGAGTGCAAACAGGACTCTGTTAGCCATTATGTACCTATTAGCCCTGATTACCTTCTGATAGCTCCTCACCAGTTGGTTTCACTCACTTTGACAGATCTAGTACTTTGTTTAACCTTTAAACCAGTAGGGCAATAACACAGCTGACAGAAGGGGAGAAATAATTAAGGAAAACTTAGCCAGGACATTTAAAAAAATCTCTAACAAGGCAGATATTTCTGTTCAATTTGAAAACTTGTCAAGGGATACATACAGTTCCCCATAATTGCTATAGCAAAATGTTTTATAATTTTTGCTGGCTTCAAATTAATTTTAGCAATGTAGCTTAATCAAATTACTAGGTGTCTTACTTTAAAAATATCTATAATTCACACTCCCAGGAAGCAAGTTTTAATATTTCAGGACTTCATAGAAAAGTAATATCCAAGAGAAATTCATCTCTAAAAGTGATCACAAAGAAAATATTAAAAGTATGGTCTAAAAATCTGCCAAAAGTTTGCGTTTTACATTTTCTGAAATGGCTGATACATGTTTGTGGAAAATAACACAAGTGATAAAAAAATATCTAGGTCCATATTATTGACTACTTTAGGCATTGAAACGTGGTCAACAGTAATTAGAGAAAAAGAAGACTTCTTGAACTTTGCTTATATTTTGAAGCACTTTTTGTGAGCCCCTCCAGAGCCTGACTTGCTTGGGAAGAAGTCAGTACTCTGTCTTCGTCTCAACATTCTGTAGCATTTACCCCACCTCCCAAGGCCTGACCTTATCACCATACTTATTTTACTTTGGAGCCATTGGAGTCAGTCCTGTGAAAGGGCATATCAGAACTCTCTGGGTATTTCTCCCATTAATTCAATGCACAAAGCAGAGGACTAGAAAGACTGCTTCATTGTTGCATGAAGATATTTAATTAAACTAGGAACAACTTCTAAATGAGAAAGTGCAAATAGTCTCTCCAGATCATTAATAATTTGGCAGTTTATAAGACATTAAAATATAATGTGTTCATTATTTTCCTCAAATCTATTGAGAGCATTATATAATTCCTCTTGCTTAACTGTATTCCTTTCGGTTAAAGATGATATCAACTAATATAGGTACCCTGTCCTTGTCAGTTATAAGATATTGACATCACGAAGCATCACAATTGTCTTCTAATTACGTGTGACAACAAGTCTAATTTAGCATTCTTTCATACATCATTTATCATAAGTCTTAGTGTTCCGTTATTCATTCTTACGTTAATTGATTACTATCATGTTCTCTACTTCATAGTTGCATAAATATTTCTTAAGAAACAACTTTGGCATTTTGGATAGCTGAAAATCCCTGGATCATATTAAAGAAACCATATTCTCAGTCATGAAGATATATGCCATGTTATTATTTAATTTTAAACCAGATTTTAACATAACAACTGAGCTGGGACATTATTTTAAGCCTTGTTATTATTACCGATCTTATTAATAGCGTATATTTTATACTATAAAGTATATAAAAGGTGATTTCTTCTGTGAAGAAGTTTCAATGAAGGAGGAGATATCCACCACAAATTAAAGTAGGAAAAAAAGAAAATGATTATATAAATGTACCCAGCCACTATTTACATTACTATTAGTGCTGAAATGATTACCCTGACTTAATCTCTGAGCCTGTGTAGGATAGTTTTGTGGAGGAGGAAGCATTGTGAAATATCAGAACTGAGGGGAGTGTTTGAGGATGGAGGTGGGGTAGGAGAAGACATCCTGGGATACACATATAAAGTGCTAGAAGATCCAGAAAGGAGAGTATTTGACCTATGAAATGAGTAGTGCTGTCTTTTCCTGCTTGAGTCAGACAAATTCAGAAATGTGATGCAGGGAAATTTCCTAACTGACAAGGAGAATTTCGACTTCTGTGAATAAAAGTTTGCTCCTACTTTTAAAATACAAATTTGAAATTACTAGAGGTTACTAATATGTAGTCATCAAAATAATACAAAGGTGAGGCTTACTTATTTGATGAAGGAAAACTGAAATACTGTCTCATTACCCAGGTCTGATGAGATTAGGGTCTAGGTCATGGTTATGGCTATCGGCTTCCTGAATGTTGAGGTCATCATGGTAGTGACTATTGGCTTCCTGAATAAAGTGGCATCCAATCTGGGTCTCAGAGGATGAGTATGTGTTAGGCATGGGGCGAAGGAGGAAGGAGAGAACTGTTCCAGGTAGAAGGAAAGGCATATGAAAAGGCTATAAAGTAAAAGGACATGGAAATTTGGAAGAAGTTTATAAAGCTCATATGACTGGAATTTAAAGGATGAGGTTGTTGGGATGCCTGGGGGGCTCAGTGGGTTAAGCGTCCAACTTTGGCTCGGGTCGTGATCTCGCAGTTCGTGAGTTCGACCCCCGCAGAGTGCTCTGTGCTGGCAGCTCAGGGCCTGGAGCCAGGAGCCTGCTTTGAATTCTGTCTCCTTCTTTCTCTGCCCCTCCCCCACTCATGTTCTGTCCCTTTCTCTCTCTCTCAAAAACAAACGTTAAGAAAATGAAGAGTGAGGTTGTGAATGGTGAGAAAGGAGACCAAGAAGTCCTCTTATGTCATGTCATGGAGTTTGGACTTTATCCTATGAGAGCCGGGAAAGCTTTGGAGAGATTTAAGCAGAGGAGCACCATTATGATCAAATTTGCATTTTAGGAAGTTGCTCTATCTAGACTGGAGGTGAACAAACTCAAAGAAGGAAGGTAAAGAAAGGCAGTATAGTATTCTTGGCAAAATGGCTACTTGGTATAGGCTGGTGACTGTGGGGAAAGTCATAGCTAGATAACTAGGGAGAAGAATTGGCAATGCTGGGGAAGAGGAGAAGAAAAAGAAGGGATCTGGACTAAGGATAAAATAATGGACTTGGTGAGAGGCCAATGTAAAAGTTTTTTTTTTTTAATTTTTTTTTAATGTTTTATTTTTATTTTTGAGACAGAAAGAGACAGAGCATGAATGGGGGAGGGGCAGAGAGAGAGGGAGACACAGAATTGGAAGCAGGCTCCAGGCTCTGAGCCATCAGCCCAGAGCCTGACGCGGGGCTCAAACTCACAAACCGTGAGATCGTGACTGGAGCTGAAGTCGGACGCTCAACCAACTGAGCCACCCAGGAGCCCCTGTAAAAGTTTTTTAAAAAAGAAAAGAAAACAAAACTGAGTTAGAAAGTTTCAAGAATTAAAAGGTATGCTCTTTGTTTTAATGAGGTATTTGGTGATGACAGTCTGGTAGAAAGAGAATAATAAAAACATTTGATTAAAGATATTTCAGTGGGGATATTTTACAAACAGCAACAAATATGAACCCAGAGTCACACACAGTGAGAAACTGGATTAATTAAAATTCTTCAGGGGAATCCAGAGAGCCATCACTGAACCTTACTGTTCATTGTTATTGGGCCATCATATTAAAGGAGTCCTTTAGAAGAAGTAGAACAGTCAGCAAGGAACCCACAAAAATATAGAAAATAGTCTATCAGTGGTTAAGAAAAAAGTCGAGGAAAAAAGTATTAATAACACAGACGGGATGGGGTGGGGGCATTTTGGATCTCTGTTAGTTTTGTTCTATCTGGGTTCCTCTTTCATGCGACATGAAGTCATCAAAGTACTACAATAGTGACTATTGATTACCTATCAAATATTTATTTGCTTCCCTCTTTTTACTAATAGAATCCTGATTTCATTGGTGGTAGCAATATGCTCATTTAAAAAGTTGTCTAAACTTTTCCTAGCCTTCTCCGAAGTTAGATTTCCCAGGCTTCTTTGAATCTAAAGTTAGCTATGTGATCTTGTTCTGGCTAATAAGATATAAGTGGAAGTCATTGGGTGGAGCTTTTTGGAAAACTTTTTTTTTTTTTTTTTTTTTTGGAAAACTTTGAAACAGGGAGGTAGATTTAACTTTTACGGGCCTTTTTCTTTTTCTTGCCTGCAATGTTGGTGTGCTATTAGAGGAGAGAGTGGGGAGGAAGAAGGAACCATCTTGAAATCATGAGAACAAGAGTCACATCTTAGGGTGCCTAAGGAAAAAGAAGCCTGGGACACTGAGGACATTGCAGCTGCTACATTGGTCCTGATATAACCTATTCCTGGACTTTTCATCAAGTGACAAATATAAAATTTCTAATTTGGTTAGAAACCAGCAGACCTAATGATATTTTTAAAACGTTATTGTTAATACTATTGCAAATTTGGGGCGCCTGGGTGGCTCAGTCGGTTAAGCGGCCGACTTCACCTCAGGTCATGATCTCACGGTCCGTGAATTCGAGCCCCGCGTCGGGCTCTGTGCTGACGGCTTAGAGCCTGGAGCCCGTTTCAGATTCTGTGTCTCTCTCTTTCTCTGACCCTCCCCCATTCATGCTCTGTCTCTCTCTGTCCCAAAAATAAATAAATTAAAAAAAATTTTAAATACTATTGCAAATTATAATAGTTATGATTTTTTAGTGTGCTTTATGTGAAAGTACAATGCTAAGCTTTTGATGTATAGTATTTAATCCTTGAAAGACTATATGACCCTATAATCTTATAAATTACATATTTTTACCTCCATTTTACAGGTGAGAAAAACAAGGTTTAGAGAGTTTAGTAACTTCCTAAAATCATATAATAAGTGCATTTACTAATCTGGCAGGCCATAATTAAAACCAAGGTCTATTTGGTCCCTCAGAAGATTTTAATTTATATATTTGAAGGCCTTCTTCTTCTTCTTCTTCTTCTTCTTCTTCTTCTTCTTCTTCTTCTTCTTCTTTCTCCTTCTTCTCCTTCTTCTCCTTCTCCTTCTTCTCCTTCTTCTCCTTCAAGTAGGCTCTATGCCCAGTGTGGAGCCCAATGTAGGGCCTGAACTCACAACCCTGAGATCAAGACCTGAGCTGGGATCAAGAGTCGAATGCTCAACCAACTGAGCCACCCAGGTGCCCCCCAAGGTCTTCTAAATCGACAGTTAATTTTATACAGTAAATAACTGTTGAATTCATGGTTTGTTTGTTTTTTTCTGTTTTGCTTTTACTCCTACTTGCTTATGATGAACCTCACTGAGCCCCTGCCAGCCTGCAGAGTTCAAACATAAACCCTGCTAGTGGCTCTCATTTGGTCTTAATGGGTGAAAAACTAAGATGCAATTATTACATAGTTATATTTAGTGTTAAGAGAGGTGCATGTGCCAGATTTTTGTTCTTTTGCAGAGCTACCTGATTTCTCTCATTTCTACCATGCTGGAAATTTCTTAGATGATGTATATAAAATGGTCTATTATCTGAGCTTCTGATGAAGTTCTCCAATAGTACCTCTTAACTGGACCAAATTAGAAATTTATAGTATAACAAGGCCAACAAAAGCCATAGACCACAGAGATGAGGAACTCTTCAACTCTACCACT
The DNA here is from genome assembly GCF_014898765.1 of Herpailurus yagouaroundi. Classification (NCBI taxonomy): domain Eukaryota; kingdom Metazoa; phylum Chordata; class Mammalia; order Carnivora; family Felidae; genus Herpailurus; species Herpailurus yagouaroundi. The sequence continues at coordinate 84,497,439 of NW_024412377.1, forward strand.
GTAAAAAGAAGTTGAATCACTGTGGTATGAGGCATTCTTTGTTTTTTTTTAATTTTTTTTAATGTTTATTTATTTTTGAGAGAGACAGAGACAGAATGCGAGTGGGTTAGGGGCAGAGAGAGAGGGAGACACAGAATCCAAAGCAGGCTCCAGGCTCTGAGCTGTCAGCACAGAGCCTGACACGGGGCTTGATCTCACGAGCCGTGAGATCATGACCTGAACCGAAGTCGGACGTTCAACTGACTGAACCACCCAGGTGCCCCGTGGTATGAAGCATTCTTAATTATTTACTTGATCATCGTGCCCAAACTCTAGATCTAAGAAATGGCAATATTAGCCATATTTGTTCATGAATGCAAGATGCAATCAATTTCAATTTCAGTGAAGCCATAAGGCTTGAGTATATCCACCTAATTCTCTCAAAAGAAGATTTGCAATAGCTTTTGTCTTCATTTTTCAAGATAGCCTTTAAAGTAGGATCAGATATGAATCTTTAAACATAGACTTTACTAATGATATAGACTTTAAAGTTGGAATTAGAGAGGGATTTCTCTCTAAAAAATTGGTTACGAGGAATAAATAAAGATACTCTTGTATGCCAGTGTTTTAACTGGTATATGAAAGTTAGAAAATTCCTGACGTGTATTTATTTGTTCATTCCTTACTCCAACAATCCTTCCGTTCTTATACAACACACAAATCAAGAACTTCAGGCCTTGTAATTGCTGAATTCGTATAAGGTCTTTCCTTGTCCCTAAGAGATCCTTGGCTGAGGTAATTCATTTCTTCCTGAGGGGGGGAAAAAAAAAAGCTTTTATTGAATTTTACTTTCCTGTTGTATTCGTTTCCTATCTCTGCTATAACAAAGTATCACAAACATAGTAGCTTCAATCAACACAAATTTATTCTGTTATAGTTGGAGATCAGAAGTCTAAAGTCAAGGTGTTGGTGGAGCTGGTTCCTTTCATGGCTCCTCCAGCTTCTAGAAGACGTTGGCTTCTAGAAGTCCTTAGCTCATAGTAGCATCACTCCAATCTCTATTCCATAGTCACATCGGTTTGTCTGCTCTCAACTTTCTTATCTTCCTCTTATGAGAATTCTTGTGATTATATTGAACCCACCAAAATAATCCAGGATAATCTCCCTATGTCAAGATACTAAATTTAAGGTGTAAGATGTAAGGTGACATATTTTCAGGTTCCAGAGATTAGGACATAGAAACATTTGGGGGCCATTATTTAGCCTACTACATATGGATAACTATACATTTTAGAACATTAACTAGTAGCTGAGTTTTTGAAGTGACTACAGGTTATCATTTTTGTTTAAACCACAGCCATTTAACCTTGTGATGCATATGTCTTGAGCTCCAGAATTCTGGGGATAATGATTTTCCCGTAGCTCACTACTAAATAACAATATTATCCACAAATTTGAACCATGAGTGAATTAACACAGAAATCCTGGGTCCTGGAACTGAGTCTGATATTCAAAAAAACTTCAAGGAGCACTACCTGTGTCAGAATTATTGGACTCATTTGCTTTCTCATGCCAGTGACCAAGATTCTATGGTCAAGAAATTTTGCTGATTTTTAAAGATCCATTTTGGAAGCAAAACGGGAATTGCAATGATTGCATATTATTTTCTAAAGAGACTTTGGTTTCATTTCTTAGCTTTGCTTTAACTTTTACAATTTTGCACCTGTTACTCATATTTGTTTTTCTCTTAGATGTGATGTCATGACTGAATTTTACCTTTATTTACTTTCTGTAATTTATGGAAGGGAGTATACCTATGCTTCCTCCAAACATATGGTTGACTGAATGTCTCTTGAGTGGGCCTGCGTGGGTTGTTACGATATCTGTAAGGAGATGCTTTCTGGCTCCAGTTTCCTCCTTTGAAGAGGGGATCAAGAGGTCAACATAGACATGGCCTGAGGTCAACTCTTGAAATGACCTTGGCACCTTATGACTGTAGAGTCTTTTTTTTTTTTAAGTTGTGACCCGGTGAAATGTCATAGGGAACCTCAGGAATTTATGGTCTGTTAAATAAGAACTTTTGCCCTCTTGAAAGTATTATTTGGAGGAAAGCTTCCAGTCTCTCTCTCCCACAGAGTTGGGGGAAAAGATCACTGAGCATGTGTACCTCTGGCTCCTGGTTTCTCTCAGATCTTTCTGCCAGTGACACAGCTTCTTTTCTCTCTTTAGAGAGTCCAGTAGATCGAACCCACTCCATAGAAGAAGGTCAGAAGTTGTTTAGCTGTTCTTCCTGTTACTACATGGGTGATTCTGACACAGGGGCTTCCAAGAAGGAAGCTAATTTGTACTTGGTTCCAGACTGTGTTTTTCAACATATGTTTTTTTTATCAGCAATAAGGTAAAACAAATATGATCTTTTTATACCTACCTGCCAAATCTCAATGGTTTCTAAAAAGATAGATTTGATTAATGGGTACCAGAAATCCCAACAGGGAGGACTAAAAATTTTTGTAACTAATGATTTGAAACTTAAAAATACATAAGTTATAAATTGCCCCATTTTCAATATAAATGCTTTATTAACACCTCCCTTCAGTTCTCTCTCTCCCTCTTGTCTCTCTCTCTCCCTCTCTTTCTCTCTCTCTCTCTCTCTCTCTCTCACACACACACACACACACACACACACACACACATACACACACACACACTACCAAATCAGAGCAGACAAGCTGGACAATTTAGTTATTTTGCATACTAAATTTGTTTTGGTTATTATCATACCCTTGGGTCTCTAGGAGTCCTGAAGAAGAGGCATTACATGTGCCATCCTGGCTCATTAATTCAATATATTTATTTAACAAATATCAAGTACCTACAGTACACAAGGGACTGGACTGTTCTAGATGCTTGGAATATAGTGATAAATAAAAGAGAAGATCTCTGCCCTCATGGAACTTATGTTCTCAAAGAGAGACAGACAATAGCACACATAATAAATATACTATTTGTATGATATATTGCAAGGTGATAAATGCTATGAAGAATAGGAAGAGCAAGGGCAGGGGAGCTGGGGGCGGAGGGGGACAGAGCGGTCTGTGATGTTCGGTAGGGTGCTGAGGCACATATGTGTGTGCACGTGTAGAGCAGTGTGAAGGGCGACCAAGGTGCCAATAAAGAGGGTTATTCGCAAGCAGGAGCACAGCAAAGGTGCTTGGTTTGGTTTCTGGCATCCTTTCATGACAAGAAAGAAAGAGTGGGCAACCCAGGAGCTCACTGTACTCTCCAAACATGTCTGAGACACATATCCTGCCACTATTATAACCCTTCGCTGCTTTTATGTTCATTATGCTCAAAAGGTCTGAGAGCCAGTTTCACTGTGAAGGACAGAGATGGCAGAGATTATGGGTGTAATGGAAAGAATCCAGGGTTGGTTTCAAAAGACCTTCGATTTAGCCTTGGGGTTCTGCTTCCAACTACTGTGAGATGTTGGGCAAGTCACTTAACCTTTGGGTCTCAGTTTTTTCATTTGTAAAATGAGAGTCAGCCATATAGTTCTATTTAACTCCTTCCTTCTTAGAGTCCGTGGAGGCAAACAGGAAAATGGGGTTAAAATAAAAAGGAAAGAGGAGATGGAGAAGAAAACCAAATGCAAATAAATAGGGATGGAGTATTCAGATAAAGGGAGAAAAGGAAAAAGATAAAGACAAAAGACAAATATAATAGATAGCAAGTACGCCAATACTTACCAGTATGATACAAGTGGAGGCACCTGGGCAATCACCTTTCCACTCCACTGACGCTTTGCTGAAGTATATCCTGCTCAGTTCCCTGAAGGAGCCACTCCCTGCGTGGGGGTTTCTAGAACCTCAGACTGGGTTTGGAATGCCTTTTTAGGGCTGAGATTAAATTACGATATGGATTTTTATATTTTAGGTGTAAAAATTAAATAAGCTTTGTAGTACTTTGGTAATCTATTCACCTTGGGTAACACTATTTTAATGGGGAAATAAGTAGTATATTTAAAAAGTCCAGCTTGTCGGTGTCTTCATTAATTTGGACATCATCTAGAGTGCATCTGTTTTCAAAGATATTAACATTCAACTTTGCTCATCTGGCTTACATGTTCGTTTTATAGGTTTTTCTTGACAAACTCCTCTCTCCCTTGCTTGGCATTTTCCTCCCTCCTGGCCATTTCTCCATTTATTAGCACCAACCTCCAGAAGGAAGATAAGGGGAAGAAATGAAATATAAATCACTTCATTTATATAAACTGTTGCAAAAACTGTCAAAGGGCAGATGTTGAAAGCAAAGGCCAAATAAAGTTTAAGTTACAGAGGAGAAGAGAGAAGACTTTACCTACTTTGTACTTTAAAATTGGTCCCACATAGCAATGATGGCATCTTAATAAACTGGTGATTTTTATTTAGCAACTCTGCATAGAAAATAACATAAGGAACATAGGTGGCAGAGTTAGCCTAGGGCACTACTTCCAAAAAAAGAGGGAAACAGTAAGGGTGGATAATTATAGATACAAGGGGTTGGATGTTGAGATACTTGATGCTCCACAGGCTATTTTCCCCCAAAAGGAAGAAGCATAGCTATTTTCTTAGAGAGTTGGGCAGATGGAAGTCTGGAAAATGGGAAGGGATTGGATCAGCTGGTGTGAGAATGAGAAAAGGGAGTCAAATAATCCATTTACTATGGGTAGTGTTGAAAAATCAGTAGGAGTTCCAAAATTTGCAAGATTACTAGTGCAGTCCTATAATTTTTCCCAGGTGCTTTCAGCAACCTCAGAGTCGGAAGAGATAAAAATGGATAAAAACACTCATCCCTGATGAATAGAGCAGAAAAGTAAGGGAAGGAGAGGGGGAGCAAGAGACTGATCTGAAGAGAATGTATCTGTGTTATCTCACTCAATCAGCAGTCTTTGGAGACAGTAGTTTCTCAAGGAACCGAGTATTTGCTAGATGATGGCTCCAATTTACAGGTGAACAAAGTGAGGCACAGGACCTTTACCAAAGTGGCAAAAGCCAGTTTTTGAGCCCGTGTCGCTCTGAAAGAAGATGTTGTCCTTTTCCATTATGCTTTACATGTAGAGAGCAAATGAATTTGGGGGGTTGGTAATGTTTTCATTGAAAACAGGAAGGGGGTTTTAATGTTTCATTAAAAACAGAAGAATTACAGATGCTGAAGGGATCATCTACTTGGTGTGAAAATGTCTCAGGATGATCGCTGGAGACTAGGAAAAGATGGCAACCTCGTGCCGAAATTGTTATTGAACATGAAGATAGGGCACAGGAGGGGTGGGTGGTAAACTAGAAGCCACTAGAGAGCATAAATATATTCCTGCTTTGTCTCGGGCCTCCATCCAGAGGATCTCCCCCATACATCATGCATTTGTTGGCCCATAAAGGTTAGTAGTAATCACCTTTAGGTTTTACAGTGAATTCCTGGTCATCTACCACACTGCTTCCTCCTGACAGGCACTTTCTCTGATCCTATCTTTACATTCAAACTCTTGCCTCTGTGACTCGAACCACCATCCACCACTAGCCATGGCCTTGACTCTCCTTGCGTTTCAACCTTGGCTTTTTCCCTAATGAACTCTTACTGTTGAGGCTATGTCTTTTGTGGTCTCCCTGTGGTCTTCTACTCCTGGGAGTAGAAATTCTAGTCCTAGTTTTTACCCCAAGCCACACCCCTAGCTATATTCTGTGGAGTGGTATACCTGAAGGGTGGGAACTTCAAAGAACAACTGGCCTGTGAGTGCAGCATCCGGACATATTTGCGCTGATTCAGAACAAAGAGTGCCATCTATTGAAAGACCACTTAGCTCACCAGTAATTTATTCAGCTGTATGAGTTATCATCAAATAGGCTCAGAATAGCGTCCTGGAAAATTGAGATGGGAGGAAAAGCCATGAAATGTTAACATAAGGTAATTCCACTAGGTGGTGGCCAAAGGTGGAAGTCAAGGTCCCCCTTGAACCGCAGAGAAAAGGAACTCTGAGGCTGTTTTCCTCTCTGTGAGATCTTGTGGGAAGTTTCCAACAGAGAGTCACCTAAGATGAGGAAGTAGCTTTCTTCTTTTTAAGACGAATATTTAATCATCATTGTTCGGAGGAATAAAATGGTTTAAAGTGACAAAATGGACCAAAGCGTGCTGGGGATATAACAGAAATGAGTTGTTGTAGGGACAGCAAGGTGACAGGACCTGAATTCATAATCACAGTGGTCCAAGCAGATTGGTGAGAGCAGGAGCTGCATACATTTTGCAGGGAGTGTCTCTCACCCCGTTGCCACTTTTTTCAGTGCTCCATATGCTAGATTGCAGCTACACATTTAGCCCTTTTGCCCAAAGGCATCTGAACCTGTGAAAAGCCTAGCTGGGGCACTGTCTATTGTTCATTGACAACTTGTCAATTTACTTCCAGGCAAAATAACTCATAAACATGATAAGTAAGGCAGATAAAACAAGAATTCTTTCACACTTTGCAACTTTACTGCAAAAATGGCTTATTTTCCATAAATGTGTGAAATCTCCCCTCTGAATTGTGACTGTGCATTGAACTTTAAAACTGTTTGGAGATAGCACAAGCATTTCACAATTCCTGTCTGTAATAAGATGGATGTTAAATATTAAACATGCATTAAAAGTGATAAAATAAAAGATTTTCAGAGGTTCACTAGCATCACCATATTTCTCTTTGATTCCCTGAGTTAATAAAAGTTAAGTTTAACAATACTCTCCAAAAGACAAATGTTTAAGCACTCTCTTCTAAATTTGACATTTCATATATTTATATTAGCTATTATCTAAACCCTTATGTCTGTTAAGGAAAAAAAAACACGCATATAGCAAACCATATCAGTATTAAATTCAAAAGCCAGTATGTGGTGCGTTAGCATATGTTCATACTGTAATGAAGTGGCTTTTATTTCTGATATTTATAAACATTCCATTTCTAATGTACTGTTTAAATATTGAAGGCTAATTGTGAATTCTTTTAGGTAAAATATTTTAAGTAGATAATAATTTTGAAATATATTAGTCTCTAAGGCAAAGCAGTCTGTTTATGTGTAGTTATTTATAAAGTCATACTTTTTAATGAAGTCATGTTCCCTGGATTCATTTCTCTGGTAATTAATTTGATTTTAAGCTTCTTGTTTACTGTAATATCATCACAGAATTATACTTGGTGCCCTACAGATTTTCCCCAGGTGATCCTCCATAATACCAAATACCCTCATTTTGGAGAGACTGAAAATGGAGGGGCAAACAGGTGGGATGGAATCCGACAATGCAAGACCAGATTCTGCATCCCAGGGTGGGGGGGTCTTCCTCTGGTGACCTTTGCCCCTGAGGCACAGAGCCCACTCCCAATATTTCCGGTGTGAGGGTTTGAGGGTTATGGTCGCCTTTCCCTCATCATTTCCCCAAATTTTCTTCACTTACTGTAGAATATTTATAAACAGGCACACATATGCATCTGTTACATAACAAATGGCTTTTGGGAAATAAGTGAAAGAACATGAGAAAAGAAATTTAAAAGACTGTAAAAAAAAAAAGGGGGGGGAGTAAAACAAATCTGCGATCAACAGGAATGCCTCAAAAATAGGACCTGTTTTTCAGGAGGCAGTCAGTTCAGTGGAAGGAATCCTGAACTGGCAGACCAGAGAGTTGGGTTCAAATAACGTCATTGGCACTAACTGGTTCTGACCCTCAGGAAGCCCGTCTTTATTCCTGACCTCTGTTTGGATCAGTTTTCTCCTCAGGGTGGAAGGAGGACTGTGCTGGCTGTGCTCCAGATCTCTTACCAGTTTTTTTCTTTTTGAAAATGGAGAGTCCCTACAAGATTTTAAATGAAGAAAGTCTTCCACTGCTGTATAAAGAGAAAAGGAAAAAAAGAAAAAGAAAGGTACTCACAGCCAGATCTAAAATTATATTTATTATGTGAATAATGTATTCAGATGGTATAATAATAATTTAGTTCATAAAAATTCTCTCCAAAAGGAACCATGTGGATTACAGAGGACTGCCGTGCTTGCTTTAAAATAGGAAATGAGGGGCGCCTGGGTGGCTCATTTGGGTTAGCATCTGACTTTAGCTCAGATCATGATATTGCAGTTTGTGGGGTTGAGTCCCGTGTCAGGCTCTCTGCTGACAGCTCAGAGACTGGAGCCTGCTTCGGATTCTGTCCCCCTTTCTCTCTGTTCCTCCCCTGTTTGTGCTCTGTCTCTGTCAAAAGTAAACATTAAAAAAATTAAAAATAAGATAAAATAGGAACTTAATCTCTTACAAAACCTATCACCTGATTTTTGTGGGAACACAGAGAGCATACATACCTGGACCTATCAACCTTCATTTTAAATGCTATTTTTTCATCTGAAGTTTTTCCGCCAATCTTATCTTAAGCTGTGGATTCCTAAATATTATATATTAGGGGGAAAAAAAAAAACAACCTAACAGAGATCTAACAAATTAAGAGATTGTATCTTTTTCATATGTCCATGGGATGTTCCTATTTCTACGTCCTGGTATCTTAGATTCTTCGTCACTAATTTATCATCCTGGCAATTGGTTTTTATGTAGAAGCCGGCCCACCTCCTTACAAGCCCACACCCACTGTAGCTAACTAACCATTACTTGTCATCATCTATTTGTACAGTGTTCTTCTCCCCTTAGCGTTAATGATCGTATATTTTCTCCCATGAAACTAAATCCTGTTTATGTGCCCAATTCTCTAACCTGTCAAGGTCATTTTGGATTTTAATCTTTTTCTTTTTTTTTTTTTTTTGGTGGCCATTCTGCCTAATCTGGCATCGTTGGCATGTTAATGAGCACATCAGTCATAATATTACTAAAATTGTTGAATATTGTCGCTTGGGAAACCTTGGAAAGAGAAAGAGCAGTAGCCTGGGAGGAAATTGTTCAGGACTGTTGGAAACGTAGGGTATTTGCTGCAGAAGATTCCCCACCACCAGATATTGTAAGAAGTTAGAAGAGAAGCAGCGAGCTAAAATTAAGAGGAGGCAAAAAATCGGGACACTTTAAGAACTGGGAGTATAAGGGAGGGAACAAAAAGGAAATAGAAAGGAAAAATGGCAAAAAATTGTACACCTTAAATATATGCAATTTTTATTTGTCAATCATACTTCAATAAAGCTGGGGAGAAAAGAAAATATAATGATATAAACAAACTGTATTTAGGCGATATCAAGCTATAGAACCTGATATTGAATATGTGAGTTTAGAGTGCATTTATTTAATTCGAAGCCTGTTGTTTCCTTCAAAAACACAGCGAAGAGGCTGCTTAGCGCTGGACGTCAATTAATATTCTCACAAAGGACTGGCAGGAAGCCACGGTGGACGTCTAGTCAGAGACAGTGTGTCACACTACTGTTGACTGTAAAATTAATTACCATTTCTAAACAATAAGTCTGTGATGCATATTCTTCCAGGCATACTATATTGCCCTCTTGGCATTAAAGGTTATAAATAATTATGTTGTTTAAAAATACATGCCCCGTGGAGAAAGCACAAGCAAAAATATTAACAATCCCCACAACAATGACAAAAAGAACACCCGTGTGTGGTGGGGCAAGTCGACACTGTGAAGACAGGATTGAATATTAAGAAGTGTCACCTACCTAAAGTAAGTGTTAGACATTCACATGATGGCATCAGCTGCTGATGTAATGCATCTGGAGCTGCCCTGTCACTAAGGCATTGCTAACCAAGGCAGAGACGCAGACAAAGCTGCTTCATCATTAATGTCAGTAAAAGGATCTGGAGGAAAAATAGAGAGTCTCTGGAGACCTTGTCTGGACTTCTTGGAGCCTGGACAACAGTCCTTTCCAACAACAGTCTTTTCCATCCCAATAGCAGCTGCAACAAAGAAAAAAAGGAAAGCATTGACTTGAGTTGTCATTAAGTTCAAAGAGGTGAGAATAGTAGCCCATGATGAACCTTTATAGTCAGAGTTATTAATGGGGAGTTCTTTTTATGGCTTTTTGAAAATATCACATTTATGAACAGCGCTAAATTATCCTGGGTTATTGTTTGGCATGTGTTGACCGGTCAGTTTTAAGTTGCTAAAATTAAAAAATCTTCTCTATTTCTGTGAGAGAGAAGAATACAAAATTCCTTCCACAGGGTTGTAGCATATAGATTTAAAATAGCGCTATCAATCTAGGGAAATACATCTCTGGCTCTTAGTTGGGTGCAGACTGGTTCAAGGATCATATTCAATGAGAAGTTATTAATGTTTCAGAGGCAACCTAAAAGGACACATCAAATGATGTTCTGCAGGGTCTGTCTAGGGTGGTAATATTTAACATTTTATCAGTGACTTGGATGATAAAATATGGAACACGCTCATAAAGTTTCATGGAAGACTCTAAGTTGGGAGAAGTAGCAAGAACCTTGGAAGGTCTACTTGTAATTCAAGATGACCTTGAAAAGTCAGGAGAGGAGTCATTAATGATCAGGTTTACATCCATAGGGTAACCTAACAAGTGAGGTTTGAGCAGTTGGCAAAACAAGAGAAAGAGGGGCCTGGACAGACAAATATGAAATGCACCAAATACAGCTAACCTGATAAATACCAGTTCTGCCAGATAGAATCACATACGATACTAGAGTATGTAAGTGACATAGTATACAGGATCATGAAGTCATCTGATGCTCTATGATTTATTTTAAGAACAGTATAAACAGATTGAGGACTGTTCAATAAAGGCAAAAACCAAAGAGCTATAAGAGGAAAAGTGAATGCCTTATGGTTTCTGAGCACAGGGAATTGAGACCAAAGGGTGGCCTATTTACAGTTCATTACTAGTAGCTCCTGCTTTGTCAAAATGACCCAGATTTATCATTTATTTCAGGTATAGCTTTTGATTCTCCCGTCCCATCTGCTTTTCTTTTGATGATCCTTCCAGTTTTGTTGTATTCAGAATTTATGCATATAGTTTATGCCAGTTAGAGTCCACTCGTTTACGTGTGACTTTCTTACTGAATATCTACATATAGGTGTACAAACGATTCAGCCCTCTATTACTGGTTGCTGTTGGGGAGGATGTTGGATTGGTCAATGAAGAAAGTAGCATTGGGGCTATAGTTGAGGCTCATTCTGAGATCCTTTGGGGGAGTAATATTCAACTCGCCTGTTCTCTTTTTACTAAACACTGGCTTGCATATATTCTTTTTCCTGATGCTGCAGAAAAATGTGAAAAGTGTGTAAGAAAGAGTGAGAACCTGTGCCTAGGCAACAGACAACAGGCATGTATCGAAGGGTGTACATTGGAGGGGGAATAAGCGTCTTCAAGTTTCAAATAGCAGATCGAGAGCAGTAGCAGAAGAGCCATCAAAACCCAGATGTTGAAGACTGTTTAAAGTGTGAACTTCAATCACAGACAGACTTGAGGTTGTTTTTTATTGCTTTTTAATTCCCAGTAAAAGAAACTAATCCACTTTGTATATCCGTTCGTATGGTGGTTCTCAATATTGGCTACACACTGGAATCGCCTCTGCTGCTTTTTAAGATACTGTTTGCTGTTGTGTCCCAAATCCCAGGGGTTCTGACATAAGGTATTTTGAGTGGCTCTTGGGAATGGGGATTTTGAAAATTTCCTGGGTGATTCCAATACATAGCCAGTGTTGTGTGAACCACTGCGCTATACAATGTCTCACCCCATGTGATCAGTGTCAGCAAATTATTGGTGGTGGCATTTCTGTACTACTTATAATGCTCCTGTCCTTGCTCTGTGCTTCTAGCTGTTTTCCCCTTGGCTTCTCACACTCTTAGATTTGCCTCCATGTTTGTTTCCTTACACTCACATGGGGATAACAGCAGACTTGGCGTTCCCTGATTTTCACATTAGGCATTTCCTCTCATTTTACTCAGCTCTTAAAACATTGGCATTGGCCTGCGTTGTTTGTGCACTAGCTTGTCTTCTCCCTGGAGAGTGAGACCAGAGAGTAGCAATATTCCAACACAAGACAACATGGAACACGTGAAACCACTTGGGTCAAAAAAGTGAGCATATTCTAAACTATCAGCAAGTGAAATGAAGCAGGGCTATAAAATGAGAAAATTTGGGGGGCAGTGTCACCATGGAGATGCATCCCTTAATTATATGTGCCTAAGGTTTTTACTTCCTTAAATTAATATAAAAATAAGAATTTGTATTATTTGTGGTTTTCTTAGGTACATAGCTATGCACATGTAAACTGTCAAGTATAGAGTGTTCATTTTGTCATATTTATTGGTCATCCTTAACCAACCTATTTTATTAAATTTTTTTTCAACGTTTTTATTTATTTTTGGGACAGAGAGAGACAGAGCATGAACGGGGGAGGGGCAGAGGGAGAGGGAGACACAGAATCGGAAACAGGCTCCAGGCTCCGAGCCATCATCCCAGAGCCTGACACGGGGCTCGAACTCACGGACTGCGAGATCGTGACCTGGCTGAAGTCGGACGCTTAACTGACTGCGCCACCCAGGCGCCCCAACCAACCTATTTTAAATATCATTTAAAGATCAAGTCCCAGGATAAATAGCCTTTTGTATTTCATTATTATAATGGTTAGGTGGACTCAAATGATAACTTAGGTCAAATTCTGGAGTGTGGGGTTATGGGCCAGGATGAAGCATCTGTTACAAAATGGTATTTCATCAACGTTTCCTCCTTTCTGGTTAGTCCATGTGGTATAATTGCAGTTCTGTTAATATATTTTAATAGCAAAATTGATCATAGTCTCATATCACACCAGTAAGATTACAGCTTCTTTGGTTCAGATGTCACATCAACTAATGCTTCCTTAATATCATCAATAATGCTTCATTCAATTCAATCTATATAAATATCCATTAATATCTTAGCAATTTGTAAGTATCTTCAAGTTTGAATTTCTCCAAATAATTTCTGTTCTCTTCTCCCATCCATTTTCAATCTCTTCTCTTCTCCTTCTGTGCTACTGTCATCTGTTGCTTGTTTTTACTCTTTCTGCTTCAAAAGGAGAAAGGTGACTGGTGTGCTTAAAATTTCACACAGTAACCTCTTGAGACGGAGGTTCAACTTCTTATCTTCTTGAGTGAATTTTGGTAGTTCAGTAAAATTATCTCCTGATATCAATGTTCTAGATTGTTGGCTGCTGCTCATCTGCTTCATCACCAGGGAGGATTCATTAAATAGTAGATAACGTCAGCCAGTTTATCTGGCACAAAATCTGGGATCCAAGCTTTCTCAACTAGTAACATAGCTAATTATATGCTGTATGAGTTTTTTACTCGCAAGTTTTATTCATTAGTATATTTTGTGACTACAGTAGACTTTGACATTAGCATCAGACTTGTTATCCACGACTAACCCTGCAAAACGAATTCACTTTCTTAAAAGGATTGACCTCAGCAAAGACACATAAGGTAAAATATGAATAACACCTTTTGTTATCCATTTGGCTAGTCCAGAGTGAAGACAGGCACATTTCCTTTATGATTTTTCTCTGGTGACTTCTGTGACTTTTCCCCTTTTTTATGGTTTAGTTTTTCTTTTCTTTGTCCAATAAGGCACTATCTTCTGTTGACTCATACTTTCAACCTAGAAGATAGGAACCTAAAAAATTATTTCCATTAGCAAGTTCAGTTTGGCATATGATCATCATCCTACAGAAATGTGCATCTTAAAGTAATACCACAGGCATTATTAAAACAAAATAAGGAAACTTTAAAAGAAAGAATGTGAGATACTGTGGTAAGTTCTTGTGCCAAGGGGCCACTGCTTAAGCTAATAGTCATTTTGTCCCTTCACAAGGCAGAATCAGTCTAACAGAGACTTGCTTGAGCTCGCTGTGGTTTGGAGGCCTCCTAGGCTGAGTGAGAGTATGTAGATGTAGAATTATTTTATTGCTCCTGGTTTCTGCTACAGCTCTGGAACTCCCTCGGGGTATTTTATACCTATTAATAAAAAGATAGGACAAAATTGAATAATGGTGTCTGTTTCCATAAAAAGGAAGTAAGACTCAACGGACCCTCTTCCCAAAGTGCTTTCATAAATAACAAGAAATTGATGCCCACCACTAATTTTCTAGTCTTTTTTTTTTAAGACTCAATCACATTTTCCAGTTAATAGTGACCTATTTTTGAGAAAGATTCTTGTCTTATTCTACACCTTAGGGAGATAATTACCATACAATGGGATCTCTATTTTTAACAAACTGAGGAACTTGTCCATTGTGATCATGAGTTTGCTGCATTGTATGCATTTTATTTGTTATCTCTGCCCACTACCTGCACCCCCCTCTTTCTCTGTGGTTGATAAAGGTATCACACAAAGGCTGACTAGGTTTTTTGTTTTGTTTTGTTTTGTTTTGTTCTTCCATGATTATAGCAATAGTTTTGCTTTAAACCAGGGTTATTGCCTGAAGGTCCATCTGCAAGCAGCACTTTACAAATGCACACATCCATTGGTCATGATGGGTTTATGATGCACATAGAGGCTGCTGATGAACTTGAAAGAGTTCTAGAAAAAACACTCTGAAGGTAGCCTGATTGTCTAGATCAGCCCAGTCATTTTTGTGTACAAAAATTAGCCTGTTTTCCCAAATTTGACAAACAGGGAGTCTGCATTATTTCATTTAACTCAAGCCTCTGAAAGCAAACTCGTTTGTATTATTCCAGCTTATGACTGATGAGGTTGTTTCTTTTAGGAGTAAGTGCAAGTGAGAAATACGCAGGGATGTTACTTTTATTGTACAAGTGGTTAATTGTACAAGGTGTGTACCTACTTCATATGGTACACATTGGAATGTAGTATAAAAGCACAGATGATAGTAAATTGGAATGGTAGCACTTGACTGTTATGTAATTAAATTGGAATCCCCAAATTTCAAGGGCATGGGATTCAAAATAATAATGGCTATAAAGTTAAAGTGCTAAGTTTTACTTGTCTGCTGCTGTGTAATAATATCACTACAAAGTTAGCATTGAACACAACACATTTTTTATCACATCGTTTTTGTAGATTAGGAATCGGGGCACAGTTTAGCTAGGCTTCCTGCTTTAGGGTCTCACAGCCACAATCAATGTATTGGTGGGGCTACGATTTCATCTGGGACTTGCCTGGGAAAGGATCCACTTCCAAGGTCACATGACTGTTGGCAGCATTTGATTCTTCATAGGCTGCCAAACTGAGGGTCTCAGTTTCTTGTTTCTTGTTGGTGGAGGACTACTCTCTTCTTCTTGATGAATGACCCTTTCTATATGGTAACTCACAACATGGCAATTTGCTTTGTCAAAACCAGAGAAGAAGAGGGAGTCTTCTCTCAAAATAGACATTATAATCTGTATAATCACATATACATGGTCATGTACGTGTTGATCACAAAAACCAAAAATCGGATAGAATGAACTTAGCAGCAGGGTGAATGCGATTATATATGTAAATTACTGTCAATGGAAAGTGCTCAGTAAGTGTGCTTAATCAGATAAGAGTCTTGTTACAGATGCATTTTTGAGCTAAATTCTTAAAGATACCAGCAGATTTTTTTATGATTTTATGGAACAAATGGATGAAGAATGGATTAAATAAGTGGATCCCAAAATTTCCTGACCCTGAGAATCCCCTAAGCTGCTTGTTAAATTACACATTCCTAGGTCTTGTCCCTGAATATTATAATCCAGTGGGTCTGATTAGAATTGGTAGTTCTTATTATCAAACAACTTTGGGAAAAAATGTTTTAAGTAAAGTGTTAGAAACTGTTCACCAAAATAAACAGGTGAAGAAAATAGAGTATAATTCACCATGACTATACATGAATTATTATGTATATTGAGCTGAGGGTATCATTTAAATACCCCAAATGGATTTATACAGCAGAATGTGAGGTGAGTGGTATATAACCTTGTTCCTTACCAGCATAAGAAGCTGAAGGAGCATAGCAGGAATTAGTGATCTATAGGAGGATTTAATTGCTCAGTTACAAAAAAAAAAAAAAAAAAAAAAAAAAAAAAAAGGTGGAAGGCAAAAGATTTAGGAGAGGAAATAAAGAAAAGCAAAACTGAGTGTTTTGCACATAGAAAAGCTGATACAGATATTTTTATATACCTCATAGAGGAAAAGAGGCACTGAGATGATGAAATTATAAATAAGAGAAGAAGATATCAGAATATTGGTACATCTGACAAGAAATATATAGATTTCTAGAGGTAGAAATAAACCAGTCATTCCCAAGTGGGGAGCTCCAGTTAGGTCTGTTTTGAATTTCATGAATATTCTATCTGAAGAGGAAATCAAGCATGGACTTAACTTAGGTCACTGTAAAGAACACAACCTGATGCTGGCAAAGACTGTGAGATTTTAACCCACTTAAAATGTTGAAAAATCAAGTCAAGCTAGAACAGTCCAAAAAGTCCAGACATCTTGCGGTTCAATACCACACTGAACACTATAATCGTTTATTATAGTCCTATTATCTGGAAAGATGTACTTTATCTGCTACATTTGAAAGTTAGAAAAATATATCCTCATGGTTTCTCTTTCTCTCTCCCTTTCTCTCTCTCTCTCTCTCTTTCTTTCTTTCTTTCTTTCTTTCTTTCTTTCTTCTGTCCATCCATCCCTCGTTTTTTATTTTTTTGTTTTCTGATTTTTTTGGATACTGCATATGGCAGGTTAAAAGGGCTGAGCTGTGTTGATTAACTATCCAAATGTTTAATCAATACAGCAATAGTAAGATACATTCTGGCTGTGAAAGACCTTGGAAAGGTCCCACTTGCCTTATTCTCCACCCCCAAGTGAGACATCAATGAACTATTACATGGTCCCTGCATATCAATGCAGTAGGGCTTAGACAAATACAATGTTAATGGATAATTGTGGGTCACCTTGTCAAAATATGTTAAATGCCCCTTGAGTACATTTTTTCCCCTATTAAAAATGACAGTAAACTGTGACCTTGTTGATATCATACTCGCTTTCAGGAAGCAAATATTATTATTCAATCTGTAACAGGCTCATTGATTTATGGGTCAAAAAATTCATTAGGACTAAATTATAAAGCACACTTTCTCTGTTGATACAACCCACAGTAATTGTGTGACAAAGTGCTGAACAGTCTTGCTTAGTTCGGGCAAAATACCTTTATGAACATTCATTCAGAAAACATACATAGAGGCAGCTTCTAGCAGAATGATTCATAAGCAAGTCCTGTGTCACTGGATGTCTGGGATATCGACATAGCACGGAGTCAGGGAAAGTTCACTAGGTGACCAGGGTCCTTGGACTCTGGCCAAGAATATGCCATCTGTCAGCATGGTGGTACGTGCCGGAAGCTTGAGCCTTGGATTCCTGCCTCCCACCAGGTCTATTCACAACACCACGAACACCCACCCGGATCCTCCACTGTTTCTGGTGCTGTTGGAGGACAGAGGCTTGCTTGTCATCTGGCGCTGTGAGTCACAAGGAGACGAATTGTGGCACTTGGTACTTCTAGATTCCAAGTTCGTTTCGGCAGCATGACACACATAATGGAATGGGTTAGATTGGCAGTCATGTGTGAGGTTTTCTTTTTTCTTTTTTAAAAAACATTTCTTAAGAGGCTGGTAAAATGAAGAGTCGATGGCCAAGAATGTAGATTATGCGGGGAATGTCAGAATTTATTTGTCATTTTATCATTTGTTACTACTAAGCCTAAGATAATGCTAAGTTGAAACTGAGATAAAAATGACATAATTGGCCAAGTTTTTTCTTCACTACAAAACTCGTTTTTTTTCCTCTGAGAAAGAATGCAAAAATATTTAAAACTATAGGTTGTGTGCTAAGAGATGCATGAATATAGAAAGCATTATGCTACTTTAATGGGTCATGGAAAGAAAATATGTTGTACAAGTATAACACACATATTCAGAATGTGTAATAAAGGATAGTGTCATCTTTAAAAATGAAAGAAAACAGCATAAATAACTAAAATGGGAACCTTCTTAACATGTCAGTGGTTTTATTAGAGGAATAGTTTCACTTTGTGTATGCATCTTCAATTTAACTCTGGGCACTCGAGTAGAAAGTAACAATTTACACATTATAATGAAATAGAATAAATGTCTCAATTTAAAAATTTGCTATGTGATAGGAATTTATTCTATCAGAGCACCAAGGTAAGGTACACCACTCTTTAGTATGTAGAATTTGTTGGTCAAGATGCCTAAGAGTACATACATGCAGCTGAGAGTGTGGGAGTTAAATGGCGTTCCATCTGAGGGCCTAATTCTATGTCATTGTAATATTCACCCCTCCACGTGCTCCTGGTTGCTTGTCTGAATCCTCTGCGAGGCAAAAACAAACATGTGAAAAGGACTTAGCCTATGAGCATACACTATGCAATGGTTGCCAGATTATTCTTCCCTAGGTGTCATAGACAAGTGGATATTTAAGAGGTGGGAGAGAGCCTAACAATCCTCAAATTGAAATAGATAAGACAGAACAATGAAGTGCACAAACATTACGTGACATGCCCAAGGCCACACAGCAAGGTATTGGCAAAACCAGGGCAGATGAGATCTCAAGACTTTTTTTGACTCTCTAGTGTATTCGGCTCTCTCCTTTGGAGACAGCCCCTCCCAACTGAATCATGTCATGTTCTCTGGAACTAGGCTATTGCTGCTGCCACCACTGTTTCTCTTGTTTTATTTTTTGCTTTTTCTATGTTAGTGAACATCTGTTGAGAAATTAGTATCTACCAGGCGTTATTCTAAGGGTTTTATATGTAATAATTTATGTGATCTTCAAATGAGGCTATTATCCATTTTTATAGATGGGGGACTATCTTCTTCCTCCTCCAAACTCTCCTTCCTCCACTCCCCTTCTCCTTTATCTATCTATCTAGCTATCATCTATCTATCTATCTATCTATCTATCTATCTATCTATCTATCTATCTCAAAGAAGGGATAACCAAAGCTAAGTTATTGTACAAATTGCCCAAGGTTATAGACTGGTAAGGGGTGGCCCTGGGATTCTAACTTAAGCTGCCTGGCTTCAGAAACTTTTTTTTTTTTTTTTTTTTTTAAATCACTAAGTAGATGGAGTTTCTTTTTCTCCAGTAGATGGAGTTTTTCCTGAAGCTGATTCTATTTCTCCCCAGCACCATCAGTCAAAAACAACAGGCAGGAAGAGAAAATATCAATAGCAGAGGCTAGTTCTTTATCCCCCAGCCCTTGGGTGAGGTTCTGTTGCATAGTTCTTTTTTTCAGAAGATTCTTCGCCCATAATACCCTAACTGCTGCTACTAAAAGTTACCTTTTGATGCAAGATATATGATGTATTCATTTTTGTATTCTTCTCCCTTCCCCCTCCCAAACTCACTCTCCTTTTCAACGGATCATAATGTAACTAACAGTATTTAAATCTATTACTCTTATGGAGCTAATATTAAGTATTCCAGATTAGTGCTGGTAATATAGAGGTATCTTTTCAATGTATATAATTTTAATTCTTGTAAGTAAACATCTTCATTGAGTAAGTTGATATGCTTAAGTGCAAGAAAGTTGTCTGGCCAGTTATATCATTTAACGTTTTATTAGGACCAATATTTATATGTTATATTCTATAAAGTTCGGATGGAATTGCACTAGCTCTCTTGTTGGTAAAATGGCTCAGAGCAGTGGCATCAGAGTAGATACCACTTCCAGAATGGAAGAAAAGAAGCTATTTTTGAGATATTATTTAGAGCTCGTTACATTATAGTTTTCAATATATGAGATGTGGTATAGTGTTTTGTGATAAAATGATCCAGTCTTTGTGGCTTTTTGTGTTTTTTAAAATTTATTTCATTAAATTTTTTCCTGGGATCTTTATGAGGAAGTTCTATTTTTCTTCTGGTAATACGTTTTTCTTTTTTAAACTTCATTTGGTTAGGGAGACATAATAAAATCTCCCAGAAATTTTAATTTCCCATAATTTCCACATTAAATAATTCAGCTACTCTTAATTATTTGAGACTACTTATTGGCAAAGTGCTCAACAATTATGTCATTAAAATGATTCTCATTATTTCATTACTTTTAATATCAGTCAATAATAGGAGCGGCATTTGTAATACATTAAAATTTAAATTGTTTATATTCATCAGAAATTAGAAGAGCCTGTATGATTTAAATGGTGTAATACTCAATATTTATTGAACAAGTTAATCATAAACATAATTATTGATATATATCAACAGTGCATAATTATTGATATATATCAATATAGTATTAATACAGTTATTTACATATATATATCAATAACTTTCTGTACTTTCTCTTGTAGAGGGTTTTTTATATTGAAGAAAATTGAGCATCTGTCTAGTATATACTTTCAGATTTGACAACAGCTTGTTAAGGAGAAAAGATTTGTAAGCTGAATAGTTTTGAAATCTAAAAAAAATATGCTATGGATTCCTACTTCAGTATAGATTTGATCTGTCTCCTTGTAATCACCTAATATATATGTGTGTGTGTGTGTGTGTGTGTGTGTGTGTGTGTGTGTGTGTATTTTTGCTGCTAGACTCATAAGAGAACTTTCACTTATTCAGCAGCACCAAAAAAATCATGAAAACCTTTTCTGCTGTTCTGCTTAGTTATTAATATATAAACACAAAAATACATGCGCTTTCTAGGTGAAAATATTATTGTTGATGTGGATCTATGCTGAATTGGCTTTGTGAGTTTGCATGGATGATTTCATATATACTAGTGACTTGCCAAGATATGTTTTGTATGAAAAGAGTCATGAAACTATCTGTGAAATAATCTTGCAGTTCTTGATTTTTCTCTCTCAATTTTCTTTCTAAACAAGAAAATTATTTGTGATATTCTGCTTTCACTTGAATGAAAACTTTCCATGGAATAAGTACAAGTTAGTAATGCGTTCAAATTATGTTCCTTGTATTTTCAAGAAAGCCAAATGCTTCTTAGATTTCCTTTGCCCTCTTAATAAATCTCAAGATTAGAGGGAAATTACTACCTAGTGTTTCGTGACTGGGGAGAATAGGGTAACAAGAACATAAGTGATTAGCAGCAGATACTGTCAAGAATGCATGCACTTAGCTTTTGGTGTCTTTGCTCCATCAGTCAAGATTTGCCTTTCTCTAGGCAAGACCTGAATGGTGGAGCCCTAATGTTGTTGGTGTCTATAGCAGAGAAAAATAGATGATCTACTTCTTTATCACATACTGAACATTCATCAGAAGTAAAGCATTCTTCTAGACTTCTAGATTCTAGATTCTTCTATAGTCAGCCAGCCAGGGATTAATGTTAGCAAATGAATTTTGCTTTCTCTATACTTCTATGAGAAGTAGTAAGAACTCTGCAGGGGGATGGCTAAGAGTACCTCTTAGGAGAGGCCATATAATAGAAGAGGCAAGGGATCATAGTTAAAATATTTGTTTGATGCCCATCAAAGTTCCTGGATGCCACAGTTCCTTTTTTTCTCTTTTCTTGACTCTTTTCCTTTTCATCTGCAAAATGGTAAAGGGAGTAAAACTCTCCAGCTTGGTTGTATTCTGCAGGCATTCAGTAAAGTATACAACCTGTATTATTTCTTAAAAGCTGTATCGGTTTTAAAACAAGGAAGCAAACCAAACGAAACCCAACACAGGATTACAGATACAGAGAACAGATGGGAGGTTGTCGGAGGGAAGGGGTTTGGAGGGCGGCAAAATGGGTGAAAGGGATTAAGAAGTACAGACTTCAAGTTATACAATAAATAAATCATGGAGATGTAATGTACAGGGTGAAGAATACAGCCAATAACAGTGCATTAACTTTGTAAAGTGACAGATGGTAACTAGACTTTTTGTGGTGACTACTTCACAGTGTACATCTGAAGCTAATACAATATTGTATGTCAACTATACCTCACAAAAATACTGTGTCGATCTTGCCAATCAGAATTGTTCCATGTTTTTCTTCATCCTAACACGTGTAATTATTCTGTTTTCATTCCCCAGAGTGAAAGATAATGTTGAGTTGCTCTGTGAGGTGAGACATTATTTTCATCAATAATAATAAGAAGAAGAATAATTTGGGTGACAGTTTTCAATTTGGGTGGGCGTTTTCAAGATGGAAAAAAAAAGATCATGAGATATGATTTCCTGTGCAAAGAGCACTTTTTTCAAAAATATTTCATGCCTCTTTTCTCCTGTGTGTGGAGAAGGACCTTCCTTCGTTACATGTTAGAAGGTGCATAACTCCAAAAGAGATGGAGTTCGATGAAAAAGAGCTAGTCTGAACTCTACTGATTAAAATAAATGTGCTCATAAAAAAGGCAGGAGAGTAAATTACCACATCCCCAGAACAGCAGTAACTTTTACACCAACAAGTTATTTTCGAGTTTGCCAGAGGAAATAATCTGCTATCAACAAGGGGTAATTGCCTGAGCAAACTCATCTTTACATCTTGCACACACTGTCACCTTGTATAAAAAAGGCAAGATGCACTACATATCAATTCAGAAAAGATTTTCTGAAATATTTTTCTACAGATTTCTTCCTTCTCCTAGGCAACTAAAAGGAGAGAACATGAATACAGTTCAGAGCACATCTAATCTCCGCTCCTGCCTTATCATTGAATAGAATCAGAACACACCATGGATTCCATACCTCGCAGGCCTAGGGGCAAGATGAGAAAGGATCCATTGAGATTGGTGTAGAAATTCCAATCTGAGATTTACCTAAGACTGCCACAGGTGAAATAGGCTAACTAAGAAACCCTCCGGGAATAAATGTTGCTGTCATTAGGAAGGAAATATCAATGTGATGCATATGTTCAATTTTACACAGAATAACAAAGGCAGAAAATAGAGTCGGGAGAAAGGAGGGAGAGGAGGATTAAGTAGGCAAGAGAAGGGATCTCATTTTGAGAATAAGATTTCAGGTTTGCACAGAGGACAGGAGAGGATGTTGAAAAATCAGGTGCATAATTAGTACTGCAATTCTGCCTTCGGTATATTCTCTTGGTCTTGGCAAATATAATTTTAATATCTGAGATATAGTATGTGTGTGTTCACATCGCTAAGGATTCAGGAAGTCATTGGGATGTTAGGATGTGTGAGGATATACGAATTAGAAAGAAACCAGAAACTCTAGAAGACAATTGGCCCACAGTCTCTTCCTTTTTTTTTTTTTTTTTTTTTTTTTTTCTTTTTTGCAAAGTGCTCATTTTGGACCAGGACTGAAGTTCTCTTACCTAAGGTGATTTCTACCCACTTGATAAAAATTATCTGAATATGGAACTTTAGTATATGCATGTATCTGCATGTGCACTCTGACTACATTTTGATTAACTGAAGGCCAGATCACTTGCTATGCTATTAATAAAGACCTCTATTTTTAGAGAAAATATTGATATTCTCTTTAAATTATGAGATGTATATCAGAGAAAAAAAACTAAGTATTGCTGTGCTTCGGATTCCTATAAAATTTCCATAATATTTTTTGCTGAATATGAGGATGTTTTAATGTTTTTCCTCCCAAGGGAGAGCTTCATGTCCATAGGCACTTGTCGATAATGTTTTATGGAATTGTTTCCCAGGATAGGTTGCATGATTCTGAGTAAATGACGCTTGCAGAATCAATGTAGACAGACATTTTAATTTTTTTTTTTGTATTTGTGTAAAAGCACAAGCTGTTTTTGTTTCTTTTTGTGCATGTTAAAAAATATAGCATTTGACATCCTGACCACCTGATCCTTCTTGTAATCTTCTCTTGCCTTCTTGGACATTGCTATCTTAGTCTGTTTTCTGGTCCTAGGATTGTTCCTCCTGTATTTTAGTCATTGTTTTCTCTTCTTTTCCCACCCTGCATGCTGACATGTCCTCTGGCCTCCTCACTATAACTGAAGCTCTACATTCCCTCCCTTAGTCATTTGGTCTGTTCCCACAGCTTCAATTATCACTCCCACAAGATGACTTCCAGTCTTTTATTGCCAGCACCAACTCTCCAGAGCCACATACTCATATTTCCTGTTGCTTGTTGGATTTTTTCTCTTGGAGATCATTGCCATCATCATAAAGTGAACATTTATGAAACTAAAGCCAACAGCTTATCTCCTCGATGAACCCTATATCCCGGCCAAACTCGACTGATCCATGACTTCCTCTTGCATGTTTTTACCCGATCTGCTCTTGAATCTTTGTGCTTTATTCAACCTTTGCCTAAAACACTCCACCATACTTTTGCCTATTGAAATCCTACTACTCCTTAAGGTCCAACTCAGTATTTACCTTTGAGATGCTTCTCTGCAGCTTACTTAGTTATTTCAGTACTTTGGAAAAATATTTAAATGATTTGAGCCTTTGTCTTTTCACCTGTAAAATGGAAATAATGAGTCCTATGCTTAGTAAGTGAACATGAACTACTATGAAACATAGTGTTATGGTCTAAATGTTTGGGTCCTCTCCAAATTTATACATTGAAAACATAATTCCCAAGGTGATGTTATTAGAAAGTAGGGCTTTTTCAGAGGCCTCATGAAAGATATTAGTGCCCTTATAAGAGATGTCTCAGAGGGCTACCCATGTGACAAAGTCTGCCACTCAGAAGAGGGCTCTTTTCCAACCGTGCTGGCACCCTGATCTTGGACTTCCAAACTTTATGCATTGTTGCCCCTAAACTCCCCACTTTATGGTATTTTGTTAGTGTAGCCCAAATGGATCAATACGTATAGGATATAATTATTACAATAATTAGGATGATCAAAATTTAACACTTGACAAAGAACTGAGAGGAAACGCAAAACTTCTGTGGGCCTCTTGCAAATTCTTACCTCACTGGAACGTAATCAGCCCTGGTGAGAAATGTCCTTCCCTCGGCACCCTTGATTGTTAGTTTCCTTTCTTAGTTCTCATTGCACTCTAACTTTTATGTGACACAACATATAATTTTGCTTAGAGAGGACTAGTAGTTCACAGTGTGGAGCTGGTGGCCAGTTTGAGCTCATCTCCAGCTCTATCATTAATGTCTTTGTGGTTTTTGGACAAGTCACTTAATGTCTTTGTGCCTTGGTTTCCTCATTTCTAACAGGTTGTGGTGAGGCTTTTCCACACTGATATAGGTAAAGTGTTTAGTGCATAGTCCTTACTAAGCACTGTATATTATTATATAACAGTTACTGTGGACTATGACAATTTCTTCACTAGATTATATGTTCCTTGGGGGAATGATATTAAGAATGATTTTTATATTATTGCACCTCCCACAAAGTCTAGTGCAAAGTCTAGCACAGTGGCTCACATAGTTGATGCCAACAAAGAGGCATTTGTTGAATCAAAATTAAATTGTGTACTTGGGCGCCTGGGTGGCTCAGTTGGATAAGCGTCTGACTTTGGCTCAGGTCATGATCTCACGGTTCGTGAGTTCAAGCCACACGTCAGGCTCTGTGTTGCCAGCTCAGAGCATGGAACCTGCTTCGGATTATGTGTCTTGCCCTCTCTCTGTTCCTCCCTCGCTTGCACTCTGTCTCTGTCTTGTCTCTCAAAAAAGATATCAAGATAAAAAAAATTAAAAAAATTAAATTGTGTACTTTAAATTATTAGCTAAATTTTAGCATTTCTGTACTGTGACTTCAGACAGAATATAGTAAGAAAAGTTTTGTAGGCCTTACTTGTGCTTCTCCTCAAGACTTTAACACATAAAGTTTTAGACATTTTTTCATTAATTCCCTGCTTGAGAATTCAATCATGGATGTCTCCTCTAGAGTAAAGCTTTTTTTCTTTAAGAATGTTTATTAAAAAAATATTTTTTTAGAGCATTAAAGTAGAAGGACTCATTGCTTTGAAATGTTTGTTGTGTTTTGGTTTTTACCCTTTGAGTGAAGAGAGAAAGCAGGAAGGTTTCTGTTTTTAATTCCAGGAAACCAGATGGATGGCCCAGTTATAACATTTTCAGGAATATGATTTTGGTGTGAGATCCCCCCAAATTCTGGCAGCTCCTTGTATGCTCTTGCACAGAACTCTGGTTTTATTCAGGAATCCCTCAGAATCCCAGTTGTGTGGTCTCAACTGCTTTTGCCATTCAATGAGGGATACCTTGAGCAACAATTAAATCTACTCAAAATCATTTCAAGAATACTAGAAGTCCTCAGATAGCATGATGAACAGGAGGAAAAAAACTAGAATTATGACAACAATGCAGGAAGCAAATCAATCTGACATCTCAGACAGCCAGGCACTTACCCTTGTTCTGGCCTCGGGCATTTTACTTTCATGTGTTTAATTTTTTTTTCCACTAAGGAATTTTTTTTTGACGCAAATAATTTTCTTCCTTCCTACTTGTTTCCAAGAAAAAGAACCTCGGAATCATCCTAAGAGTTAAACCAATCAGGATCGCAGCCCTTATTAAAAGACACAAAGTAAACAAAACGTAGACGAGAGACGTAGAAGCAGCGGCGTCTCTGGAGACCAAGGGCTGCTGCCATATTTACCAGGTTATAAATGTTCTGAAAATCGAGTAAACATTGAAATCACGAGGTTTACAGATGATATTTAGCTCCTTAGGGTCTTGACAGACCACTGCTGAGAACATGCTACAGTGTGGTGTGCCTGACAAATGGCAGATGAGATTGACTGGGGGCAAATCTGGGGGGCGGAAAGAACCCCAAATATCCTCCCATGGACGGACAGCTGTCTCTGGACGTTTTGAGATCTCTGCTGATGGAAAATGAAAGCTCTGTGATTGGTCGTTTCCTTAGAGCTTCAACTCAACTTTGATGTAAGTCAAATGTGGAAGTCAACAAAATATGGACCAATGAAGCAAAATAATAAAAGAAAATTGGAAACAACATAGACAAGAGTGTTTTGTCCTTTTTTAAAAAAACACGTTGCTTCCACACTAATCAAACTGCATTAACTCCACTTAAGCATTTATTTTTGTATTTGACAGATGCTTTATGTATTACTTATTGTCCTCGGCACTTTCTACATATAAATAAACATAGATTTTATTACATTATACTATATAAGCATATAATATATACATATGCTTATGTACTATTAAATAATATTTATTGTAGATTATGCTTCATGTATAAATATAATACTTAGAAGAGTCAGGTACTGGGGCGCCTAGGTGGCTCAGTTGGTTAAGCGACCAACTTTGGGTCAGGTCATGATCTCTCAGTTTGTGAGTTCGAGCCCCGCCTCAGGCTCTGTGCTGATAGATCAGAGCCTGGAGCCTGCTTCGGATTCTGTGTCTCCCCTCTCTCTACCCCTCCCCTGTTCACGCTCTTTGTCTCTCTGTCTCTCAATAATAAATAAACAACATTAAAAAAATGAAAAAGAAAAAGAAAAGTCAGATACTACTGTAATGCCCAGTTTATAGATGAATAAAGCATGACTAATATAACTGAGGAGATAGGGAAGTTGGTATTGTTTACAGATTGAAATATATAGTACTCTGTATTGAAAGAGAAAAGTTAGAATATGATGAAAGAATGTGGTGAAAATGAAGACTAGCGGTTTTCAAAATATTCTTTGCAGAATGCTAAGATTTCTTTGTGGCATGTAGCAGGAGGTGGGGGAGGCACTCTCTCCAAGAGTGAGGGTCGTTATTTGTTTATCTGTTTTTTATATTGGGCTCTGTTCAGAAAGAATGTATTCCATCATTAAAATGTTTGAATTCATTGGTAAAGATCAGAGTTTCCTGTATGTGTTAGACCATTCTTATTAACCTTTTTTCAAAATGCTAGTTTTTGGAAGGACACATTTTGTGGTACAAGATTGGAAAATCTGGCATGCTTAAGAAGATGATGATCACGTATGTTCATCAAATTTCATATATCTTTTGGTAGGTTACATAAGCTACAACGGTACCCCATGATAACTAGATATTCCAAGAAATAATGTACACTAAATAGAGAAACAGGTGTAAGTGGGGCTTATGTTTCTTAGATAAATGCATAGTCATGTTAGCTGACTGCTCAAGGGCCCTAATGCAATGATAAAGCTGTCATTTATCGTGTAATATTAATGTAAGTAATAGTAGTGGCTCGCTATTCAGAAAACAAAGATAAAGTACAAGTGGGTGATCTTGCGTAGCTAACGGGCAATCTTTCTCTCTTTGCGAATATGCTCAGGATTTAAAGATGAGCTCAAACAGTGTATTTGTGGATCTGCTTAATTCCACGTTTAAACAGTACAGCCAAAACTAAGGAGAGATGACCAAAACCTTGTGGAAGAAAGGGGAATGCCACTTCTCCCTCATGCTACCCACTTTCAGATGTTTTCTCAGCTTCAGAATAAAAAAATAATGATAATATGATAAGGAATCGTTGTTCATAGTCGCTCCATTTGATACTTAAGTCATTTAAAAATAAACATTTGAAAAGAAGCTGAAGTAGGGGTTTTTGTTTCATTGGCAAGAAGGCAGACTCACCCATACAGGCAAGGGTTTAATTGAAAATACTTTTTAATTACTGTGAATTTTCTCTTTCTTTCTTTACGGAAATACCTTCAGGAAAGGCAGTTGAACAAAATTTTCATCCTATTTTGCTGAGACAATCTATTCCTGACTTGCTCTATAGTTAAAGAAAGACCCTCTGGATGTACTAACATGTTTTCCTATGTGTATTTTTACAATATAAACAAAACAACTTGCCCTCGAAAAACCGAACACTTGTATTTATTTGTGAAGTGAGGAAGTTGGTCATTGCACTGAATAATCCATTGTTAAAAGCCTATCTCATATACATAGAATTTGAGTGAATTTATAATTTCAGATTTCTATAATTTGTAGATTTCAGGTCATCCGTCATTTTAATCTTTGTTTCTCCTTAGGAGAAATAATGCCTGTCTTTGTCTGACCCAGAAAGGATGCTGGTAATTTGCATATGAGATGTATTTTATTAAGATGCTTTTATATTTGAAAACTATATCATCTTGGTATTATGCTAAGGAATACAGGTGAAGATTTATTGACTTTTGTCTCTTTGTTCTATGTTAATCAGTCTTAAAATGGTAGAAACATGCTGTCCTGCTACCTACACACTGGGGAACAGTGCTGCCCACAATCCTCAAAAAGTTTAACCTAAATCCAGATCTAGATCTCAGTAAAATATAGCGTGAGATTCTGTTCCTTATGCCTGCTGTGGTTACAGGAGGGGGAAAAAAACAAAACAAAACAAAAACCTGATCGATTAATTCTGCACCAATTCCCTCAAGACTCTATCCCCTTGAGGGGGGGATAATATGAATACCATTCTACTTATTTGAAAAAGGTTGTGCTTATATGCCTGAAAATTGTCCCATTTCTTGGATCCATTTAAAATTTTCTTGTTGGCATAGCAACAGATTAAAAGATCTACCACAGTTTTTACCACTTGCTTCATTCTTAAGAAAACAAAGTATATATGTATTTTACATTTAATTACATCCTTTCTGTCTTCTTCTATCAGCTTGGACATGTGAGACTAACTTCCTCTTTCATTCCCCTAAGACACTCAACCATATAGTATATGTTTATGATTCAAAACTATCATGCGAACACAGCTCTCTTAAAAAACAACAAAAAAGTGTTTCACTGAGGTAGTTACTAGGTCACATTCTTATTGTGAAATTGTTTATGTGAAAATCACCGGACGCTTTTAGTTCTGACCTGGAAAAAGCATCTCATCGATTTTATTTATGATACTGGATTTGAAAGTTTTTATCAAGATATTACCCAAGTATTCTTTTCCCCTTCTCTAATAAATGATGTTAATAAATTCTTGGGGCATAAATTAATGTTTTGAAAAAGTACCCAAAATATAATGCCTAAATAGCTTAGTGTATTGTCCCACCTTGTCTTAATCAGAATCTGAAAGTCAAGGAACTCAGAAAGCACACCTTTTCCAGATCTCACCATCACTGTCAAAAAAATACTAATAATACCTGTCCATGAAGCTCATAGAATCTGTTTAGCACAGGGATTCTCAACCTTGACTGCACATTAGAAACATCTGTGGAACTTTTAAAATTGAACAGATCTCTTCCCTTTCCTCATGCCAATTCTGCTTAATTATTCCATAGTGGGTTTCAGACATAAATATATTTTAATGCCTCCCCAGTAACACTAATGTGCAACCAGGGTTGGGAACTGGGAGCTTAGGACAAGAGAATCAACACGGATAAACTATGTACAGATTCCTCCTAACCTGCCTCCTACCATTAATGGGAGGGGGAGGCTAAGGAAAGTTGGAGGTAGGTCTTTGAAGATGAAAAGGTCAAAAACTAAGAGGTCAGAATGTTGAGCTGTCATTACTTTATCAATATCATTTTTAAAACGGGATGCCTGGAATGAAACGGTGTCTAGATTTGGTCTGCCGTGCATAGAGTAAGGGAGTTAATACTTCTCTTGTTTTGGTTAATGTTTCACATCTTAAAGTCTATAACTGTATTCATCTTTGCACACCTACATCATAATGTATATAGTCAGTTCTCCAAAAATTAATCAGGTAAAATTAAATAAAACTAAATAAAAATGAACACCAGGTAAGCCTGATTTCTCACATTTTGAATTTGTAGAATTTAATATCTAAAATGACGTAGAATTTTTCTTGTTTGTTTATTTATTTTTTAAATATTTATTTTTGAGAGACAGAGAGATGAAGTGTGAGTGGGGGAGGGGCAGAGAGAAGGAGACGCAGAATCTGAAGCAGGCTCCGGGCTCTGAGCTGTCAGCACAGAGCCTGACTCAGGGCTTGAACCCATGAACTGTGAGATCATGACTGGAGCTGAAGTTGAACACTTGAAGTTGGATGCTTAACCAACTGAGCCACCCAGGCACCCCTCTTGATTTTTTTTAATGATATCATTGTATTCTGTCATCTAAGCACCATCATTCAAAAACACCCCCTTCCTCTACTGTCTTGTGTGGTATGTATGGTCTCTAAAATAGGAAGAGGACTCCCTAGAAACCCCAAAGTTTGGATTATTTTTCTGGTTGTCATATGCAAATACATATGGAGAACTTACTTAATTCTTATCATTCATCTTATTTAGGAAAATAAGAGGTGTCATTCAGGGTCAGACTAGTTTCACATAGCCAGGAAATGGTTTCATAGAGTAGTACCCTTCAGAACATATATTGCAAAACATTCATTAAACACCCCAAATATAATTAGCATACAGCATTAACACATTTATGGCCTGAGCAGTTTTTAAGCTTCTCAAAACCTGAGTATTGGTTGAGTTAAAATTTTAAAACTACCTGTAATTGTTACCTTGTTCATTTAACAAGAAAGGATACTAGATTTTTATTCTTTTTTCTTATATTAAGGATTTGACTGTTACTGCTACTCGTCCTATGCCCTCCATTTCCATTTTTTCCCAGTGTATCTTATAAATTTGCCATTTATGAGGAACTACCAGATTTTAAATCTGGCACGCATTGAACATACCTTTTTAAGCACTGCAGAAATTAGTTCTGGTAACCCTCAAAATAACAGCATCATAATTACTGCCAAAAAGAAAACTAGTGAGTGAGGTTTAAGATACATTTTTTTTTAATCCTTAGAATATATCCCACAAAGGATGTTCAGAGGGCTTTGTCCAAAAAAACACGTAAAATAAGTCTTTCCTCTAGATGATTTTATTACCAGTTTAATTCAGAATTAGGTTCACTGGTTAATTTTTTTTTCAGCTTTAAAGTTTGCTTTGTTCTTTTTGAATTAGTTTTTTATTCAGTGCCATATTTACATGGTTCTAAGGTCAAAATTATATTTAAAGACCTACTCAGAGAAGTCTCACTTCTGTCTCTATTGCCTTCATTCTTTTTTTTCTCACTCAACCCATAGATGTTTCTTTTATAACAAATAAATTGTGTGTCTATATATACTTTTCTCTTATACACACGTATATGTGTGTGCATACATTTTTCTCTCTTCTTTTCTTCTGTAGCAACTGAACATACTGTGCTGTCCCTTACTTTTTCATGTCATAGGATCATGTCCTGAAGATCGCTTAGTAGCAATATGTAGAGATCCTTTTCACCTCTTCTATGTCTGCATTTTGAGGAGGTGCCATGGTTGATGCAAACCATCTCCTATTGATGAGCATCTGGGTTGTTTGAAGTCTAATGTTATTGCAAAATCCTATAGTAATCAATAACTGTGCAAATGTTTTGTATATATAAGGAAATATCTTTATATAGATTCCTAGAGTATATTCCTGAAATATACTCTATTTAGTAATGAATGATATACAATTATATTTTTCTGTGTTATTGAGTTGTTTGTTAACATTTTTAGTCTATCAAGGACTGAATTGGGTTCTTCCAAATTCTCCTGTTAGGAGCCCCATCCCCCGATGCGACTGCATTTGGAGATAGGGCTTTTAAAGTGGTAATTATGACCGAATGAGGTTATCAGAGCAGGCTGACTCCTGTCCTAATAAGAGGCAGAGACACTGGGGGTGGGGTGTGTGTGTGTGTGAGGGGGGGTGTGAGCCCAGAGAACAGGTCATGTGAGGGCATAGCAAGAAGGTGGCCCTCTGCCAGCAAAGGAGAGCGGCCTCAGGAGAAACCAAACCTGTCAGCACCTTGATCTCAGACTTCCAGCCTCAAGGGCTGTGAGAAAATAAATTTTTGTTGTTTAAACCACCCAGTCTGTAGTTTATTTTGTTATGGTGGCCCTAGAAAACCAATACGATGTACGCTAAGTGAAGACTGATTTGGGTTGCTTTCGCTTGTGGTTTTTTTTTTTTTTTTTTTTTCCCCCTCAGGTTGGGTATATATATGATACTCATTTCATTTAAAAAAGTACTTATGTATTTTCCTTGTTTCTATGCGCTGAGACAGTGTATGTGAGATTGGGATTATCTGATTTTTGAAGTGTGTTGTACTTCCCCTGAGAAATCATCTGGGGCTCGTGTTTTTTGGAGACTAGCTTTTGGATACCTTTATTTCATCTTTCAAATTGGACTCGATTTTTTATTTCCTTTGTTTTAAAATTTATCTGCATAAAGTTGTGCTAGGCGGTCTCTTCAGAGTTTTAAATTTTCTTCTATTTAAATGGTTATTTTGTCCTTGTCATTTCTTATTTGAATACATGTACTTCCTTGTTTATTTCTCTTTTGGATTAGCTGCTAGTTGCTATATGTTATTAAAATTTTCAAAGAACCAATTTTATATATTAGGTGCCTTATTTTCTAATTCTAACTCATTACTTTTTACTGATTTTTCTTATTTTTAAATTTTTTTTCTGCCTTTGAGCTTGAAATTAATTTTATTTATTTGTATTATTTTGTTATTAACATAAATATTAAAAGCAATGAATTTTCCTCTGAGCACTGTTTTACTTGAATCCAACAGATTACAAATGTGTGTGGTTTATATTAATTTATTTTAGAAATTCTGTAAGTGGAAGGGTGGTTTGTTTTATTTATGATTTTGCTATTAATTTTAATTATATTGTACTGTGATAAAAATACTATTTCTGTTATTTTTTACTTACTGGAATTAATGCTTTCTTTGTGGCTTAATACATATCAGTGTTCCATATATCCTGGAAAAGGGAGAATTGGATGAAGGAGGGATATGGAGGCTTTCTAGGCTTCCCAATTTTAATTGTTCCCTCTTTTGTTGCTATAGGGAAGGGTGGAGGACTTTTATTTTTTTAAGGAGTAATCCTCTTATCTTTTACTTTTTTAGTTTTTGCTTTGTCTCCTAATCTTCATGCTATTTTTCTTCAAAGGGACACATCACTCATGGTCATTTATTTCCTTCTTCTGTTCGCCTTTCAGGGATACTCTAACTGCTGCATACCTCCCCTTCCAGGCTGTTGCCTTACCCTAGGCTGCCATATCTCTTCATTTCATGCATACTTTTCAAGGCCTTCCCCCCCCCCCCGCCCCATAACCATTTACTTGGATCTACCATGTCTCAGATCTTTCAGTTTTTCCCACTCAGGGTCGGACCATTCCTTTCTTTGGTGGAATCTTAGTTGATGTCATCTGTGTTTTGCCACCTCTGGGACCCCACAGCACTCTTCTCCCTTCCTCATAGTCCCTACCTGTGTTAAGAATGAAGAGTCTGAACTTTTACCCTACTTGTAAGCTAACCTGCAAGTTTTATGGATGCTGGTAGAAGACACAAGACTCCTGGGTCAGAGTTGAAGGACTGTTTATTATTCACAGCCATAGCAATGAACAGGGTATCAGTATTTTTTGTGCTCATTCTCTAAGTCCAATTTCAACAGAGCAACATAAAGAGGGCCGTAGTGTGTCTGCACATGAAATTGGGTGTTGTATAGGATAGAGACCATAAGCTTTGCAAACTCAAATCTTTATACTGGGCAGTAAATAGGCTACACTGTATTCCAGATAGTGACACTCACTATATTTATCTTCCAAGTACTGTCTCTGTCTTCTACAGCTGTTTGCTGTACAAACATAATTGAAAAGATAATCTGGAACAAAGTGCAATTCAATCCTTGCTCACAAAATGTGCAGAAACTCAAAACCTCATGGGCACTTGTCTGCCAACACTGACTCTACATCGGATGATGCTCAGAGGCTGCCTCTGCTGGTGTCAGGTGTAACTTTTCCCACTTACATGTAAATTGAAATTTTGTTTTTTCTGTCTCCTAGTTATGCTATTGGGCTGGATTGTAGATATTATTTCCTATCTCTTCATCTTGGAAGATGTCTGGTCCTATCTCTTCATCTCAGATGGTTTCTTGGAAGATGTCTGGTGTTGAAATTAGGGGCAGCCATTATCCTATAGAAATCTGGAAACTCTCTGATTACTTTATTAAGTTCGTAGTAAAAATTATCTAATAATTGTATAAATACTATACATTGTTCTCAAATTTTAAAATCCATCTATAGACAAAATGTGGAAGGCAAAAAATATAGAATAGAATGTAAATATTCTACAACTTGAAAGATGAATAATTGCTTAGCCCGTAGAAGTTGATAGAAAACAGGCAGAAGAGGGACGCCTGGGTGGTCCAGTTGGTGAAGCGTCTGACTTCAAGTTCAGGTCATGATCTCACCATTCGTGAGTTCAAGCCCTGCCTCAGGCTCTGTGCTGACAGCTCAGAGCCTGGAACCTGCTTTGAATTCTGTGTCTCCCTCTCTCTCTGCACCTCTCCTGCTCATACTCTGTGTGTGTGTCTCTCTCAAAAATAAATAAACATTAAGAAAAAATTAAAAAAAAAAAAAGAAAACAGGCAAAAGAGATGAAGATGTAGATGTGTTAATTTCCTAATCTTAAATAGTGCATAGTAAATAGATATTGCTTACTGATGATAGATAAAGACCAAGTAGAGGGTTGAGGTTAATATTTCATGACAAAATGTGCTAATAGAAAAATTGAAATTATGTGCATGACCAAGAAAAATAAGAAGTGGGAGGAGGAGAGAGGTGAGAGGTAGTATAATTGCTTTAAATTCTTTCTCTTCACAGTTGGTAAATTACTACATGCTATCTGAAAGTGATAAAGACACAGAGTTATAAACATTTTATTTAAAAGTAATCAACATACGGACACCTGGGTGGCTCAGTCAGTTGAGCATCTGACTCTTGATTTTGGCTCAGGTCATGATCCCAGGGTCATGGGATTGAGCCCTGCACTGGGCTTTGTGTTGAGCATAGGGCCTGCTTAAGATTCTCTCTCTCTGTTCCTGTGCCATTCTCTCCTCCTCATGCACTCTCTCTCTCTAAAATAAAAAATAAAAATAAAAACAAAGTAGTCAACCTAAAAAAATAAAAACAGAAATTATTAAAAAGAAGTTTCCTCTGGTAATGGAATAGGAGATGGTTTGGGAATGGAACATTTAACTTGTTACTTTACACTCTTCGATACTATTTTGAATTTTTGTTTTACCAAATATATGTATGGTTTTATAATTTAGAACAATTTGGTAAGTTAAAAAATAATGTTTTAAGGGCTGAGGACTTACCTATAACAAAATAACAGTCCTTGCAGAAATCACCTGAAGGTTAGAGGCGTCTTCTTCTAGAGATCTAGATTATCGTTTGCTATCACATTGAATCCACTAGTTGTCAGCTTCAGACACAGAATCAAAGGCCTGAATGATACATTGTGTTTATGAGCTTAGAGTAAAAAACGAGAGACTGGATCAAGACCAAAACACATTCTGTAGAATGCCATTTCCTAGACTGTTGTAAATGCGGCTATGAAATGATGCAAAAGAAATTCAGAGACTCTCGCTTACTCTGAGAATGTAGAAGGCCAATGGTAACCAATATCACAGTTGTGCTGTTCAGAAATGAAAAGGGAAGATAAAATACTACACTCAGTTGATCTTAATTATTTTTAATTTCTGGAGTTTTAGCTTCATCCCCAAAATCCATGATCAAATGACATCTTATCTATCTATCTTTGTAGAGCTTTTTTTAGGAAACTGTAATAAGCAGAAAAGAATGGGGTAGTTATATCTGTGTTTCAATTCCAGTCTCTTCTCACTAGAGTTCTTGTACTACTTATATACTCTTAGGCTTAACTTTTTCATTAGCAAAATGCATATGGTACTCCTAGTTTCATAGGGTGGTTTTGAAAATTGAATGAAATAGTGGATCCAGGCAGCTCCTTTCTTAGCCTCACTAATGTGGAATCCGTCTTTGTTACAGATGATTTAAAGCAGGGGATTCTGTATTGTTAAACTCAGAAAATGGTGAGTACATTCATAGATCCTTTCAATATATATTTCCAGAAGGATTACTCTGCCCTTCACTGTGCTGGAAGTGGGATACACGGTTGAGAAGAGCAGGCAAGATGATTGCCCTCATCAAGCTTATCCTCTATTGGGGAAGACCGACATTGACTGAAGCATCACGTAACAATTACAAACTGACATAGTGCAGTGGAGGATCTCAGCTTTGTGATGTCAGGTAACTAAGAAACAAGGTTTAAAATAAACATACAGGAAAAGTTTCTCAGAGAAAGGGATAGTTGACTTGAGTGAATAGGAGGAATTAATAAGAATTGTCTAGCAAAAGAAAGGAGAGTTCTCCAGACAGAAGGAGCAGTGTGAACGAAGGTCATGGGCTAGAGGAGCCATCTGTAACAAGGTCAAGGAAGCCACAGAAGGCCGTGTGACTGGCACTGAGAGTGAGGGTGGGACATTGAGGGTGTGACTGTGGCAAAGGGTGTACTCTTTCTGGCCCTCCCAAAACACCCACCACTTTGCCCTGTAACCATTTGATACATAGTGATGAAAATAATAATCTCTGCATTTTAAAGCACTTTTTCTATGTTCCATGGATTTCATGGAAATCCATCAACCCTCAAAATGCCCTTGAGAAGTAGCTACATCCCTGCTTTATGAATGAGGGAACATCTAGTTAAGTGATAGAGCTTAGGGTCTGCTCTCTTAGTCACCACACTGTAATTAATGCCTTTCAGAAATGAATGAATGAATGAATGAATGAATGGAATCACTTTGGTTTGAGATCCTCCAGACTAAAATGTGAGCATGTTTTCTTTGGACTGTGTGCATTAGCTTGATGATTTCCCCCATTTGATAAGCACTTTATGAAAAGCTAAAATAAGGATTATTTACTGAGCACTTATGTGCCAGGCACTAGGCAAAAACTACACATGCATTATTCCAGTTGTTCGTGCACCCATAAACCAACTTAGTCTGAGAACTCATTGCGATGGGGGCCTTGACTTATTCATCTTGGTACCAACAGTGCTTGGCCTATTGTTTGCCTTCAATAAATCTGCTTTTCCTTTTCTGGGCTTTCACTCCATATTTAAGTGCAATTTTAATTGCTTAAGTGCAGGGAGAAGGAACAGGTGACCTTTTAAGAACTTCCAGAAGCTGTAATTCTGAATGTCCAATCAAACCGCTGTTAACTCAAACTACATTTTAGTATGTAGCAGCAGGCTCAGTTAATTGAAAGATTGTCCTTAAATTCAAAAAAGGCTGATGCAGAAAGATGCTTATAATTTTCAGCCAAATGTACTTTCTCTAAAATGTGCTTTCACATGCCTAATGAAGTTGTTTACTCTGATACTCCATCCACATTGAAAAGAGTTGGAATATATATTTTTAAAGAGGAGATATTGTTGCAAGACTTTTATGGTTATTTATTTGGGTTCTAATCCACCTGAAATGATTCTATCCTCAGGCATGCCTCAGGCCAAAACAGTGTGAGGAGAGCTAAGGCTGACCACAACCCCCAGTTCCCCATATCCTTCTATTTATAAAACTAACATCATAAAGAGATGTTGCAAAATATTGAGGTTCAAAATTAGTTGCAATAAAATAAATTCTAAGCATATAATAGGGCATTAAAAAAAGTGATTGCTACAATACAAGTCAAATCACCTACAGTTAAATATATACATATAATATATATTACTTATAAAGCTGTTAATCCAGTTTAACAACATCTAGGGCATTTATGTTAAGAAATTGCCAAAAAGCACTAAATGGAATTTACAGAGATGAATAAAAAGCTTAATTATGAAGTAGACTTGGGATATTCCAGTTGGTAAATGAGGCTGTGAAATTGCCTTTTGTTAAAGAGGAGTATTAATGACTACGTTAGTACTTGACTAATATTTTATGATACTTAGTCTGCTGGTATGTGAAATGCTTCATACATCATCCTAAATGATAGTTTAGAAATAGTTTTAATGCCTATTTTATACCTTGCTAGTGAATTACAATCTGTTGATACTGAATATCTGTTAGGATAATTAAAACATGCAATATGTGTGGTTAATGATAATCAGGAGAAATTATTGAAGCTTGCACAACGTCCTTTCATCAGTGTATTCTGGTTTTTGGTAAATATGTGATATCTGATAAGGTAGAAAGAGGTAAACCGTATCCTGATAGTCACTAACACACATTTAGATGCCAAAATATTCTTAATTTGAGAATAACATGACAGAGAGGGCCAGAGAAACTTGATGTCTACCAATATTTACTTTCAGAGAAGCTGAATTTTGAACGTAAAAAGAAGTAAACACAATATTGCTTGCAAAGAGAAGCTTTGTAAAATGAATTTGCATAAAATTAGATGAGGAGGTTATGTTGTATTCCTTCTGTGGTTCTCCACAGGGTAGTTCTGTTTCCCTTTGCTTCCTCCTTGTGGGTTTAGTCCACAATTTAGCTCTTAACTCTTTGGTCTCTTGGTTGTTACAGCTTCTTTGAATTGAAGGATTACATCTTCAACTTTTATCTTTATGTGAATAATACTTAAATCCCGCATTTTCATTCTTGGCCTTCACAACTTCAGTATCCTACCTCTTGCTTCTAGTGGAATATTGCAACTTGACTCCCCAGCTATCACTTCAGTTTATTGAGTGTCGAAAATTGCATTTGTCATTCTCCTTGGCTCCTCTCTTAGGCATCTCTATCTGTCAGTAACTTCCAAGCTATTTATTGTTCCACCTCAGGCCTGGATTGCTTATTTCTATCAGAATGGCCACCTCTCTTCCACATCTAGGCCCGAGAATCTCAAGATCTCTGCTTAGGCCATGCTATAAATGAGTGTGTCACAGCTACCCGAGACTGTGGTAGATGCTGGACATAATAAATGAATAATAGATGAATAGATAGATAATAGACAATAGATGAATAAAAATACCCCCTGCTGTCAAGGAGCCCTCAGACGTACACGTTTGTTTCTTTCCCTATGTCATTAACCATAGGACACTCCAGTGTGATGCTATGTGAACATGAGCAAAGGGCTTCAAAGGCCTTGGGCCTGGAATTGTTGGCAGAAGTCCCTAAGAAGGAATTCCAGAAGAGCCTAGATTTAGACCCGTTTTGAAGGCTAAGATTCCCCCAGAGGAGAAGTAGGTGGGAGACTCTGGAGGCAGAGATACTTCCATAACAAAAATTAGATTTTTCTCTGTGATTCCTCTTGTATTTTTTCGGTCCTCCCTATATACTGCTAAAACCTCATCTAGGCTTTTAATACGCTCACGATTGGCCTCAGCAATCTCTTATAGTTCTAATTTTAGGCTTAGTCTTTCTCATTCCAACATATGAACTTGACAGATACACTCATTTCCCCCAAATCTGTTTACATTCTATAATGTTTTACCATAATACAATTCAGAAGTCTTAACCTGGAAATCAGTGCCTTTATAGTCTGACACTAAACTTCCATCGCCATTTCACTTCTTATCAATAGGATGCAATGAACAATCAGTAAATAAAACAAATAAAGAGAAAAAATGAAAAAAAATAAAACAAGAAAGAAAATTTGTATGTTCTCCAAAAGGGTCCTACTTGTTGTTTCCTAATTATTCATTGGGGAGCTTAGTAGCATGTGGTTCTAGAGTCAGGAGAGACCTGAGTTCCAATCCAGACTGTGTGACATCAGGCTAGTTATTGACCCTCTCACCACACTTAGAGTCCTCATTTGTGAAAGGAGATGATTCATTAATACATATATTGTGTGTGACTCTGGGCCAGGAATTCTTTCAGGCACTGGGGATATTGTGCTTGAACAAGTCTCAGCCATCCTGGAGCTTGCATTAAAGAAGTAAACAAGTTACTAAGTGAGATAGGTTTCCATAATGAAAATGTCATGAACAGAATGAATCCGACCCATATGACAGAGGGAGACTTTAGATGTGAGTGGTAGAAAGGCCATTTTAGATAGGGTGGTTATGGATAGGCTCATGGGGGGTACCGATGTCAGAGTTTCTGTGAGAATTAAATGAGATGACAGTGCCAGGAACATAATAGCCACCCCTAAGGAATCCTGGCTATTATAGTATCCCTGTTAACTCTCAGAATCTTGACTTCTACTGTTTTCCCCATTTGGTATGTGCATCCTCCTCTCTGCTCATATCCTGCGACTTCTTCAAGGCATGTGTAAAACACTGCCCCTTCTCATCCCTCCTTTATGCTCTTGCATTATGGATTTCAAACCCCAGGAATCAGCAATACTCTGACTTTAAAGTACTTGCAGATATTTGGCATTTAATCATGTGCAGCCTTGTGACTTCTCTTGACTCACATTACTTTGAATTTTTGTATTATGATTTAACTTCCTGTAAAGAATATTTGTTCTTCCCAAGTAATATATAAGTTCTCTAAGGACAGGACAAGATCTGTGCTTTGGACTTAAAAAAAAATGGAGAGAGTATGTGTATTAAAGAGATTTAATAGATATTTACTGACACATAAACAAAATACTTTGAAACCTTGACTGAAAGCCCCCAGAGTAGAAGGAAATACTCTACATGTGGGGTTATGTGGCCTGAAGACCTGGAGATTGATGTGGGCAGTTCAGATCGATGTTTACATTGGCCTTCAAAGTTCAAGGATATAAGTTCACAAAAATTCTAGTTTGATGGCTTTTTCTCACTGTGAAAATGTATCCTGTTTTGTAGGGCTTTCAATGGTATTTTACATGCTTATCAGAAGATCGTATTATAACAGCGAAGGTGACGCCACATGCAGTGTGCTAAGTGAGAGTGAGATTTACGTTCCTAATTTGAAATACTGTTTATTTAACGAACACATACAATTTGAGGAGAATGGGAGTTTAGGACTGTACATTATTGCTTTGCTGCGTGAAGAAAAAGAAGCTGAAAAAAAATGGCAGTCACAGCACTTTATGTCTACAGCTATCATCTCGACGAAGCTACGGTGTCTGGTTCATTTCCCAAATTAGGTAATTGCAGCCGTGAAGAAACACTGAAGTTTCCTCAGTGTCAGGGAGTCAATAACATCATCTTTGCACACAAAGCACAGCCCGTAAATGCTAAAGTTTCTCTGTGTTTTTCTGTGCAATTCTCTTTGCATGAAATGAAGTCTTACCCACCGGAGCAAACAAACAAACACTGCTCTTCCGCTCTTATGCAGTCAGGGAGGGACAAGCCGTTATTCCGCGTCTGAGGCCCAGTTACCTCTGTTTTGTTGTTTTTTTTTTTTAGCATTTGTCTAGGTATCTTTTTTTTTGTTTTAATGTTCATTTGGTGTTTCTTACAATCAAAACAAAAGTTTAAAAAAACACAGGAGCAATATCGTAGAAAAAGAAACTAAAGAAAAAACAAATGATAGGAAAAAAAATCATCCTCCAGAAATAACCATTAGTCTATTATTACATATTTGCTCGTGTTAATTTCTGTGTGTGTACGTATATAGTTTTAGAAATGTTGCATTTAATTTGAACTGTTGATGACCTGCTTTTCCCTTAATAATAGACTGTGAACATTTTCTATGTCACCAAATACTCTTCAGTAGTGTCATTTTTATGGCTACCTGGATATCT
Source organism: Herpailurus yagouaroundi (assembly GCF_014898765.1). NCBI lineage: Eukaryota > Metazoa > Chordata > Mammalia > Carnivora > Felidae > Herpailurus > Herpailurus yagouaroundi. The sequence continues at coordinate 84,539,638 of NW_024412377.1, forward strand.
TGTACAGACATGCCTGCGTATATTTAGCTCATACCCTGCTTTTGTTCATTTATTATGTTTCTAGTTTTCTTCTACACAATACAATGATGAGTCCAGATTGAAGTTTAACATAATCTTAATTTTTCTTCTGAGTTTTTGTCTTGTTATTTCATTTGTTAGGTTCATGAGTGTATATATGTGTGTTTGCACACACACACACACACACACACACACACACACACACATTGGGCGTAGCTTCTAAGTTAGTACTAGTATTTAGCTATGTAGTTATCAATCCATGATCCCTTATATGAAATCTTTGAGGCCAGATGTGTTATTATGATTTAGAATTTTTAGCATTTAGATAGTGCTAATACCATGTATTATGTGCATCGTCCCTGGGGTTGGGGCAACATCCAGGAATCAAACTTATAAATATTTCTAAAATAAAATGTATGAGCATTCACACTAAATGGACAAATAACCTCATATAATTTGAATCAGATTTTGCCACCACATGAATTTTGGAATTATCTTATGAAAATATTTGGTTTTGGGATCTGTTTGGGTTTTAGAATTGTGGATGAAAGATTGTGAACCTGTAGTACTGATAAAATGCATTTCAAATGCAGACCGATATTTAGAGTCAAATGATGAAACTATAATGCATTTCACATTATACACTGTATTATTTCAATAAAATAATATCAAAACTTCCTGGAGGGGAAAATCTACTTAATACTTCTTTTCTTTTCCTCTAAATTTGGTCTTAGGAATGTGCACAAAATTCTTCCCAGTCTAAATCTAACTGAAATCAGAAGAATTTTGAGCTTCTTAAGACGCACTTTCCTTCCTTCCATCCATCCTTCCTTCCTTCCTTCCTCTTTCTTCTTTCTTTCTTTCTTTCTTTCTTTCTTTCTTTCTTTCTTTCTTTCTTTCACAATTAGCTCTAATCTAGTATAATCAAATTTTGTATAGTACATAAACTTTTCAGATTAGGAATTAACGATATTTAAGGATATTAAGCAAAACATAAAGACGAATCACAGGTAAGAGAACAGAAAACGCAATTTTAGTATGACACTAGCTGCCTGGCTGGGTCTGAGCAGTACTTAGAGGAAGAGCCCCACCTACCACTACAGTGGATGGAGCCATCATCGTTAATAGGGGGTTCACACCAGTGGTCGTACAAAATTGTGTCTACTGGGGGAGCCTGCAGGATGTGTAGACAGGGATCCTCTAGCTGCTGGGGTAATGATCCCAAATAAATGCCTATAACCACGATGTGAGACACCCAAGGTGTAGCTCTTCTGAACATCTGCAGCAGCAGCAATAACCTGCAACGAGAAATAGGGTCTGTGTTGCTGCTTCGTGGAGCATATCCCCGGTCTAGCCTGCAGCGGAAGAATTAAGTTTTTCAGTCCCAACAGAAATGAATGGAAATCCTAATACTCTTTGGGATTAAGTGAAGGAAGATCAAGTGGGCAAACGACATTTTTTTTTTTTCTTATAAATATATGAACTGGGAGGATTAGATGACTGCCTGTACTTACGTGTGTGGTAGAGAGTCCGCGGGTCTTGAAGTCGCTTCACTGTTTCACATTTAGCCAGTTGGGAACATCATATTTCCGTCAAAAACCTTAAAAAGTCTCATAAAAAAATAAAGGCTCTTATAGCCCCAATATCTTATTTCTTTAAAGGGAGGGCTGCTTGTCCCCAAACCAGGACTTTGAATCACGGTTAATAAACATAAAAATCTTATCAATCCGAATGTATGTGAATAGGTCGCATTTCTCAAAGGGAAAAATAATGATACAAATGCCATTATATATATATATTAATATGTATTAATATATATTAATTTATTACTACTACTATTACTACTATTATCATTATTATGTAATATGGTCCTGTGTCTTGAGACAGGATTTTCTATCCAAAATGGCTATGATCAATTCTTAAAGCAGAACAGTCTGCATCCTGATGACGATCTGGAATTGGCAGAGCCCCAGGGGGCACGCTCTATGAAGGATCTGGCTGATAGATGTGAAATTAAAAAAATGAAAACATGATTTTATTTTGCCTCTGTGCCCTGTCATGTACATTAAAGTCTGTAAGCATCCTAACATGTGCATGTTGTTTTCTTAGGTGAAATTTAGATGACAAATCAATAGAAGGTTAGTCTTTCTTCATAGGGAGTGTATGATCATCGGGGCAGAGGGAAAAATAAACACGTAAAGACAACCTCAAGTCAATAAAATACATGATTAGTTACATATGATTAGTATGTAAGTTATAAGCCTGAGTGATGTTGATTCTAACTAATTATCTTTGAAATTCAGACAGGCCAACTCTAGTCCATAATTGTCTCCAGGGGCACAGAGTTGGAGGAGAATCTCAAGGGGAAAGGACTGGACATTTGTAGGAGTGTGGGGAGGAGAGGAGAGAGGTCATTCCAGGCAGAGGGGAATGTTGGGTGACGGGGCTGGGCTCCTTCTAGGTTAGCTGCACACAGCTACAAAGACATCAGTATTCTTGTGTCTCCTGCGGCAGCAATCTCGATGTTGTATATGGTGATTAATTTATCTTTGGGTTTTCAAAGTAATTTGATGTCATCATTTTTGGAGGCACAGTCTTTGTTAAAAGGCACACCAATAACTTCGAAAAAGGTATTAAATTAACTGTGTGTTATTTACTGCAAGTGTATTTCTACGGTATAAATCTGCCTGATTTATGCAGCAGGATGAGAAAACAGTTTATTGCCATTATATATTGTTTAGGGATGAAGGTTACAATCTGTCGCACTATCTCTTGGAGTCTGGATTCTGGCTAATTAATTCTTTTTATGATGATAAATTTCATTTTATGCTTCACGTGTATTATATTTTTATCTCATAAAATATAAGTGTAATAAATGTAATAGTAAATGAATATAATTAATATAATATGAACAAATAATTATTTTATGATTCACTTTTATTGTATGATTTCTATTTTAGTGTTTCTGATAATGTGCTAGCTTTCCTGATATTTATTTATTTTTATCTTAATATTTTAAAGTTTATTTACTTTGAGAGAGAGAGAGAATGTATGCACATGAGTGGGAGAGGGGCAGAGAGAGAAAGAGAGAGAGAGAGAGAGAGAGAGAGAGAGAGAGAGAGAGAGAGAATCCCAAGCAGGCTCTACATTGCCAGTGAAAAATCCTGATGTGGGGCTCAAACTCACAAACTGCGAGATCATGACCTGAGCCATAATTAGACACTTAACCTACTGAGCCACCCAGGTACACCCTAATATTTATTTTTAATAAAAAAGAGATTGCTGAATTGATAGTAATTAAGGTATAGTATGGTGTTTCGCTACAGATCGGAAGAGCTGAGATACCATTCACAAGCTCACCACTCACAGCTCTAAGATTTGGCAGGTTATTTAACTTCTTTTAACGAAGCCTCAGTTTTCCTACTTGTACGATAGAAATAGCAACAGTACTTACTACACAGTCTGCTCTAAACATTAAATGAGATAAGACATGTTTAGTACACTGCCTGACCCAGAAGATATTTTCACTAAGTGCCAATTATTTCTATTGTTATTGTGAAGATGTTGATTATGATGACTTTAGTTTTAGCTGCTATAGAATCTAGTGACTTTATAAATAATTTAACTTCTTTGAGTGACATTTTTCTCCCGTTGTACAGTTTTGCTGGAAGGTCTTTTAGTTTCCTTAGCTGGAGACTACTGTGAATCCATTCTGCATTTCCACAAGCCCTTTAACAAAATCCTTAGGTGAAAAGAGAAATTAACTACAATAACATAACAGATATGTTCTGACATTTGACCTTTTTTTTCTGGGCTAAGGAATATGATTAGATCACTGCACTTCGGGGTCAGAGTAATAAAAATGTGAACTCTAAGTATCTGTGGAGAATGGGTTGTTGTTGGCAATTGAATATGCTCCATTCTTTGCAGGCTCTCCTCATTTATTAAGAATGTGGACATTCGGAATAAGTCATATTATTACCTTGAAATGTCTGAGTCAGCATTGTTGTTTATCATATCTCATATTTTTTGTTGTAGAAAAAACTGCCCTCGAGTGTTAAGTTCATTTGGAGCTATATTAGGGAGTGGATTTTTAAACAAAATATTTGATTAAATAAAATCAATCGTCACATGGGGAGCGAAACTACCATCAGCAGAGTCAGTAAGCTTAAGGAAATGTATGCACTTTGGAGCCACATTCTATGGATTCAGTTCAGGATACCCTTCACTGTCACTTTGGGCAAGTTGTTTAACCTCTCTACACGGTCCTTGCTGTCTTTGAAAGAAATTACATATGTACAAATATATGAAAAAATATACATAGGCTTTATTGAGATATAATTCACATACCATACAGTTTGCCCATTTGAAGTGTACAAGTCACTGGTTTTTAAATATATTCAGAGTTTTGCAATGTTTACCGCAACCAGTTTTAGAACCTTTTCATTTCCCCCCAAAAGAAATCTCATACCCATTAGCAGTCACTGTCTATTTTTCCAACCTCATCAATCATGGGCAGCTACTGCCCTACTGTTTTAATAGATTTGCTGATTCTGGGGGCACCTGGGTGGCTCATTTGGTTAAGCATCTGACTCTTGATTGCAGGTCATGATCTCACAGTTCATGAGTTTCAGCCCAGGGTCAGGATCTGCTCTGAGCTTGCTTGGGATTTTCTCTCTCTGTTTCACTCTCTGCCCCTCCCCCCTCAACATAAATAAATAAACTTAAATAATATACTTGCTGATTCTGGGCATTTCATGTAAGTAAAATCATGCCATGTGCATCTGCTGTGTAGTTTCTTTTACGTAGCGTAATATGTACAAATGCCGTAGCATTTGTCAGCAGTTAGGTCCTTTCTATTGTCAAGTAGTATTTCACTGGTGGATATACTATATTTTCTTTACTCATGCATCAGTTGATAGTCATTAGGTTATTTCTACCTCTTACCTATTTATAAACATCTCTATAAGTTTTTGTTGAAACATGTGTTCTCAGGTCTCTTGACTCTATACCTGAGAGTGGAATTGCTGGGTCATATGATAGCTCTATGTTTAAACGTTGAAAGCAATGCCAAACGGTCTTCCAAAGACACTGCACCATTTTACATTCCTGCCATTGGTGTACGTGGGTTTCAGTTTCTCCACATCCTCACCGACACTTGCTATTACCTGTCTTTTTGATTATAGCCATCATAGCAGTGTGAAGTGGCATCTCATTATGGTTTTAATTTGCGTTTCCCTGATAGCTAATAATCTTGAGAATCTTTTGTGTGCTGGTTGGCCATTCGTCTGTCCTTCAATAAATATCTTTCCAGATCCTCGGTCCATTTTTAAATTGGGTTATTTCTTTATATCATAAGTGTGAGATAATTATGTGAGTACATTAAGTACTTAGCATAGTGTCTGTTATACAGTCGATGTGCAATAATATTAAGTATTAGTATTATAACTTCATTTAAAATTCTGCTATTTCATTGAAGATTCTACCCAACTTAAAGGCTTTATTTTGAGAAAAAGAGATGACTAAGGGAACTCAACTGCAAAGAGGAAATGAACTTGATTTTTATTGTTCCTTATTCCATGTTTAATTGTTTTCTCCCCAGGGATTATTGTAATGGGCTTAATTAAAATAAATTAATAAGAGTTTTGGTACTCTTCGTTCTTTAAAATAAATCCAACTTAGTAGTTGAAAGCCATCCTAAAAATAAACTGTTGCTATATAGAATGGGGAAAAGCAATTCAGTGAATAGATTTGTTTATCATGATAAAAAGATTTTTAATAATGGAAAGGAAACGCTCACTTTATGTGTATATGTTAAAAAATATAAACTATTCTGAGAGCAAAATGTTTCACTTTAATAATTGTAACAAGTCTTTTTCTTACTATTTCAAGTTATGAGATGTTTCATTTCTATTTTACAAACTCAGAACAAGATTCTTTTTGAGAACGCTGACACATCATGGAAGGCATAGATTAAAGTCATGTTTACAGATGCGAGTTCTATCATTTTTAAAATAAAATAGGATATTTTCATTTTTAGCAAAATCATTTCCTGTATAACCATTAAGATCACAGAAAAGAAGATGGAATGAGCATTTGGAGTCATAGAAGGTAAACAGGAATAGCCATTAGCTGCTAATGGAAAAAAGTTCAGCAGGGGCATTAAATCTGTATTACAGAGCCACCAATTTGTATTTTATCATATTGATAATGAATGCCAACATTACCATTGAAATGAAACTAGGCATTCTCCCTTTAATCCCAATAGAGAGTTTAAATCAATAATGCCCACATTATCCATCTACGCGCATATCTGTGTATGCACATGTACTTTTAAACTACAAAATCATATAATGCGTTTCACTTTCATTTCAAATCTTTAACACAGTGATGTACTTCTCTATTCTTCCAATCAATTTATTCTGTTAGTGTTTTTCAGCATTTTAAATCCCTGAGCTAAGTCAATAATGTTGATTACTTACCATAAGCACTGTAAACGCTATTCTAATACAGGTTATTTGCAATTTGACATCCTCATCTATATGCATTATTCTGCTAGGAAAATTAAATGAAACCCTTGATTTAGAATCTGAAACACTTAGAAGTAATGATCCTGTTTACTGATTGACTGAAGTTGTGGTTTTTAAGCACTACTTAATAGAGGAAACAAAAAGCAATATTCAAATAAAATGGAAGCATCTGAGTTACTTTAGAAAGCATTCATAGTCAAAAAATAATAGACTTTTATTTTATTTTTCCCTGCTTATTCTCAGTGCTGCTTAGCCAACATTGTTATTTAGCTCAATATTACTCATTTTTTTGAGATGCATAATCTTTCCAAACTTATATTTAGTGAATCCTATCTAAAAGCAATTCCAAGATTAGAACATTATTTGCATAAATCAAGTTTTCTGTTACATATTTATTGAAAATACATCATTAAACTATACTTCTAAAATGTCTTTAATATGTATCTTTTAAAAAAGTTTAGCTTTATTTGCAATGTAACTTATCTTTTATGATTTTATCTATAGGACAGTACAGGGGCATTTCTTATATATAGATCACCTTCTTTCTGAGTTTACTGAGATACTATAATGCGTATGGATATTTGTAGAAATTTTCAAAAAATGAGATTGCTGAAATCCTCCCATGAAAATTCAAACAACATTTAAGTGCTTTTGTTTTCTTTATTTTCTATCTATATAGTTGGTCTCAATCCTCTGTTTCAAATGGGAATATCCTCTAAAATCAACCAACCTCCTGATTGATTGCAGCGGGTATAGTTGGACATTTAGTATTTGATTTGGCCTTGCAGTTCTATTGAAAACTAGAAATGTGGGGCGCCTGGGTGGCGCAGTCGGTTGAGCGTCCTACTTCAGCCCAGGTCACGATCTCACGGTCCGTGAGTTCCAGCCCCGCGTCAGGCTCTGGGCTGATGGCTCCGAGCCTGGAGCCTGTTTCCGATTCTGTGTCTCCCTCTCTCTCTGCCCCTCCCCCGTTCATGCTTTGTCTCTCTCTGTCCCAAAAATAAATAAACGTTGAAAAAAAAAAAAAAAAGAAAACTAGAAATGAATAAACTTATTTCAGAGAAGACCAAATAAAAGTAAAACTACCAAAGTATTAGTGTTTTGAGTTGAACAAAAAGTAAATAGCAAACTAACTGAAGAAATAGTAAAATGATTGAGAAACTCTATTTGGTTCTAAATAATTTCTTTTATAAAGGATTAACTTAAATTGAGTTGAATTTTAAATTGAGTTAAATTTCAGTTTGCTGATCTTTCCAAATAGTAAGATATCTTTTGTCTCAGCCTAATGTCTTCCAGTTGGAGTACATTAGACAAAATAGAGGTATTATGCATGATTTTGATATATGCTGCCATAAAAATTAAGTAGACTATTGAACACTTAAAATAATTAAAATACTAATCAGTATATTAACATACCAAATATATAAATGCTCATTTCTAGATATATAATATCTGGCTTGTGTAGTTTTATTTTTATTGTCAATTTCATTAATTTTAAATTTTTTTTTTTAATTTTTTTTTTTCAACGTTTATTTATTTTTGGGACAGAGAGAGACAGAGCATGAACAGGGGAGGGGCAGAGAGAGAGAGGGAGACACAGAATCGGAAACAGGCTCCAGGCTCTGAGCCATCAGCCCAGAGCCGGACGCGGGGCTCGAACTCACGGACCGCGAGATCGTGACCTGGCTGAAGTCAGACGCTTAACCGACTGCGCCACCCAGGCGCCCCTAATTTTAATTTTTTTTAAAAAGTAATTTACGTCTGTTGTGGAGACATGAAAACAATTCACATACAAGTATTTACATTTTGGCAATAAAAAAATATGGGTAGATAATCCTCAGAAGGATGCACTAGAGCGAAATAAACAGTTTTAACTTATAACAAGAGAACAGTAAACATTCCTTCTCTCTCTCTCATTAGACTGCTGTAAGATTAAAGGGAGAACTTTAGTATGGAAAAGTGGAATGAACATTTTCTAAGTCAGAGAGCAATATGCGAAAGTTGTTGTTGAACTTTACCTGTAACGTCTAATGTTGAAAAGATGTGAAGGATGATTTTGCTTTGTGTTTTAATGTACTACTTGTTCAGTTGGACATCCAAATGATAAAGTGTATTAGAGCGAGAAAACTAGAATTTAAAGCACATACTATACAAACATATGTATGTGTGTATATATATTTAATTTTGAAAATGTTCGGTCAAAAAAATAAAGATTTAGAATAAATAAGTCAAAACTTCCTCAAACAATTCAAAAGTTAAACAGAAAGATGAAGACATGCTTTACACACAACCACTCTTGCATGTGTAAAGTATATTTTCAATTTCTAACATCGTGGGTCAAGAAAATGAAGGTTTAGTATAAATAAGTCAAACCTTCTTAAAACAAACAATTCAGAAGTTAAACAGATTAAATTAGGACTTGCTTAGCTGATGATGACAAGTGTTTCTTTTCAACACTATTAATGGAAAAAAAAATAAGATAGGAGATACCTAAACATGTACTTTAGGCTTTGAAGTGGAAATGCCTGCAGGGGTTCTGTATTATGTTAAGTACTTAGAGTTGGTCAACACCTAGACATGATAAGGAGATTAAGTCCTGATTAAACTCCTATCAGTAGAATTCAGATACGTGATCTGGCAGGACAAGACCTCTAATCAAGTACTCTTGTTTGTCTGTCATTGGCTCAATATCAGATACAATCAGTCACCCTCTCTTCTGTTCCAAACATAGCTCCTTCAACTTTGGTTTATAAATTAAATTCGAAAGTACTTGTTTCGGTTAGGTGTATGGATTCCACTTATCTGTGCTTAGGTGAGATTATGGCATGGAATTATAAGGACAAATACTAGGCAAGAAGATGCCTATAAAGATTAAGTTATTTTCCCCCTTTCCCAACAATTAGTAACACTCCACTGTTTAGCAGAGATCAATTGTAATTGAGGAACTGAGAAAGGGCAATAAACAAATTACTGGTGCTTTCACCAGAAGTCTGAAGCCTGTTGGTTTACAGAGCCTCTGTTATTTAATCCAGAAGCCCTGTAGGTTGTAAATTATCCATTACAGTTGTCACTAGGCCCTTAAACAGAAGTTATGTACTGGTTTAAAGACACAGGAAAAGAGAGTCTTCTGGTCTTTGTCTCAGACAAAACAGACTATATAGAGTTGGATCAATTTAAAATATAACACTAATCCTTTCAAGTGATGTAAAAATGTTTAGAGGTTCAATAGGATAAGAAAATATAATTGGACCTGTTCTAACTAAAAAGCTGATCTAGAAGCTTCTTATATATATTCTATTGGAAGATAATGCACCAGAATTCTGCTTATGGTTAATATTGGACTTTCTACTGTTAATTTTTTTTCAGTGAATGTATATCATCACACACAAAAAGTAATTTTATCTGTAGAATGGATGAAAGTATATTAACAGTTTTTTTAAACTGTAACTTCATTGAGGCAAATATACTTTGTTTAATTTTCAGAAGAAAGATTTTATAGAATACCTCCCATAAAGTAGCAAACTTAAGTTTCCTTATTCTTAATGGAAAATTCCTTTGACTGAACAAAAGTCCCTTATATACGCCAATCAGTCCACCTATTTGTGGATTTCCCCTTTTACTGGCCAGAGGCTTCACTTTAAGAACATTCATCCTTGATAATAATTTAGAAAGGATAAAAGAACTTAATAGACATGCTCCTTAAAAATGTGTCAATAGTCATCATAGTAAAATGATAATATATCCACAAATAACCAAAATGGATATGCTACATAATAGCTATAGCATTGCCTAGCGTTTTCCTTCTGTGTTCCATAAAGTAAGACTTGGGATGCCACTTTACTTTCATAAGTCATTAAAGAAAAGACATCTGTCATCTCCAGCAAATTTTGCTCTACCCTTTGCTTTTATTTCCCCAGCAGATCTTAATAGGAAAAAAAAAAAAATCATGGAAATGAGAAACAACTTGGTGACAGAGCAACCCTCTGGAATAGGGGTCAGAATCCTAGTCTCCAGTTTTTGCTGCAGGCTTTTCTTTCTCTTCTTATTTTTTTTTTTAGAAACTGTTTGTTTTGTTTTGTTTTACTGCATATTCTTTTCTCATCTAATATGCAGACTTGCTGTTTATGGAGGTGTAAGTTTTGTTTGTCGAATGAGTATCAACACAATCGGGAGCCACAACATAGTTTAAAAAGTCATCCTGGGAATAGACAATACAAAGTATTGCTACAGTTTGCAATATAGAATTTTTTTTTTTATTACAGCAGGATAGAGTAAGTAGTACAAAGTAATTTTTTTAAAAAGAGAAATTTCTGTACTTTTGAATGTTGGCTGTCTGGGGGAAAAGTACTAATTGGATGCCAGCAGGGCAAAGATGGCTGTTGTAACTACCAGAGATCTTAATGGTTGTGAGTGGCAGAACATTAAATTTAGGTAGGATGGTCTACATTGATTATGAAGATGGTCGCATGGCTTATGTGAACAGAGTGAGGCACTCTATCGTTCTACTAATTATATTTGAATCTCCTTACTGGACCAATGGAGGTGGCCATTTAATTAAATTAATCATGTAAGTGCCATCCTTTCACTTTGGTTGTATTATTTGCCCCAGATTATTTTCAGATAAGTTCCATGAACTAGTTAAAGCGTCCCAGGAAGAAGTAAGTTGCACATTTTACTGGAACTATTGATGAAAAGCCTGTGATAGCTCTCCTTTCTCTTCTTTCTTCCTCCTCCACTTCCTCCTTCTCCTCTTCCTTCCTACAAAGGTAATAATAACAATGATTATAATAATAAACAATAGTAGCATTCTCTCTTTTAAAATAACTAAGGTTCTATTTCCATTTGAAAAGGAGTCAGGCTATCTTAAATTGTGTCTCGTTTGGAAAATATTTTCCATACCAAATAGTAATTGTGTTCAATAAATATTTTACTCAGTAAGGTTCAAATAGGTTAAGAAGAAAATTTTAAACCAAATGCTTGTTTTGTTGAGATGTATTTTAAGTGGAAATAAAAATTTTGATCATTGTGGCAAAAGACTACCTTGCTGTGTGAGCAGGACAAAGGATTCGTTCCTTTTAAGCACTAGCCCCATGGTCCCTGCAAGGTGTTCTTACATGCCAGCGATGCCTAATCGCTAGAAATTGAGAGGATGTTTAGCATAAATTTGCCTGATTGGAAAGTACACACATATTTAATACATAAAAAGCTTCCACAGCATTCCCTGCTGATCTGTCCTGACAATGCTGTTTGTCAATGGCTAAAGACTGGCCAAAGTGTGTTTTCTTAAGGAGACAGTTTGACAATGGATTTTTTGCAGTTTTAATTCTGAGAGACCTTCTGAATGGTGTAGTGCATATGATGAATCAATAAGATGGCTAGAACACGTTGATCTTATGAATATCTGGAAGAATAATATCTGGTATTGGTACTTTATGATCTGCCTTCATACAAGAAAATATGAAGTATGGTGGCTTTATAGTTACATATAAAACGGAGAGTTAGGTTAAAATAGTAACTTTACAACTCATTTTTTTATTGAGACATCTAGACTGACTAATGAATTCAAGAAAATTCACTTAGTTGTGATTCATTAAACTATCAGCATTTGTTGGTTCCCTAATTTAATTTTTAGTACCTTTTTAAAAGTTTTCATGCATAATTGTCACGATGTTTTAAACTGAAAAATAACATTAAAAATCAACAAAAGGTAAAGAGGCAGTAATTGGATTCAGTTACTATGATTCTTTCCCTCACAGGAAGAGAACTACTAGTAAAACAATCTGAGAATTGGCAAACTTAGTGTTTATCTATAAAGATGCTTTTAATCTGTTTGTTACATATGCCAGGTATATGCATTCTTTGGTAAATCCATGAATTTTAAGAATAGCATTAGGATTCCAAATGCTAGGCGAGTTTTATATTGTATAACAAGACACCAAAAGGACTTTAAACTGTTTTTTCTAGATCACATGAGGCAGAGCCAATTATTTGCCTCAAGCTGGAGGAAATCTGGAGTGTTGCTTCCCAGAATCCTTTGAGACTAGAAGAAGTTACTTTCCCTTGACATATATTTCCAGCTCAGAGAAGACCAAGGTCAGCCCCTAGAGCTGCCTGACATCAGATTGAATTCAGAGCCTGATACCACAATACCACAACCTTGTAGGCTCCTCTGGGTAGCAGAACCCAGTCATTTCAGCCTCCATGGTCTTCTCACACACTATTGCCCCTGAATTAAGAATTTAAGGATTCTTTGACATTGCTCACAGAGTCTGAAAGATGTCTTCTGCGCGCTTTTTCAGTCAAGGGGTCCCAGAGCAAATGGCACAGTGGACTCCACTCCTGAGTAGCTGAAAGAAATGTGTGCATATTGCTGCCTGATGCTAATGGGAAATCCATGTTGTCAGTTCAGGAGGAAAAGATCAGAGGTGTCCCAACAGATGGAGGATCCAGAATTAACCATTGAAGAGTCAGAGTTATTTTTAATCCTCTAGGACCTCAAATTCTCTCTCAAATAGATGACACTGAGCCCCTCAGAAGTGACATTCTCGGATCCCCAGTCTACCCTTTGGAATGACTTTATATATAGTGATGGGCCCAGAGAGCATAACCATGATTTCTGAACTATCTTTTGACAAAGTCTCCAATGATACTTCTGCATCTAAATGCAAATGAAGAACCATTGGGATCCAGGATAGATATCTCGAGGCTTTCTTAGATATTCTGGAGAAACTGAGGGTTTTTACTCAGAACTTGTTTATTAACTTGTCAAACTGCAGTCAAAATGTTGAGCTGTGTGTTTTGGCTAAGATCCCTTGGAAGTCCATGCTCTGGGAGGATGACAGCCTAGCTGCAAAGAAGACCAGAGGAAGACCATAGGTCAATTAAAATGTCTTAAAAAACGACTTGATACCAAGCACTATGCTAGGTTATTCTCACAGCTCTATCATGTCTTCATTATCAGAAGGGGAAAGAATCCAGAGCAGTTTATTACTATAATGGTGATAATGACAAACAATAATACATTTGATATTAATGGAAATAAAACTAAGTAGCTCACAACCAAACTCTTAAAACCCTTCCTAGCGTGCTGTTGGATCAGGGATTTTATAAAGTACAGGTCATCAGTGTCTGTACAGGTCATATTCCTGCTGGTAGTTATTTTAGGTCATAAGTTGAGCTTGGGACTGTGTATGCAAATCCTTCCTCCTGATCTCATTAAAGTCCCTGTGGGGACTTTACCCTCTTTGTAGAAATGAGGGGTAGCTTGTTGAGCCTGGAGAAAAGCCAGTGGTATGTCAGGAGTTTGTGAAAATCCTAAGGGCAAAAATGTGAAGTCTCATGTGGAGAACCTGGAGAGATTGGTTTAGTCCTACTTTTAAAATGGAGCTGGTATCAGACAAAGTAGCAAGGTTGGAAAAGCCTCCTCTGACCGATTATTGGATGGCAAACTCCATGTTATTTTAGAGCGGGAATGGTGACTAACCAAACTTGGCTGTTATTACTCTCTCCTTAGCAGTAAAACTTGATGCTCAAAAGCTGCTGTATGTATCCTGGATAAGGCAATGCATAGGAAGTTAGATAGGGTCTGGCACTGGGCAGAAGAGAGTGTGGGTCTCTCAGACACCCTCGATTAAGAGGTTTTGATTTTAGGTGGGATGGCTGTTCTGAGCTAGGAAACAAAGTCACCAGAGAGAGAGACTTCCTCCCTCCGCTCTGTCACAAGGTCTGTTGTGATGTAGTACAAAACATATTCTATTGCCATCTCAGGAGCCACAAGAGGTGTTAGTTAGATTGTGGACTGTGAAACTGACCTACCTTAGCATTGCTGAAATGGAAAGGACTTCAAATTCCTTTCCTGAAGATGTCAAGCTCAGTCTCTGCACACAAAAGGGAGAGTGTGACAGCATTAATTCTTACTTTCTTGATTTTGAATCTAATAAGGGGTTTAATCTCAAGATAAAAGATAATATCATCAGGAGCACCAGGAATTATTAAAAGCCAATTTCATATTCTTTGCAGTTTTCCTCTGCTGTATGATAGTAGACCATCAGAACATGTTTACTGAAGAAAGCATCAAAATCAAGGCTGAGTTAGCATGGAACATGCAAACACTGTGATCTAGGGAGTCTGCCATTTCTTCTGCTGTGGCTGAGTACATAATCACTCTCAACCACTGTGGTAACATATTAGATTTAGATCTCATTTACATAATACATAAGCATACAGAAAATATCCTGGAGGGCAAATAAACACATCAAGAAAGAATGAGAAGAAACACTGAAAATTATTCTTTCATTCGTTTTACTTGTCTTTTCTTGGATCTAATTTGGAGTGCTAGCTAAGTCACCAAATAATTTTTCTCACAAGCACTTTCCTTTATTTTTTTAAAATTTTATTTCTTTTTTTTTTTTTAGTGGGGGCAGAGGGGCAGAGAGAGAGAGAGAGAGAGAGAGCAGGAGAAAAAGAATCCTAAACAGACTCCACACCCGACACAGAGCCCAATGCCCAGGGCTCCATCTCACCACCGACCTTGAAATCATGACCTGAGCCAAAATCAAGAGTCGTATGTTCAAGTGACTGAGCCACCCAGGTACCCGGCACAAGCACTTTAAAATAGAACACATCCAGTACACTCAAATCTAATTCTGTTACTTTCATTCATTTCCCATTTGTAAACTAGTCTATGGATTCTATCTTTGTTAGTACAATTCCTAGTGTTTGGGGAAATTCCTTGGGAGATGCTGCAAATTGAGCATGTTATTTCAGGGCACTCCCAACTACTAGGTTCTAGAAAATATAATCTGCTCAGCTCCTGACTATCGTTCTTAATTAAGAAGCACAGTGGCAATGTTTAGTCAATCATGGCTACTTTTTAAAATGTTACCCTACATTTTTCATGCGCGTTTGAAGAGTTTTAAGTCCATATCATGGTATCATGTTTTTGTGACCATGACCAACAAAGAGTCATAAAAATTTCTGAACTTAAGCCAACAAATAAAAACATCTAGTACTTACCAGATGTCCCCAGACTTTGTGTGTGTGTGTGTGTGTGTGTGTGTGTGTGTGTGTGTGTGCGCGCGCGCGCGGCAACGGGAGAAGGATAGAAGTTAGAGGAAAGAATATTTTAAGAGCAAATCCTTAGGCAAGTAGTGACAAAATCCTTGTCCTTGAAGCTTATATAAATAACTTTCTAGTGTTTTTTTAACCTTTTCTCTCCCCTCCTCAGTCCCCTCAGCAATGAGGCATGTCACTCCGCTCGTTCACATCCATCTTTTTTTATTGATGTCCACTTTGGTGTCTGTACAGGTCATCAATTTTGCTGCCTCTTAGGCAGCCAGTGGGAATGTAGAAGTTAAGTCACTGGACTTTGTGTGTCGAGCTTGAGGAGGAGGGAAAGGGAGGAAGTGTCAGCTTTCTTTAGCACTAACAGTCCCAATCAGATACTGGCACCGGGTCTCATAAATCTTGTGGCTGACCCAGGTGAACCCTGAGGCTCAGCGCTCACTGAAAACTGATCAGGCCTCTGCTTAGCTTAACAGGCCGTTCTCAGTGACAAGTGAAGGGTTCAACAAATGCACAAAACAGATATATATTAGTTGAAAAACTAATGGCTTTTAAAAGAATGTTTGACAATTGTTTAGGGCTGTCTGTAGATCCATTATACTGATAAACGACCGACGTGGTATACACTGAAGTGGGGCTGGTTAGGGGGACACCAACTTAAAGTTTGTTTTTTCTTCCTCTCTTCTTTTTTCCTTTCTCCTTTGGTCATCTAGGTGTGGACTCCATAAGCAGCCCGTCCCCCGAACCTGGCGAAATACCCGTGCTGCATAAATTTAACCTTGCAGTCCAGGGGGAATTACAAAGATTCTGGGACTGCCCTCAGTGACCTGCAATTGACCGCTTGAACTTCTACGTTAGGGTCAGTTGGGGCCCAGAATAAGAGGTCAAAAGCTGGTCAGCTTTCTCTAGCCCCAACATGCTGAATAGGAAGACTTTATAGCTGTGATTTATGCAATTTGCCGAGACAGGTTAAGGAGACCTTAAAACACACCCAGGGCTCACTTGCACGGGGACACCCTCCTCTTGGAAAATAAATTCTGAGTGTCCAGCGGGAAATCTCTTGGGGATACGCCTTGAAGTATTTTACCCTCTGTGTCTACAGATTCATTCCCACACTCGACCCCTGAACGTGACAGGGTTAGTGTTTCCAGATTTATTTAAACAATACAAATGCACCAAATGAAGCACTTTCAAACCTGATTAATTATGAAGGCAGAATAACCATTGGTAATGAATTATTTGGGGGAGCAGTAAACTCCTACAAAAGTTAACTCTTAAATCAGTTGCTTCAGAGGTCCAAACACAATAATAGCTACAATATTTAAACCTTTCCAAATAAAAGATTTTGGGATCTGTGTTTGTCTTTGAGGCTTGGTTCTTGTGAACTGTATCAAGTCTTTTCTTTTTTTTTTTTTTTTGGATAATATAGATGGAAATTATACTGTTTATATTAAAGAATAAATTTAGAGCTCTTACAGATAAGTTTCTGTTCCTAGTCTGTGCATAGTAGAGTCAGAAACAGATCAACACTCATGATTTCCACTTTTACAGGAATTAGTAATATGTGACAATATTTGTTCAGCTTCCATATTTTTTTAGCAAACCAACAATCTGGTTTTTGTGCTGCAAGTCATGGTATAACCATGAATGTCAGTTTTACTTAGGCAGAAAGCAGAGAACTGAACTCAGGTCTTTTACAGATGAAGAGTTCCTTGGTGCTATAAACCTTTAAGCTGCCTTTCTGGTTTTCCACAGAGCATTTAGTGCTTTTGGGTGCATATGCCTCTATAACTCAAATTGGCTCTGATTTAATAGATGCAATTCATGAGGTATCAGTGTGTAACGTGGTCTGATTTTGTTTGGTAAATGAGAGAAAAGGGTAAAACTGTGAAAGATACTTTGAAAAGTGGCTAGTGTGTAATATTCAGTAGCTAATTTCTGTGAGGGTTTTAAAGACGCACTTTAAACAAGTCGTATGATTGGCTCAAATATGTGTTTATGTGTGGGATTATGTGTGGGGTGACTGAGTTATCTATTAGTTGGTCCGGTAACTAACAGTCAACCAAGTTATGTGTGTAGTAAGCTTATGTCAGGACAAGCTCAAAGGTTATACGTTAATAAATGCTGTGGAAAAAAAAGTTTCTGCACAATTATTTAGCTGATTGACCTCAGGACCTCTTTGTTTTTATCAAGGTCACACTGATTTTTCTTTCCCTGTCTTTGACACTATCCAGGGATGACTTTTCTTGAAAAGAGGACCTAGCTGTAAAAGACACATCTTTAACAAGCCTAGAAAAGCTTCTTATGTATTTTTTGAAAAAGATGTAAGATTCTATTTTGTGAGGACAGAGAAAAAGAAGAGACTCACCATTGTGCACACCTTACTATAATGTTTTGCTCCTGGTGGTAGAAAACTGATCCTCACCCAGGTTAAAGCACTTGTAGATATGAATGGGCCCTGTTAAGAGTTACTCAGGGAAACTTAAGGAAAGGATAAGAAGCTTTGAACAAGGCCTCTCCCCTCGGATCAGACTGTCATAGCCTTTGTCTTCTCAGCAGCTCAATTGACTTTTGCCAGTGGGTTCCCACACTTTAGTGTGGTTAAAATGTTGTTTTCCTGCTGCATTTAATCTGTTGTAAAAAGGGTATCTTCATTCTTGAACAATAAAAATTAAAGCTAATGTTCCCAGTTCACTGTAAATAGCTTTTTGGAAACTCAGTTAATTAAATCTTCCATTATGAAGTATTTTCTATTACTAGAAGAAATTAAAAGTAGACAGGGAGCACAGGGCAGCCATTAATGAGGTTACTGAAGATCCAAAGGGATGCTGCATTATGAGATTGGCTCCAGAGAAAGTCTGTAGTTAAGCAAATCCCTAGAGGAATGAAGGTTCACTGTACCAATGATCACTATTGATCAATTGGTATTTTCAAAAGCTCTTGTAGCAATCAATGGGCAGTTTTGTCTTTTGCCCTTGGTACGTACTGTTGATTGACTCATGGATGATCTTGTTAAAAATGAACAGCCTTGTACTGAAAACGTGTCAGTAAGTAATGAATCAGGAATTTGCTGTACTCTGTAGTATGACCCCCTTCGGGAAGTTCAGTCCCTCTCAGTCTGCAGGGACTAAACCTCTTCAACTTTTTGTGTTATTTTTTTAAACGATGCCAACTCAGTCTGTGGGATTTCCTCATCACTTGTGTTTAAAACCTTTTCTATATTGACGAATATTTGGAAGAGTTGAGTCTTTTCCAATTGCTTTTCCTGCCAACTCTGCTGGGGTTTTCTCTCTTTGGATTAAAATTAAAATATAAAAATATGGTCTTGTTTTCTTATCATCACCAATAATTTCTGTGATCTTAAGAACATTAACTTTAGGTATTATGGCCAAATTCCAATTCAAACAACATGCAATTTGTTTTTTCCTGAATGCAAGCAATATCAATTTACTGAGAGAAAATGGCTGTCTTCTTAGTCTGCTGTGAGGCATTACCAGCAATAAATAACTGGCCATTGTGTTCCAGACCTGAGACACAGCAAGTTGCTCACTCCTATGCTTGACAGTTGGCTTTCTTCAACAGCTGTGGATCACCAACAGGGGCTGTGAGGATTGCTTCTCTTCATACCTTAAGAATAATGTCACCCTTTGTATATTTCTCAGCCCTGCAGCTCTAGGATCTTCTATTTAACTTCTCACAAAGAGACTGTCTAACCAAGGAAGGGGTGCTTAAATGGATAGGAGGCTAATTTTCCTGGAAAACCAATTAAATAATTACAATGGAAATATTTTTATTAATATATCAATTCAATATTTTGAAGGCCCGCAATGACAAAGATTATCCTTGCTCTTTCTGCATGTAACCTGGACAATGGGTTGATACACTGTTTATCTATTCTTGTTGAGTAATAAGAACCAATACAGTAAGGCTTCACTGTGCTTACTGAGTGCTTCTTCCAATTTTAACTCTTGACCCTCATAGCAACACTATTAGATAGGTATCACTATTATCTTCATTGACCATATAAGGCATCTGAGGCACAGAAATGGTGAGGATTAAGGACAGTTAGTAATTGGTGACAGGATTTCAACTCAGGAAATCTGCCTTTGAAACCTGTGTTTATGAACATGCTAGACCACATCAAACAATTAATCCTTGTATAGACATAAGTCAAACTGGGCTGGCTCGAGGCAAAATCATCCAAACTACTTGACATCTTTAGTGTCCTTTTCCAGTACTCTTCCCTTGTATTCAGGAGCAGTCTTTTTTCTGTGAACTTACTTTGATGCCACCGTTTACTCCTTATCTAGCAAGAAAGAATGTTGTATTTATCATTTATCCACTAACTAAATCCGTTATTCTGTGATACCTTCTTTAAGAAATTTATATTCATTCATTCATTCATTCATTCATTCACTTCACAAATATTTATTGAGGCTTTATTGTGTTCCAGAAACATTTTTTTCCTTCCTTCTACCCTCTTCTCTCCCCTTCCTTCCTTCCTTCCTTCCTTCCTTCCTTCCTTCCTTCCTTCCTATCTTTCTTCCTTTCTTCTATCCATCTCTTCTCTCTTATTTCCTTCCACTGTCCCTAACTCTCTTCCTTCTCTTCTAACGAAGTCCAGACCTCAGCAAACAAGTGGAGGAGATGCAACGTCTTCTCCTCACTTTTGAGATTCTGCCAAAGTACAGACTGGCCTCAAGGTAAACCTTTAACCATTTTGGAGAGAGGGAGACCGATAGGGTCAAGAAGTCACTGGCTCTACAAGGACCAGATAGTGCTAATCCCCTGGAGAAGCTTAAAAAAAAATACACACAGATCTCTCTGAAGCCTTTACTAAGTCCTCTTGATTTTAGAGGCTTAGATTCATAGACTTGGCAGGCGAGCATTTCATTTGAAGGCACTTGCCCTAACTTCTTACGGGTATAATGACGGGGCATTTTTGTTTATGTGATATAGTATTATAGAGTTTTGCTTTTAGCTGTGCATTTTACATGCACAATTTCAAATGAAAAGTTAGTTGTAACTATCATATTTTACCAAAACTGTTATGGCAGCTATCCAGAACATGAATCATGTCATTTGAAATAATCCCAGCTTTGCAACAAGATTCGTGCTTTTAATGAGCCTGGTCTAAACCATGGGTTTAATGTAGAACCAGTTTGGTTAAACTTCATGCTTTTTTTCCTAATCCTGTTGTAAATGTTTTTTTTCTAGTTCTAATGCTTAAGAGACTTTTGTCAAACTTTTTGGTGACAAGTAGATCAAAAAACCCACAGTTATTTGGCTCTATCCCTCTCCAGAGCTGGCAGAGAATAGGAATTGCAGAATGCACTTGTCAGAGCCAAATACGTACAAAGACATTGTAATAACATTTCAAAAGAACAATTCCGTGGGGTTCTTTGTTGAAAGCATTATTTTGTCTGCCTTCAGTGATTTACTGTTTTTTGGTTTTTTTTTTTTTTTCTGGATTTTATTCCAGGGCTTAGCAAATATCAGAGTCAGAAATAAGAAGAAAGAATTACAATGCTTCATACCTTTCTTAGACCACAAAACACATACAGGACAAGACAAAAATAATCAAGAATTTAAATTGGAATGTGTTGAAATGCTACATTTTTGTGACCTTATTTTGTATTTAATTTAACTTATGCATTTATGCCCAGTCTTACACCAGTAGTGCATTAAGTTTCTTCAATAACACAGAGAAAAAGACGGATTATATCATAAATTTAAAGGGGGTTACAAAAAAAGAAGGAAAAGCAAAAGTGGACTTGAATAGAATTATAGAATTAAAGTGACCAATGAAAATAGATACGTGAAAAGATGTACAATATTCTTAGCTTCTAAGGAAATTAAAACCTTAGTGAAATAATACCGCACATCTGTTAGAATGCCTTAAATAAAAATATTGACAATACCAAGTGCTAACAAGACTGAAGCAAATGGAACTGTCACACGTTGCGTGCGGGAATGCAAAATGATACATCCACTCTGGAAAACTGTTTGGTGGTTTCTTACAAAGGGAAACATATACCTACCGTATGAATTAGCAATATAATTCCTGATTTTTAGCTATAGGAACGAAACCTTCTATTGACATAGTGTCTATAGATGAGTGTTGATACCGGTTCTGAACATTACTGTTGCAAACTGGAAAAACAAAAAACAAACAACAACCACAACAAACCCAAAGCCTTCTAATGGGTGAGTGTACAAACTATGGTGTCCCCAAGCTGTGAAATAGTACTGAGCCGTGAAAAGGAACACACTACTGATACATACCGCGACCGAGATGAGTCTCATAAATGATATTATGCTGAGTGAAAGAAGCTAGTCTTCAAAGCCTACATACTATCTGAATCCATTTATATATGACAGTTTAGAGAAGAGAAATATAGCAAGCACAGCAGAGGTTGCCAGTGTTGTCGTAGAGGAAGGATGTGATTCTTTTGAGGATGATGAAACTGTTTTGGATCTGATTGTGATGGTCTACACATGTGTTGAAATACATAGAATCATGCAATAAATAAAAGTAATAATAGGGAGGCCTGGGTGGCTCAGTCAGTTGAGCGTCCGACGCTTGGTTGTGGCTCAGATCATGATCTTATGGTTTGTGGGTTTGAGCCCCATGTCAGGCTCTAGGCTGATGGCATGGGGCCTGCTTGGGATTCTCTTTTTCTCTCTCTCTCTTCTTCTCTCTCTGCCCTTCCCCTGCTCACTGTCTCTCTCGAAATCAATAAATAAACTAAAAAAAAAATAATAAAGCCTAAAGTATTTAGGTTCACATCTGGCCCCAGGTTTTCTAATGGGAAAAAGGAAATTTGTTCACTTACACAATTTGCAAGATCCCTAATGGAGAAAAAACCACTAGGAGCTCTGAGAAATTTCGATTGCTCTTCATGTTGGTACCAGATGTGCCTTCACAAAGGGACCATGTGTTAATCTCAGGCTGAGGTCCCATATGAACAGTGATGAGTGTCACTGTAATGTTTCATACTGGGTCCCTCAGTATAGGCTGATAACATCATACCAGAAGACAGCTAAGTAATATTAATTTAAGGTATTGTCAATTCCATGTAATCTAAAACAAATAAAGAAACAACAAACGCACTTCTTATTTTGCTCAGTCTAGAGGTAGATTTTAACATATCCCTCAAAACTGGCCACTTATGTCATTTCTGTGAAGCCTCCTCCATCTGTGGTGGGGTAGGTGTGACATTTGTTTTGTTCCACATCATCCTGTGTCCAACTTTCAAGAGCAACTGCAGTGTAATTGTGGCTATTCATTTACTTGCCAATTGCCCTCACTATACTGAATTTTTTAAAAAATAGGAGATTTTTTAAATGTTTGTATTTTATCAGGCTGTCTGTTATATAGCTGATGTTCTATAAATATTTGTTGACTGCATTTAATACGTGTGGCAGTGGTAATAGTGGGAACTGACGATTGGGAGGAAAGGTACTAGCCAAACAGCCTTCCCTCTGAGGACTAATTTGAGAAGACTCAATACACAACTGTGAGGAAGATATTGCAGATGAGGCTCTTGACTGGGATTTATGAACTGTGCCCAGAGAACAGCAGGATTTTTAAGGCTGTATGGACATAAGTATTCCATAATGTTTTAGAAGTAAAAACAAAAGAGTTAGGAGTCATTAAGATGTCCACACCTTCTAGTTTGAGTGTTAAATTAATTTGCCCATTCTCCTTTGTTTGGAAGCAATTCACACTGGATGATCTGCTATGAAATTTTTCTGTGACCTTGGGAAAGTCATTTAACATTGCTAGGTCTCAAAATGCTTATCAAAGAAATGAAAGTGATTTAGTATTCACACAAAACCAATGTTTTGTTCTTCACTGACATCTTAATAGTTTAACGAGAGCCATATTTTACAGGCTTAATACATAGAATCTGACTTCCTTCTCTGACTTAATTGATGGGCTGCTCAATAATTTCCCTACCCAACTTGTTTTTTCTCATCAGCTTGCTGCAATCTTTAAAATTCCCACCAGGATCTGCTTGGGTTCAGGATTACCTTTACAAGGCTCCTTTTAAAATGCAAACAAATTACCTAGAGGATAGACACATAAACTCATTAATACATATTCAATATGGATTAGTGATCTTTAAAACTTAAATCCAATCAGGTCACCACCTTACTTAAAATCTTTTAGTGGCATCCCAAGGGGCTTAGGATAAAGACAAACTGCTTATTATGGTCTTTGAGCCCTAGTACATTCAAACCCACCTCTTCAGACTCACCCCACTCTACTTCTCCAGCTCTCACACTCCAACCGCTCTACCTTCTTTTAGTCTCCCACCATCATCTTGCTTCTGCCTGCCGCTTGCCATTCCCCTAAGCGCTTTTCTCTAGGCTGCCTAGTTAATGCCTATTTATCTTTCACTTGCCACTTAATTGCTTTTTTCTCAGGGCAATCTTCCGTGACCTTCATAACTAAGTCACATTTTCCTATTCCGGACTCCTGTAGCATGGGGCACCTCGGCTTCATTTGTCTTCACAGCACTTCTCCTGTGATTATCAGATTACTATCTGTCTTTCTCATTAGATCATAAACCCCCTGAGGACAGGGATGATGTCTCTATTTGCTACTGTTTTAGCCTTGCGGCCTATCATGAGGCCTATTACATATTATACCCTCCATAAATTCATTCATTGTTGAATGAATGAATAAATAAATAATTAAATGAACGAGTAAATAAATACATCACCAATCTAGTCACCTCTGCATCTTAACAAAGCACAGAATTTGTGGAAGGGCACTTAAGACAGATTAAAAGCCAAAGCTTGCCCCCAGCCTACCAGGATGCCCAGCGCCTCCCTTAAGCCTGTCCCCCCCACTCCCCCCCCCCCCCCCGCCCCACTTCTGTCCCTATTCCTCTCCTTGTTCGGTCTCTTTCAGTCACAGTGGCTTCCTTGTGGTTCTTCCAACATACCAAGCATACTCTGAACTTAGAGCCTTTGGGCATTGGCCTTTTCCTCCTTGAAGCTCTCCTTTATACTTCCACATGGCTGACTTCTTTACGCAGAAGTTGCTTTCTCAGTGAGGCCCATCTTGGCGTCTCTATTTAAAGTACAGTCCTCTCTCTATACTCTCTCAGCTCTACAATCCTCATCCTCTTTACCGGGCTTATTATCTGCTAACATCCTATATAATTCATGCATTTATTATATTTATTATTTATTTTCTATTCATTTTCTTAGAATGTAAACTGCACGGGGCCAGAGATCTCTCTTTGGTTCATGGACAGCTCCACGGCCTACCTGGAACACTGCCTGATGATACATGGTAAGTGCTCAGTAAATATTTGTTGAATGAATGAAGGGAGGGAGGTGGGCAGAAACATTGTCTAGGTGTGGTATAGAATGAAAAATACCAGGAAGTTAGCAGTCACTAGATTCTCGATGGCAGGCAACGGGAAGGAGACAAGGTTTTAAAGACAAAACCATCCACTCCTCCACTATGCATTAGTCCTGACCCTGCTTTTAAGTTAATGAACATTAATGGAGAAAGATTCTAATTTACTCCAAAATAATTTATATACTAGATAGGCTCATGGGCATGGCCACACTTCTGACAAATGAAAGATTTTTGCCTTTGAGTTCTGCTATGTAAACATGGCAGATGGTTATATAAACATAGTACTTAAGAACTGTATTTGGCAAAGGAGTACGAAGTAGTCTTAACAAGGACGTTCTGCACTTTTTGTTACAAGAACTAGAGAACTGTATAAAGACATGAAGTCCCTTCCTCTCAAATCTGCAAAAAGTGAATATCTGTGTTCATGAGTATCGTATTCATCCAAGTCCACCAGATTTCCAAACTGATGAAACTTTCTTGCTTTTACTCCAGTTGGACAACATTGACAAATTTGATATTTTTTGACTTTATACTTAGGAGAAATGTATTTGAGCTTTATTCTTTAATATTGAGAAAATATTTGATATTTATTTATCACTTGAAAATCAGGATGGTCATGAAATACAAAAAAGGGAGAAGGAATAATGGAAGTGTTTTGAAAGTATTCTAAGTAGTACATCACTACTTTGAGAGGGAAACTTGCTGGAATTTTCTATTCAGTAAAAAAATCGTAACGAAGTTGGTTTTAAAAACCAATTGTATCAGATGTAGAGGAGGTTAGATAAATTTTAAGGTCAAATTTGAAGTCACAGGGAAGATAATACAGACTTTATTCTCAAGTACAGCTGCCAGGAATGTATTTAAGCCTATTAATAAACAGATAAAGATCCTTTGTTTCTTCTGCTTTTACTCTTGCTCTTTGAATCTTTACATGATTTCTCTGCCCACATTTTCTCTAAATCATTTTTTCCCAAAGAATGGTTTTACATGGTAGTTCGCCTCCTACATCCTTCTACCCCAGTATTCAATCTTTTTATAAGCATACGAAGAGAAAGAGAACTAATAATACAGTCAACACTTGGTCTTCTCAATGAAATTACTTAGGCAACTGAAGTACTCTCTATCCACGTTGAAACTGTAAAAATTATTTGCATTAACATTTCTTATGATTTGTGTTATATTGGCAGTCATATCCCACATTTTATAGAAATATTTCTAATTAAAGCCCAGTGGTCTGAATTTCAAGTATCTAGGCAATGACTCTTGTTATGTAATAATAGCTATTTAAAACATTAAATTAAAAAGAAAAAAAGCAAACCAAAGAAAATAAAGCTGCAGGTCGGCGAGATCATGAGATACGTGGTTTGAATAGGGGAGTTGCAAACCTTGTTATTCAAAAAACTGGAAAACTGGGAAAGCTTCCTTCTCTCCATGAATTTTCAAGAGTGAGCAAGCTTAACCCACTGAACACAACTCTGAAATGTTTCTAATTCCCTTATTATCAATGAAGGTAGACCAGAGAATGTGAAGAGAATTTTACCTTAGGGAAATGTACTGCTGTGCATTTTCAGTAACTGTATAGTCCATTTCTGCCTCTATGCTTGAAAATCAACAGCATGTTAACAGGACGATTGCCTAC
The DNA here is from genome assembly GCF_014898765.1 of Herpailurus yagouaroundi. Classification (NCBI taxonomy): domain Eukaryota; kingdom Metazoa; phylum Chordata; class Mammalia; order Carnivora; family Felidae; genus Herpailurus; species Herpailurus yagouaroundi. The sequence continues at coordinate 84,566,270 of NW_024412377.1, forward strand.
ACTGTGGCACTGTCTGTTTAGGATTAGGCCATTAAATATTGATGGAGATAATTGTTCCTGCACTTGAACATCAGAAAGATGGAACTAAGAGTAGTTTAACTGGCATTTGCCTTTATGCTCGGTAAACAGAGAGCTGGATTTCAAAGTATAGAGGGATAAGTATTACCATGTGCTCAGTTCCACAGCCAAGGCATCATTGATCAGAAACTGTGGTTTGTAAAAATGTTATAGTGAAGTTCAGTGAAACAATTCAGCTGAGCTTTGTTGGAATTTACTGAAATAGAATCTGATAGACCTGCGTCGTGAGAACATGCATGCAAGGATCTCTTGCCATTTGTCTAGTTATTTTTTTAAGTTTTGAAACAATAATCCCACGTGTTATATATATATAGTATTAGCCCCTGTGATGCTTAGTGCATTTTATAATCTGGATTTCTTATACTTTCACCAGACATAGCAAGGTAGTTAGTTAGCTACCTTGTTGGACTCAAGGGGGTTGGACTGCCTGTGTTCAGATCTCAGCTTTGTGCCTACCTGTGATTTGCTGGACTACTTATTCCCTGAGCCTCAGCTTCCTTCTTTGTAAAATGGAGGTTTCATTTTATAGGTCATTGTAAGATTAAATGAGATGATATGTGTGACGCTGTTAGCACAGAGACTGACATACAGTAGACTCTCAAGTAATGTTAACCTTTGAGATCATAGACCATCTATTTCCAGGAAGTAACAATGTCCTTCAATAAAGACTGAGTTTCTTGCAAAAAATACACAATAGAAAACCTAGTTGTCTCTGAAAGGCTGCTAAGTTGTTGATTTATTTCAGAAACAACATTAAGGTGGATTTCGAAGTCCGCATCTTTGAGTGAACACAAAACCCTTAGCAGCTACTTTTCACCTAAGAAAGTGGCCCTAAAAGTTATAATTAAATATTTCTCCCTCGCTTGCATTCTTTGAAACTGGACTCTGAAGTTTTTACATGTGTATGAGGCTGTTCATTATTTCATTCATTTTTTTTTTTTACATGTTTATTTCTGAAGGAGAGAGAGACAGACATGAGTGGAGGAGGGGCAGAGAGAGACACACACAGAATCTGAAGCAGGCTTCAGGCTCTGAGCTGTCAGCACAGAGCCCTATGCGGGGCTCAAACCCACAAACCACGAGATCATGACCTGAGCAGAAGTTGGATGCTCTACCGACTGAACCACCCAGGCGCCCCATTATTTCATTCTTGATCTCATTTTGATACTAGAAATATGTAGACTTTGGGTGGGAGGAACAGAAAGAAACTGAATGCATTTCATTGACATTAATTTGGTTCAGCTAAAAAACCTTAACATCTGTAACCATGTTTTCATTCAGCCTTTAACTTCTGGCATTCTTGAAGGACAGGACAATGCAAACGTGAAAGGAACAAATTTATTAAGGCTGATTAGAAGTGCATTCTGGTGTATATGAGCTGGCGAACTACAAATTCATTTCTTTTGGACTGTTTTTAGAAGTTCTTACCCCCTGGTCTCAGGAAGGAGTCACAACTGCTTGACATAAGGGGGCCCAAATGCTATGGACGAAGCTCATTGGAAATGTTCAACATGCCTATCTTAACAGACCTTCATGGTGGAACAAGTCAGATTCTCACTCATTTTTTGTTGCACTTGTTGACTAAGCTAAGAGTGTTACTTAAGATACAGTAAAGATAAATATTAAAGACTAGAAACCATTTTCTTTTAAAATTATTTTTGAGAAATGCTTAATGAATATTCAATTTTATAATCTCTTTTCAACTACACCAAATTTCTACCGTCAAAGCTAGAAAACCTCTGTAGAATTAAAAGAGCTAAAATTTTATTTCGAACTTTTTTCTAAGTAGATAGAGTTTCATTCACAACCAGATAAAGATATCTTTGTATCCTACTTATTGCAATAATAGACCGGATGGATTCTTGGTAAAACCTGAATATTTTTAAATGCTCTATATGTTCTAGTTCTAAATTGCATGTTTTAAGCATATTGCTTTGAAATCCTGAAAAAATGCATACTGAATTTTGATGTGTTCTAAAACAGTCATGAAAATTAACATCTTCCCTCAGCCCAGGGCCAAACAGATTTTTTTGCAGGGCCAAATTAGAATCTGCCTACAGGCTTCAGATAAAAAAAGGTAGCAAGCAGGCAACTTTTTAAAGTCAGAAAAGGCGAAGTAATCTTATATGGCTATCTTTTTTGGTAATCCAAGAAGCTGGGGAAAGGAATAATCATTTAACTTAGCCTTAACCCTCTAGAGTGTGTGGATGTTAATAGATTTTTTTTTTTCCCTAAGATGTAAGCAGGCACAATGGTACTTTATACCTAGAGAAAACAAATTGTGGTAATGTAGATATATAAGTTACTAGGAGTAGAACTCACAAGGCATGTTGATTAGGTATTTTGGTTTAGATACGTGTTTTTTTTAGTATTTACATTTGGGGTCACTAACTGGATATATGACATTGGGAGGTCAGAGATGACAATAAAAATAGTAATATCAGCAAATATATTTTGAGTGCTTACAATGGTCTAATCTCTGTGTCAAGCCTATTAACATTAATTTTCATTTATGTAACAACTGAATAAGTTAAGGACAGTGATGATTTCCGTGTTGCATTTAAGAGAATGGAAACCAGGAGAAGGTAAATGACTAATCCAAGGTCACAAAGCCAGCAAGTGGTGCCGCAGCCAAGAGAAGGGAAATATAATAGACACAAAAAGAGAAGGCATAGATAGATAGATGATAGATAGATGGACAGACCTGTCCATCTACTTACATCTACCCATCTCAACATGTGCGTACATGTGTCTATGTATGAATATGTCATTGTAATACATCCTCACCATGCTCACACACACATACATACACACTGTAAGTATGCTTTATGTGTTCCTGCTTTTCCAGTTTTCTCTTTGTCATTACCACATCTGGGCCATCTTTAATGCATTTCCTCATTCTTTGTGTCTATCCCCGTGTCAAGACCAGCTCAGATTCTGCTTCATTCATGAGTCCTTCTCTGAAGATTTTTGATGGAAATGATCTCTCCCCACTCTAAAATGCCATTAGCTTTTTTCTTGTTCAATTACTCACTAATACTGTCTTTTAGAGTATGTTACAGCTAGTTGCTTTGCTTGAACATAGCAAATTGAAAAGCGTGTCCTGTCAGTGTTACACATACAAGGCACATAGTAAGTGTTGGCTGCATCAAGGCATAGACTGATTGGAGCAAGCAAACCCCTGTCATTCATATACCATTGTTCTCTTGTACCAAAGTCTGATGTGTCATTGCTTCCTGTGGTTCTGTTAATACTACAGTTCTAATCAGAGATGTTCAAATGAAGTCTACTCTACTATCTCCTTTTTTGGTAGGATTTCCAGCATTATGTTCTGCTAGGTCCTTTGCTGGGTCATTTATTGGTTCACTCTGATAAGCTCATTTCACAGTTTTATATCTTCTCTAGTCTGGTGAATAGTATCTTACAGGGAGAGTCTGGAAAGGAATCAGCCAGCCAGCCAGCCAGCCAGCCAGGATGTTTTCCTTACAACAACATTTTATGCTCTTTTATAAAGCTGCTAAAATGGGAATCATTCTTTCGCAATTCGCTCATCACATTGCAGTTTTAATGCCTGGGGTTTTGGCCATATTCAAATCCGGAGACCCTTACAGTAGATGGGATGTCGCTTTTCTCTGGAGTCCCCAGTAAGCTTAGCCTGTCGGATGGTCATTTTAACCAACAGAGTAAGAAGGATGGAAATCTCATCGTAGTCTTTTCAGGTTCCTTTGAATTCCTTCCCAGAACAGTTACCCCTCATATGCTAAGCTCTAAGGGGCTGGTAAAATGCCTCAATTGTTTTCCATTCCACTCTTTTTATTTACTGTGCTGACTGAATCAAATGACTCCACAAAGACATCATGTTGGCTGAGAATGCTGCCTCCCTACTCCCTCCAAGCTTTGTCTTTTCTAAGCTGTTTCAGATCTTTGAGGAGTGAGCCCCTAGGGGAAACCAAAGTCCAGAATTCTTAATCTAGTGAATTTGAAATCTAGTGAATTAAAAAAAAAAATGTAATTATGTTATTCTTGGGTTGGAACTGGCTCAACATGAAATTCTTTATCTAGGAGTACCAAGATTATGGATATATTAGACTGTACTCGAATCTGATGATCTCTTGAATCAAAGCCTATACGCTAGGTGTGACAACCGTGGAAGAGTTTTATGATGAGGGTGCTCATGTTCTAATTTATCGGGAAAGATGTGGCATGGATCTTTATTCACAGTCTATGTGTAAAGTCCATCTCTAAGAAGTCTGAGAAACTCTTGTTAACCTGTTGTGTCAATGTAGTGGATGAACATACTGGATTAAATACTGAAGAAGGGGTAGGCGGTATGTGTTGATAGTTCTACAAAATACAAGAATCTCTATGGATTATCCTAATGTATCCCCCTCCATGAATAAATTATGCTTGCTAATTACTGAGGGGAAAAAATTCCTTTAAATCCTCTTCAGGAACACTGGGGTGGCCGAGTCAGTTGAGTGTCTGACTCTTGATTTTGGCTCAGGTCATGATCCCAGGGTTGTGGGATCGAGCCCCATGTTGGTGGTGGGATCCATGCCCAGCATGAAGCCTGGTTAAAATTCTCTCTCTCTCCCTCTCCTCCTCCCCCACTTGCACGCACAGTGCGTGCTAAATAAATAAATCAATAAATACACCTCTTGAGAAACTCTCGAAAGCCTCTATTTGACCTAACTGGTAGTTCTGTGTCTGACTGCTCAGGTTACTACTAGAAAAACTAGATAAATGCTTAAAGGTGGAAAAAAAGGAACACACATTCTCTGTACCCTG